>NC_059134.1:12535888-12850230 GCF_020740605.2 Lemur catta | reverse complement strand
AATCTTATCACTTCAGAGAAGCTTTTTCTGACCCTACAAATCTAAATCAGGCTTTCTTCTTGTCATGTTTACTATATATTGCCTCTTCTTTGATAGAACTCAACATAATGTCTATGTATGCATTTGTGCAATTATTCATTTCATATCTGGCTTTGGGAGGTCAGGGGCCAAGTTTGCCTTGTTCACCACTGTCTAGGCAACATCTGACAAAACAGGTGCATTTATGAATATAATTATCTTTCAGAAAACAATACTATGAAAACAGAAAGCTGAAAACAAACTGTCAATATATTGGGAAGCAAGGAGTTAAGAAAGGCGATGGATGCTTAGAGAGTTGAAAGTGAGAAGAGTTGTTAAATTTCCAAGAGAATCGGTTGAGTTGAGACAAGACAGAATTTGATACTGATGTCAGTAGGGGGCCTAGGAAAAAAGGGACTGACATAAGCTATTTCTAGACAAATGGACCAGGAAGAATAGAGTGGCCTAGGTCTGAACCTAGAGGTTGCACTTAGATAATAAAACAGAAATAACAGTATTTCCTATGGGAGGGAATACTGAACAAAAGAACTCCTAATATTCAGGAGGGAGTGAGTCTGAAACAACATATACAGAAAAAAACCTAAATTCATTTTGCATACTGTTCAAGGCAAGGCTCTTTGTTGCAGCCAACCTGTAATTAGCCATCATCAGCATCCGCCTTCTCATCTGGCTGAGAGCTTGTATGGCTGCAGGTTTTGTCCAGAGAGGGGAAGGAATTCCCAAAGTTCCTACCTAAACACTGCCTTGTGCAACTGTATTGGGCCACAGTGGCTATATCCTGGGGTGTTACCTCCAATAACCTTGTAAGATATCTTAGACAACCCACAAGGAATTAAGACCATGGAGTTCAAACTTCTTCATAAATGTAGGAAAACAGTATGAGATTTCTCAGAATACTAAAAACAGAACTACCCTATGATCCAGCAATCCCACTACTGGGTATTTATCCAAAGGAAAGGAAATCAATGTATCAAAGAGATACCTGTACCACCATGTTTACTGCAGCACTATTCACAATAGCCAAGCTATGGAATCAACCTAAGTGTCTATAAAAGGATAAAGGAATGGATAAAGAAAATGTGGTGTATATATACACAATTGAAGACTATTCAGCCATAAAAAAGAATGAAGTCCCATCATTTGCAGCAACATGAATAGATCTGGAGGTCATTATGTTAAGTGAAATAAGCAAAACACGAAAGACAAATAACACATGTTCTCACTCATATATGAGGGATAAGAAGTTGATCTCATGGAGGTAGAGTAGAATGGTGTTTACCAAAGGCTGGGAAGGGTGGGGGAGGCAGGGATGAAGAGAGGTTGTTTAATGAGTACAAACACATAGTCCGATAGAAGGAATAAGTTCTAGTGTTCAATAGCATAGTAGTGTGGCAAAAATTAACAATAATTTATTATGTATTTCAAAATAGCTAGAAGAAAAGGGTTGAAATGTTCCCAACACAAAGAAATGATAAATGGATAAGCTAAATACTCTGATTAGATCATTGTACACTGTATGCATGTATCAAAATATCACATGCCCCCACAAATATGTAGAATTATTATTATGTATCGATAAAAAAGGTCAACCAAAACACCATGGAATAACAGGCTGGTGCTTTTACTGGTTCCTTTAGAAATTCCTGGGATTCTTTGTGCGACTGAGCAGTAAAGTGGCAATTGCCTTTGTCATGCAGGACAACACGTGGCTTTCATGAAGTAGATTTCCAGGAACCTCTGATGCCAGGAAAGGTCTGCTTCTACCTTGTCAATTGGAGGTGTACATATACCCATCTGCATGCCACTCACAGGTGGCCCAACTTGGATTCCTGATGGGTACAACAGCCTTCCAATATTTTGGTTATACTGGAAGCTTGAGAACAATGTCATCCACCACAGAAATCAAAAAGAAAACAGAGCCAGGGAGAAAACAGACTTAGATTTTGGCCCTGCTGTGAGGACATCATGAAAACCCTATAGACTGCAGTAGTAATTTGTACATAAAGAGTAGCAGCAGTGGCAATAATAATCTCATTAATATCTCCTTATGTTTACCTGATATATTACAATTTTCAAAGTCCATCCTTTCGCTGGATTGGCTGTGGGGTGTTGTAAAGCTCCTTTCTATGGGATGGAATGTGCTTCCTGTGGGACCTTGTGTAGTCCACAGAGCTGCTGACATCAAAGCCATAATGCAGCCAGGAAAAGTGCAGGCTCAGCTAGACGGACTTGTCCAAGATCACACCACTGCCACTGGGGAAGACTGGCGCCACACTTCTTTTGTGCAGCTCACCCAAGTCTGACGCTAATGTCCCCTATGTTACGTGACCTGGCGCCCTGGGCTGCAGTTTTCAGTGAGATACCCTCTCTCCTGCTGGAGCCTGAGCTCCTCGAGGGAAGGCGATGTCCTTGCTGCCTGTGATTTGTACAAGGGCTATCACATAATGAGCACCCATTTTGTGAAATAAAGGAACAAATAAGTGAAAGAGCCACCAATAAAAGCCAGACCTTGAATCTGAGCCCAAATGTCTCTCCATATGAGAATGCTCTCTCTCTCTGAACCATTTTACTTGGTTATAAAAGCCAGATAGTGGGAAGCTCTTTTTTCTTTGCTTTTCTTTTTTCATTTTCTTTAAAATAGGGCTTTGCAATTGTTGCTATTCCACCTTGACAATATTAAAAAGCAGGGCATTGTTTTGTGAAGAGAGAAACCATTGCTACCTGTGATCTGTGTTAAAACTACTTATTCCACCTTGTTGCTCTCCACTGTCAAAAAAAAAAAAAAAGTGGTAAGAGAGTATGGAATGCAGAGAATTAAAATAAACTTTGATCTATTTTTATTGTGAACACGTCATTATATCGAGAACTTTAACCACCTCTTTCAAAGTCAACTAGATTCTGAGAAAAAGGGAAGAGCTTAAAGTTTGAAATAATTAAGGCTTTTAGTAATCCCCACCCTGGCTCAGGGAGTGTGTAGATTTCGACCCCCACCTCCCAGTCTCCCACTTCCAAGAAAAGGGTTGTGGGCTGAGCATTTGTACAAGTTTCTCTCCTTCCTCTCTTCTGTCTGCTGGGACATTTGCATGGGTTCCTTTACAATGATGTACGTGTTCACTGGTGGAGGGAGATTGGGAGAAAAGCAGGCCAGGATGGAAGGGTGCAGGGAGAAGAGGGTGCAGGGGAGGGATGGACAGCCCGGCCGGGTGGCCCCCAGGAGAGCACGTCCCTGGGGACTGAAGTGGAAAGCCTTCCCGCAGCTGGCGTGTCACATTCAGCTGAGTGAAAGGGTGGCTCCCGCAACCCCTGCCTGTCAATTGTGCTTGTCTCCAGTCCATGGAATTTTCATTATTCATTATTCGCTGGGCACGGGCAGCACAGTAGCACCAGCTTCTGTCTAATCCCCACCTGATAATGTATTTCTGATAAGCGTGACGGAGCCCAGTGCTCCTGACAGGATTCACATTTCCAGCCGGATAAAGTGCCATTTACATGAAGCAGCCACTGTGCATTCAGATCAGGGCGATAAGGGCGGTGCGGCTCAGGCTGTGCTGCTCCGGGACTAGGGAACTGTCGACTGGAGTCTGGGGCTCCTCCTGCTCTGCCACTCCCCACCCCGCCCAGGCCGCTGCGATGCGGGGGCGTTGGCTCCAGGGGACCGATGGGGACTGGCTGCTGTCAGCTCTTCCCGCCTTCACTCAGTGCCCTTCACCCCAGACCCCCAGCAGTTAAAGCCACCCAGACCTCAGCTGCCCTAAACCAGAGAAACAGAGGGACACATCCTTGTGCCCTAAAGCAGAGGGACAGAAGGACTCAACATTGTGCCTTTCTTGAGGTCAGAACCCACCCAAAGAGATCACAGACCCTTTGCTCCCAACTCACAGTGTTGCATATGTATATGTTTTATTGTCCACGAAAGTTATTTACACGGCTTTCTCACCAAATACGAAAGAATGTGCCAGGCCAGGAACTTCTCAAGGTCTTTGGTTCCATCCCCATGTCCTTAAAGCCAAGGAAAATGCGTCTGATGTGTCTACGAATTCTTCGACATCTTTTGTGAAAGACGCAGGATTAGCACCAACCAAGGGGAGCCAATCAATTCAGATTATTTGAGGGTGTTTAATGCTCTTTGGGGTGATGGCCAATTCTACTCTTCTAACTTAGACATAGCCTGAAAGTGACCACTTCTGAAGGCGTGTGCAGTTTTCAGCTCAACAATAAAAGCACATGCTCATGATGCCAAAGTCATCTCCTAAATATTTCTCGACTCTGCCCACATTTCTCTCACAGGACTCCTGCCCTGGGTCGGGTCTGCATCGTCTCCTGCCGAGTTCACACTAACATCTTCCCATCTAAATCTCCTGGCCTCAGACAGGAAAGACCTCTGCCTCCTGCTGCCTCCACAGCATCCAGGTGCCACGGGGCCTTGCTGCACCCCCAGCTGTGTCAAGCCTGCAGGGGATCCTACTCCCCTGGGTAAAGACCCTACTGCACCAAGCCAGGCCAGGCCCTCAGCCGAAGCCAATCACGCATGCCTCACCTTCCAACTCTGGCTAATCTCTGTCTTTTTTTTTTTTTGCCTTAACAATAGCACTTCATCTGAAATGCCCACACCTCCACTGTGCTATGTACATCACACCATTGTTTGTGCCTCCCAAATTCCTCATGTCTCCAGGCAAACTCCTTCTTCACATGGAAGCCACAGTCGCATGAGTGTCCCACCCTCACACTACCATAATATGCTGAGCATGTTTCAGTGTGGCACTTACATTTTATCTAATGCTCTCTTTAAGAATCTGTTCCTGATGGAAGAACTGAATTCTGTGTACTCCTAACATCTGCAGGGCCCAGGGCAAGAGTTCAAATGGAGGCCCAGATGCCAGGCCTAAAGATTTAGAAGTTATAAATCAAGCCATCAGATTGTTAATTAAAATATATCTTATGTTCCTACCTTGATAAATATTCTTTCATAATGACTTATAAGGCCAGGTTCAGATTTAGAATCTTGGATTCCTCAGAGTTCTTCACTGGAATATGTTAGTACTGGGGGGCTGTCCCCTAGACACCCCTGATCCTGGATCCATCCTGCTCTGGGAAGGGCCTGTGTGTGCAGGTACGGACAACCCAGGCTGCACATCCAGAGTCTGCCCAGAACTCCTGAAAATAACCACACTTGAGCCTAGAAGTGCACACGGTTGGTCTCAGAAGGACAGCCTAGGGGAGGAGGCTGGGCAGGCCACGGAAGGGGGTTTGGAATGGTTCTGCCAGGGAACTTGGTGATCTCAGTACTCAGAGCACTTTACAAAGCAGAAGGCCACAGGCCCCAGGTGGTTGTGTCCCTTGGATCTGTGTATTCCTCCTTTGAAAGGAAGAGACACAACAGAGCAAGCCGGAGCGCAGTTGCAGGGTGCGCATCTCTGTTGCCTAGGCCACGGCCATGCCGTACTTAACTGAAGCAACTGCTGGCACTCAAAACGAGCTCAATAACTGTTGAATGAATAACCAAATGAAAGAGTGAATAAATCATTATTTAAAAGCACATGTGAAGTTGTACCATGCAGGACACCAATGGGTAAAGTAAGGCCTAAGTTTACCATTTAAACACAAATAAGAATGGGTTTCTGAGTTTGGAAAAGAATATGCGTTTCAACATTATCACAGACTTTACCTGTTTAGTCAGAGAGTTAAATCTTCTCTTCAGTCAGTGAGGTAGTTCATTTTTGCTTTAAGCTGCTATAGGACACAGTGGGAAAAACGCAGACAATACAGTCAGGCTTGCTCCCTGTGGCTTTGGTTCCTCCATCTATCTGGTGGGAATGATAATACCACTATACATTGAAAATATAAGTCGAGCGTCTTGTACTGGGCCTGGCAGGTAAATGTCATTTTCCTTTTCCTATTCTTCGGAACCTCAGAAAACAATTTTATGAGTTGCCAGCTGTAGGGCTAACAGAGTCAGCACCGCAGTGTTTGTTGAACTTCAATGAACTAAAGAATAAAAAAAGGATAGGAGGGCTGTGGGTCAGCAACATGGTGCGCTCAGATAACACAGAGTTACTTCCCCCTTCTGCAAACACACAGAAGTCATATAAAATATAATAAAGTATGACAAAAATAATTAACTATATACCTGATTTCAAAGCAGAAAATAAAGAGTTCCCTAGTGCCAGGTAAACAAAACAAATGGAAACTCAAAACCAGAGCGCACCATTGAGCTGACACTGCAGGCACCCAGGAGGGCGTGAAACCTGGATGTGGACCCTGGAACTGGAAGATAAAGTACAGAGACAGACACAACCGTGGGCCACACAAAATGGGAAGCCAGACTGAGAGCCTCCCATGAAGCCCGGACTCTCAGAAGTCTGTCAGCATGATGGGGGAGTATTGGAGGAAAATGAAAAACTCTACTCACCAACCCAAGGAAGCAAGGAATCTGTCTGCCCTGGACTCTGAGTCAAAGTAACTGAAAAATCACATCCTTAAAAACATACGTCACATGCAGATGTAGCATCTGAAATCAAATAGTGCTGAAATCTCCCATGAACTCTGGTCCAGGAACTTTGGAATACCTGAGGCTTCCATAAAACAAATGCGCAGTATGTCCTTAAGGAATAGATAAGTCCCGGGGCACATGAGTGGGACCCCCCCCCAGGAAACAAAGAAACAGTGGACAGCGGCCCCACAGAGATGAGCGTCCCACAGAAAATACGTGAGGAAGCAAGCCCTGCGGTGTAGGCCAGGGCACGAAACAAAGGGAGCACCGGCACCCCAAAACCAGAGCTGAAACAAAAGTATCTTACGATGTCTAAAGTAATTAATACAACAAAAGAAGAAATAGAGAGGCTGGGAGGCTATTTTAAAAGTAATAGACACCTTGGTTTTAAAAAAATGAGAAGAAAGGCAAAGTAGTTAATAAATTGGGGACACTGTAATATTTTATATGTATTAAATAGCTCCTCCAATATTTTTAATCTTTGCAATGACCCTTTGAGGTAGATGAGATCATTATCTCAATTTCAGAGATGAGACTGGAGTGCAGAGAGCTTAAATAATAAGCTCAAGATCATATAGCTCTTAAGCATTGAAACCAGACTTTGCACCCAGGCTGTCTTGCTCTGGGAAGTACTCTTTCAATTACTAACAGCAGCTATGGAATTTCAGGAAATGAAAAAGATAGTCATAAAAATTAAAGTCCAATGGTTAAGCAGAAGATTAGATACAGTTGAAGGGAACAATAGGGAAATGAAAAATACATTTGAGGAATCTGTAGATTAGAACGTGGAGAAGTGAAGATACAGAAAATACAAAGAGAGGGTAGAGGATACAAAAGACATAAAGAGAAAAATGCAAAGGCGCAACTTATCACTAACAGGAATTTCAGAAGTAAAGCATGAAACCTTACATTTTGCTTATGAAGGATACTCAATCCTAAGCAGAAAAAAATACAAACAGATCCAATCCAAACATGAATGTATAGTAAAACTACAGTATGCTAAAGACATATAGTTTACCTTACCTTAAAAGTAATATAAATATATAAAAGTATAGGGGAATATATATGGAAATATAAGTCAAAAGACAAACCATAAACTGGGAAAAGATAGTAGTACATAGAATATATC
Organism: Lemur catta; assembly: GCF_020740605.2. NCBI lineage: Eukaryota > Metazoa > Chordata > Mammalia > Primates > Lemuridae > Lemur > Lemur catta. Next base: position 12,842,572 of record NC_059134.1, on the reverse strand, counting down.
AAAAAACCCTCACAAGTCAATAAAACACAGGGAAACATCCTAACTGGAAAAAACATGCATAAAGCTTATGAACAGGCAGAAGAATAAATTGGATGAGCAATAAACTCTAGAAAAGATGTTCAGCCTCACAAGAAACAAAGGAATTTAAATTAAATCATTTATGTTAAGGATTTAAAAAGGAAAGAAGGGAGGGGAGGGGAAAGGAGGACAAGACAGGGGAGGGAAGGGAAGAGGAGGAAGGCTGACAATACCAGTTGTCAGAGGGTTGTGGAGAAAGAGGAAATCCTACATGCTCCTGTTGAAAGAGTTAATTGGTTAAAAAAAAGTGACCTAAGAGACTAATTTAACATTACCTAGTAAAACCCAAAATCCTCCTGCCATCCAGCAACTCCACTTCCTGGTATATGCCTTAGAGAATTGATCACACATATGCAGTGATATCTCACATGTGAGCATTATACATACAATAGCTATACAAAGTTGTTATTGCTGTATTCTTTCTAAGAGTAAAAAACTGGAAGCATCTGAAATGTTACAGATAAGTTTTGTATATTCATACCATACAATACTTCATAGGACTTGAAATGAATGAACCAAATTTAATCTACCAACCTGGCTAAATCATGGAAATACAATGAATGAAAAAAAATGAAGCTACAAAAGATATGTACAGTGTGATGACAACCAAACATGACATATTTAGGGCCCCAAAATGTATAGAAAAATAATAAAAACATGGATGAAAATGACATATCATTAGAATGGTAATCTCTGGAACAGGATGGAAGAATACGGCACAGAAAGAGCTTCCTGGGTACCTATTCATATATATTTAATATATATTCATTTTAGTATATAAAATATAAATATATATACCAATGTATACAATAATATATGATATATATATATATATATATATATATATATATATATATATATATATATATATATAAAGACCTGAGGTACAAAATGCAAAAAAATGGTAACATTTCAAATATCTGGTCAATGAGTATATGGGTGTTGGCTATCATATATTTCTTACATTTCACTTTTTCATATCTTTCAAATACTCTAGAATTTTTAAGATTTAGTGATGCTTAATTTTAGGTATTAATATTAGTGAAATCTCCAAGTAAATGGAAATTCAGGGTTTTGTTTGCTTTTATTTATTGGATGGGCTTTATTAAGATATTTCAAATACCATGTAAGTCACCCATTTAAAGTGTACATTACAATGTTTCTTAGTATAGTCATAAAATTATACAATGATCACCACAATGAATTTTAGAACATTTGCACCTTCCCCAGATGAAACCCCATGCCATTGAGTAGTCACTTCCCATTAGCCTCCAAGTTCCTGCACTCCCAGTCGCCACCCTAGTAAACCATTTATCTACTGCCTGTATCTATGCATTTGGAAACTCTAGATATTTCATACTTATATTTAATATAAATGAAATCATATAATATACGTTTTTCTGTGAATGACCTCTTTCACTTAGCACACTGCTTACAAAGTTTGTCCATGGTCCAGTTCCATGAAGTAGGTACTATTATTATTTCCATCTACAGATGAGAAAATTTGGTCTAAGCTCATATTTAGCTATAAAATGGCATAGTATTGACTTAACCCAGGTCTGCTTGAGTTTTAAACTGATACTCATGAACTTTACACAATACAGTCAGCCCTCTGTATCTGTGGGTTCCACTTCCTTGGATTCAACCAACAGTGGATAACAAATATGTTTTTTTGAAAATTGCATCTGTACTGAATACTACAGACTTATTTTCTTGACATTATTCCATAAACAATGCCATTTAAGAACTATTTTCACAACATTTACATGTATATTAGGTATTACAAGTAATCTAGAGATGATTTAAATTATATGGGAGAGTGTGCATAGGTTATATACAGATTTTGGTATCTGAGGGAGGTCCTGGAACCAATCCCTTGAATATACCAAGGGACAATTGTACTTCCTTTATTTTTATGACTAAATAATATTCAGTTGTATTGATATAACAAATGTTATTTATCCATTCCTAAATTGGTGGCCATTTATGTTGATTCCACTTTTTGGCTATCACAACTAATGCTGCTGTGAACATCTGTGCACAAGTTTTTGTGTGAATATGTTTTCCCTTCTCTTGAATATATAACTTAGAAATAGAACTAGTAAGTCACATAGTATCTTTATGTTTAACCTTTTGAAGAACTACCAGATTGTTTCCCAGGATGTTTAAATAGCTTTACACTATCACCAGCAGCATATGAGGATCCCAATTTTTCCACATCCTCACTAACACTCATTGTTATCCATTTTTTATTATAATCATGGTAGTAGGTGTGAAGTAGTATCTTACTCTTATTTTAATTTACATTTTATGGCTACGATGAGGGTCTTTTCATGTGCTTATTTGCCATTTGTATATCTTGTTTTGGAGAAATATCCGTTCAAATCCTTTGACCATTTTTTAAATTGGGTTATGTGTCTGATTATTATTGAGGTACAATGGTTATTTATATAATCTGGATAAAAGTCCCTTAACAGATATATGATTTGCAAATATTTTCTTCCATTCTGTGGGTTTTCTTTTCATTTTCTTGAGGGTGTCATTTGAAGGACAAAAGCTTATAAATTTGATAAAATATAATTTTTTAAATTTGTCACTTGTGTTTTTGATGTCATATATAAGAAGGTTTTGCCTACCCAATGTCATAAAGATTTACTACTATATTGTCTTATAGCAATTTTCTAATTTTAGCTCTTACATACAGATCTGTGAACCATTTTGGATTAATCTTTGTGTATGGTGTGAGAAAGGGCTCCAATTTCATTATGTGCATGTGCATATCCAGATGTCCCTATCTCATTTTTTGTAAAGACTATTCTTTTCCCCATTAAATTGTCTTTGCAATATTGTCAAAAATCAATTAATTCTAAAAGTATTTATTTCTGAACTCTCAATTCGAGTCTACTGATCTGCAAGAATACCTCAGAGATACTATAAGTTGGGTTCTAGACCACCTCAATGAGGTAAATATCACACTCACAAGAGTCATACAATTTTTTTGGTTTCCCAGTTCATAAAAAAGTTATATTTACACTATACTGTTGTCTATTAAGGGTTCCATAGCATTATGTCTAAAACACAATGCACACAATTTAAACATACTTTATTCTTTAAAAATGCTAACCATTATGTGCCTTCAGAAAGTCATAATCTTGTTGCTGGTGGAGGGTTTTGCCTCGACGTTGACGGCTGCTGACTGATCAGGGTGATGGTTGCTGCAGGTTGGGGTGGCTGTGGCAAAGGTTTCTTTTTTTAAGAGACAGGGTCTCACTCAGTGCCCAGGCTGGAGTGCAGTGGCACAATCATAGCTCACTGCAGCCTCAAATTCCTGGGCTCAAGCAATCTTCCTGCTTCGGCCTCCTAAAATGCTAGGACTATAGGCATGAGCCATAGCACCTGGCCTGTGGAAACTTCCTAAAATGACAATAGTAAATTTTGCCATGTTGATTAACTCTTCCTTTCACCAAAGATTTTTCTGCAGCATGCGATTGCTGTTTGGTAGCATTTTACCCACAGTAGAACTCCTTCCAAAATTGAGATAATGTGCTCAAACCCTGCCACTGCTTTATCAACTAGGTTGATGTAATATTCTAATCTAAATCCTTTGTTGTCCTTTCAACAATGTTCACAGCATCTTCACCAGGAATAGATTCCATCTCAGGAAACCACTTTCTTTGCTCATCCATAAGAAGAATCAACTCCTCATCTGTTAAAGTTTTATCATGAGATTGCTGCAATTCAGTCACATCTTTAGGCTCCACTTCTAATTCTAGTTTTCTTGCTATTTTACCATATCTGCAGTTACTTCCTACACTAAAGTCTTGAACCCCTGAAAGAGTTGGAATCAACTTTTTCCAAACTCCTGTTAATGTTGATATTTTGGCTTCCTCCCATGAATCACTAATGGCATCTCGAATGGTGCATCACTTCCAGAAGGTTTTCAATTTACTTTGGCCAGATCCATCAGAGGAATAACTAGCTACAGCAGCTGTAGGCTTATGAAATGTGTTTCTTAAATAATAAGACTTGAAAGTTGAAATCATTCCTCCATCAGTGGGCAGCAGAATGAATGTTGTGTTAGCAGGCATGAAAACAACATCAATCTTCTTGTATATCTCCATCAGAGCTATTGGGTGACCAGGTGCATTGTCAGTGAGCAGTAATATTTTGAGAGGAATGTTTTTTCTGAGCAGTAGGTCTCGACAGTGGGCTTAAAATACTCAGTAAACCATGCTGTAAACAGATGTGCTGTCTTCCAGGCTTTGTTGCTTCATTTATACAGCACAGGCAGAGTAGATTTAGCACAATTCTTAAGGACTTTAGGATTTTCAGAATGGTAAATGAGCACTGACTTCAACTTAAAGTCACCAGCTGCATTAGCCCCTAACAAGAGATTCAGCCTGTCCTTTGAAGCTTCGAAGCCACCTCTCTCTAGCTATGAAAGTCCTAGGATGGCATCATCTTCTAATAGAAAGCATTTTTGTCCACATTGAAAATCTGTTTAGTTTAGTCAGATTCATCAATTATTTTAGCTAGATCTCTTCTAGATATCTTGCTGCAGCCTCTGTGTTAGTGTTTGCTGCTTCACCTTGCACCTTTATATTATGAAGACGGCTTCTTTCCTTAAACCTCATGAACCAAACTCCACTAGCTTCAAACATTTCTTCTGCCACTTCTTCACCTCAATTAGCCCATTCATAGACTTGAGGACAGTTAGGGTCTTAGGGAGAGGGAGAGAGATGAGGAAACAGCTGGTGGTGGGTGGAGCCATCAAAACACACAAAATATTAATCAACTAAGTTTGGTATCTTATATGGGTACAGTTCATGGCACCCCAAAACAATTAACATCAAAGTAACATATAAGTAACATCAAAGATCACTGACCATAGATCACCATAACAGACATAAAAGTAATCAAAAATGTTTGAAATATTGTGAGAATTAGTAAAATGTGACACAGAGACATGCAGTAAATACAGGCTATTGGAAAAATGGCACCAATAGGCTTGCTCAATGCAGGGTTGCCACAAACCTTAGATTTACAAAAAACAAAATATCTGCAAATGACAATGAAATGAAGCTCAATAAAATAAGGCATACCTGTATATGTCTGTGCTTATGCCAGTATAATGGCATCTTGACTATTGCAATTTGCCTTAAGTTTTGAAATTGGAAAATAAGATTCCTCCATCTTAGTCACTTGTAAAGATGGTTTTGGCTATTCTGGGCCACTTATATTTCCATATGAACATTATCATTACTTGTCAAATTCAGAAAAGTGAGCTAGGATTTTGATATGAATTATGTCGAATCTTGATTAATTTGGGAAATATTGCCTTTTTAGCAAGATTAAGTCTTTCATCATATGAACATTGGATGTCTTTCAATTTATTTAGGTCTTATTTAATTTCTTTCAATAATGCATTATAGTTATCAGAGTATAAGTTTTACACTTCTTTTGTTATATTTATTCCTAAGTATTTATTTTTTTGATGTTATTGCATATGGAATTGTTTTTTAGTTGTATTTTTGGATTGTTCATTGCTAGTGTATAGAGATACAATTGATTTTTATATATTGATTTATCCTGCAATCTTGCTTAACTCTTTTAATAGTTCTAATAGTTTTTAATGGATCACTTAAGATTTTCTATACACAATATCATGTTATTTGCAACAGATTATTTTACTTCTTCTTTTCTAATCTAAATGTTTTTGATTGTTTGTTTGTTTGTTTGTTTGTTATACTAATTTCCCTAGCTAGAACACATATTACAATATTGAACAGAAGTGCTAAGTGTGAACATACCTTTCACCATGAAAGAATAAGGTATGAATTTTTCTAATATGACCTTTATCGAGTTGAGAAAGTTTCCTTCCACTCTAACTTCTTGGGCGTTTTTATCATAAAGGGGTGTTGGATTTTGTCATATTTTTTTATCAATGACATGATTGTGTGCCTTTTATCCATTCTTCTATTAATATGGTGAATTACACTGATTGATTTTGAGATGTGAAACAAATCTTACATGCCTGGAACAAATCACAGTTAGTCATGATGTTATCCTTTTATATATCATTGTATTTGGTGTTCTTGGGGATTTTTGAATCTATATTAATAAGAGATATTGTTCTGTAGTTTTCTTTGTTGTGATGCCTTTGTCTGGTTTTGGGATTAGAGTAATAATTACAACATAGAATGGGTTAGAAAGTATTCCCTGGTCTTCTATTTTTTGAAAAAGTTTGTGAAAAATTGCTATTATTTCTTCTTTAAATGTTTGATATAATTCAACAGTGAAGCCATCTGGGCCTGGGCTTTTCTCTGTGGATAGTTTTTAGATTACTAATTCAATTTATTTGCTTTTTATAGGGCTGCTCAATTTTTCAATTTCTTCTTTGGCCAGTTTTTGCAATGTGTGTCCTTCTAGGAATTTCCCATTTAATCTAAGTTATCTATTTCATGGGAACATGATTATTCACTGTATTCTTCTATAATCCTTTTTATTTCTCTAATATCAGCAGTGATGTTCCCTCTTTCATTTGTGATTTTAGCAATTGGAGGCTTCTTTCTTTTTCTCTTGATCAGTCTATCTAAAGGTTTGTCAATATTGTTGATCCTTTTAAAGAACCAATTGATAGTTTTATTTTAGAAATATTTTTGACACAGACTTCCATTTTATCACTTTAATACCAGAACTGAGAAAGATCCCAAAGGCTCGCGTGTGGAGAGAACACTAGGTCTTCCAGAATGAGTATACCAGTTCTCTGTCCTTCTCACTGCACACCAGCACGAGATGTATCCAATTCCCATGATAATCCAATAAGAGGAACATTAAGCGGTCTGTGTGTTTCCATAATTCTAAGAAACTATCCAATCCAAACAAATAAATTATATTAATATTAGCACTTAAAGAAAGCTCTGAGGTTATAATGTTAAAGTGCTTTTTATAGAGAAGAAACTGAGACCTAGATAACTTTTTGTCATCTTTAGCTTTTTCATTCCTGTGTTTAAAACAAATTCTACGTGCTCATGTGTCCCAGGTTTAAGTCTTAGCCTATTCTCTTGAGCTTTGGCTCATGAATTCAAGGCATATTTATTGAGTGCTACTATGTGCCACACAATATTCTAAGTGCTTATTAGGACAGATGACGTCCCTGTCCTCTAAGCAATTACATTTTGAACTAAATGAAATTTCCAACTTCGGACCTTCCCTCTTAGATGAGCCTAAGGCATTTCAAAACTAACATTTCCCAGATGCTACTCTTGATTTCTCTCCCTTCAAATCTGTCATTTTCTCCCAACCCTCCCAATACCCCCAAGCCAGCCTTTGCCATCTCAGTAAATAGCACCAATAATCACCACGTTCAAGCCAGAATCATTCTTGATTATTCCCTTTTCTTCATGATCATTAGAAAATCTTGCTTCTTCTGACTCAAACTTGTATCTGGAACAAGTCCCCTTCTCCCCACCCTCACTAGTCCAAACCATGACCATCTCTGTCCTCTCAACTCTTTTCCCTCCTTCCTGTCTTTCCCACAGTCCACTCTTCACCCTGAACCAGATCGTGTCACCCTCACCCACAAAGAGTTGTCATGACTTCCTATTGTACTTACAGCTAAATCTGCAGTCCTGACATGAATGGCTTACTCAGGCCTTGCTTGCCTCTGCGGCTTCACCATGAACTGCCCCTTCTGTATTCAGCGTGACCTGTGCTCACCAGCCCCCAGGGACTGAATACACATCTGCCCCAGGAGTGAACAGAGAACTAACTCTTAAGGATTTCTAAAACCTTCTTTGTGATCCAGTCACAACATCTTAATTATCTCCCTATTAGAGAGATTTCCTGAACTATTTATCCTGAACATAAAAACAACAACAACAACAACAACAACAACAAACAGCAGAAAATTTATACAAATTTAAAATATACTGTACTACAGAAAATTCACTGGATGATTCCAAACATCAGAAGACGTGGTTTCAAGGATGGGTCTACATTCTCACCCTGAATACCAGAATAGTGCATCAAGTCAAAGGCATGTCAGAGATTAAATTGTCTCCTGTTTCCAGAAACATAGTAGAACAAAAATCCCTCAGTTTCCTCTAGAAATAAAATGTGATTCCCATAAGTAGATGTGAAATGGAAGAGAGGGGTCTTTGAAGCAATTTACTGTGTTATTTCCTATCCTCTTTGGAAAGTTAAATGCTTTTTCTTCCTAGCACTTAGACTTGACTTAGAATTAAAGGTGGAAAAATAAGAACCATAACTTCTTTCTTCAGATGATCATGACTGCTTGATAGAAGGTCTTTAACAAGCTCCCACTCTAACAAGCGGCTGTTGTTTTTATGTTTTGGAATGGCTTAATCCTGTACATGAAAATGTCTTCAAAAAGCAAGTGCATTAAGCTGTGACAGCTTTCCACTGACCTAAGCAATTGCATTAGGAAAATGCCATTAGCAGTTCCCTCTCTTCATCTCTTCTCCCCTCCTCCTCCCCACTAGTAGAAGCTATGCTCAATACTACTATTAAATTACTCTTAGAAATACGCTCCTCAAAGAAAATCAATGCACATGTGTTTTAGCACTTGTCACAGATAGATCAAACGGCCAATCTAGCATGTATTATTCCACCCAAAGGTTTACATTTTAAACTAGCTTCTTGTGGTGACACATTTTATGAGCTCACATCCAAACTAAGAAAAAGAAAAGACAGTTGGCATAGATGGGGAAGAGAATAAGAATGAATCTCACTATTATTCCAAGCACTTTTTCTCTATGTATGTAGTACTTAACAGTGGATACAAAACAACCCAGTGACATGAGGTAAATGTGCTGGGACGTGGCAGCAGGGAACCAAAGGCCTAAAGCCCATACTTGCTGTGATTCAATTTATACTACTCATCCTTTTACTAATGAATTCCAATGTGCTCCCCATTCTCACCTTTTCCCCTTGTTTAGTCACTTTCTACCAGAAGGTAAGATAGTACAGTTGTTAAGGTACAGGAGCTAAAACTAGGGTGTGACTCAGTAACTCTGTACATGTATAAACTCAGGCTGTTCACTTAGTCTGTGTGTCAATCTCTCTATTTAAAAATAGGAATAATAACACACCTAACTTATAGAGTTGTTCAAGAGAGTTTAATAAGTAAGGCACTCAAAACAATGCTTGCCCATAATATTCAGAAATTAAAAAATAAAAAAACAATGCTTGGCATAGAGTAAGCCGTGCTAATTATCAACTATTATTATTTAGTTGCTTACTAAAAAGAAAAATTATAATTCCTATGAGAAAATTTGATACAGATTATACAAATATTTTTTACTTTCAGCCCTAATGGAATAACTGTATTGGAGTAGCCTTACAGCCATAAACAAGAATAAAATATTGAGTACAACTGCTTTCAGGCAATGAAGAACAGGCAGCACAAGACTGAAAGGGCTGAGAAGAGGTGAGGCCCGCAATTTCCTAGGTTTCCACCTGAAGGCAGTTTCCCAACCACACTGCAGAAAGTGGGGGTCAGAGCAGAGCTCTGTGCTTCTGCTGAGCTGAAGCAGCAGAGATCACATTTCAAAGCAGCTGGAGATTCTGAAATCTACAGGGTGGCAAACTAGAGAGGAGGAAACTGCAAAAAAGAAGCCTCACCAGTCTCTCTGGGAGTTCCCTGCAAGTCCATGGCTGAGGGAGTCTCCCACTGAGCAAAACAACCAGTTTACCATGTGGCAGCTGCTATGGAGTTAAAAGCAGAGCATAGCTACTACAGGCACTGCTGGGGGAAAGGCAGTGCCTGGAGATTTTGGAATTTGTGCCCTGCCAGAATGATTAGATCTACTCCTTAACACACTGCAGTCCAGCTGAGACACCAAAATGGTGGCCTTTAATAGTAAAAACCACATATAGAGCAAGACTTATGCTAGACCCCCTCCACTAAGCCTAAAATGAAACCCTGGCAAGATCCAGTGTGGGTATAGAGTTTAAGGGCTGTCTTGGCAGATTAGATCAATGTGATCAGCCAATAGTTCAACTGCCTGCCAAAGCAAGAATCAATAGACATCCAAGCAAGGTAACAGAATCTGGAGACTCTAATATGTATTGTTCATAATACCAATATTCACCAAAAATCAATAGGCGCAAAAAGAAAAAGAAAACTGCAATGTAGACTTAAGATTAAAAGCTGCCAGCAGAAACTGAACCCAAAATGCCAGATGTTAGACTTAGCAGACAAATATTTAAAGTAGCTATTATAAATATATTCAAAGAATTAAATAAAACTGTGTTCACAAAATTATAGTAAAATATGATCTAAATGAATGAACATAGATAATCTCAACATAGAAATGGAAACTATAAAAGAGAACCAAATGGAATTCTAGAATTGAAAAGTACATCACTGAAATAAAAAACTCATTGGATGGACTCATTAGCATATTCAAGATGGTATAAAAAAGTCAGTGATTTTGAAGTCAGATAAATAGAAATTATCTAATTTTGAGAACAGAAAAAAGATTTACAAATTAAATAGAGCCTCAGGGACATACAGTACACTACCAAATGAGCTAATTTTTGTGCAATTGGTGCCTAAGAAAAAGAAGAGAGTGATATTGTATAAATATTTGAAGATATAATGGCAGAGAACTTCCCACATTACATTTAAAAAACCTGATCAATCTATTGATCGGAAAACTTCAGCAAGCATCAAACAGGATAAATATAAAGAGAACCACAGCTAGGCTCATCACAGTCAAACTGCTACAAACCAAATAAAAAGAATACATCGAATAGAGGCAACAATAGCAATACTCTGACTTCTCATGAGAACAACAGAGGAGGGAAAACAATGGAACAATCTCTCTAAACTGCTAAAAAGAATGGGAAAAAATCAACCCAGAAATTCTACAGCCAGTAAAAATTTCATAAGGAAGAATGAAATAAAGATCTTTTCTTTCTATAAATGAAGGCTTAGAAAACGTGTTGAGAGCAGACATGCACTGTTAGAAATGTTAAAAGATATTTTTTTAATTCAAAGGAAATGATGGTAGATGGAAACTCAGATCTACAGGTAGAAATGGTAAATAAGTGGGTAGATATAAATAATTATGTTTACTTACTCTCGTAAGTTACTTAAAAAACCTACTTTTAAAGCAAAGTAATAATAGTATAAGGTGGCATTCAAAACATATGAAGAAGTAAATGATATGACAATGATCACACAGAATATAAGGACAAGTAAATAAAATAGACAATAGCAATTGAGAATTGGGAAGTATCAGATGTGAAGTGTGAGAAGTTAATGATACATGTCATTAGTCATAGAGAAACCACAAAATAATAATAAAAAAAGAGAGTTACAGCTAGGAAGTTAATAGAAGAAATAAATCAGCAATTTAAAAATACGGCATTAACATAAAATGAGTCTGGGAAAGGAATAATAGAAAACAACAAAAGAAAAAATACAAATGAAAAACAAATAGCAATATGATAGACTTAATTCAAACCAAAACAATAATTATGTAATATGTAAATGAAGTTAAAATCCCAATTAAAAGGCAGAGATGAAGACACTGGATAGAAAAACAAAACTCATCTGTTAGCTGTCTACACAAAACACATATTAAATATAAAGAAATAGGTAAGTTGAAAGTAAAAGGATGGAAAAAGATATATCATGCAAACAGGAAAATGAGAAAGCTTATCTGGGTGTATTAATATCAAACAAAATAGGCATCAGGAAAAAGCATATTACAAGAGATAATGAGAAATATTACATTATAAAAAGAAGAATTACCTGGATGGCACACAAATCTTAAATATGTATTCACTTAATAACAGAGTATCAAAATCCATAAAGCAAAAATTGACAAAGTTGAAAAGAGAGATAGACACATCTACAACTAAAGTTGGCTATTTCAATTCTACTCACACAGTAATTGCTAAAAAAAAATATGCAAAAAATGGTCAAAAAAAATGTAAGATCTAACTAAACATGAGTATCAACCAACATGATCTAATTGACATTTACAGAACACTACACCCAATAGCATCATAATACACATTCTTTTCACATGTATAGGAAATGTTCACCAATATCTTGGCTATAAGATAAGTCTGAATAAAACCCAAATTGTAATTTAAAAACAAAAAAAAGCACACATTTCTAAATAACCCATGGGTCAAAGAAGAAGTCACAGGGAAATTACAAACTACTTAAAATTGAGTAACAGTGAAATATAACATATCAAAATTTGAAGGATGCACCTAGAGTAATGCTCACAGCGAAATTTATATGTTTCAAACGCTTATGTTAGAAAAAAAGACTTATGGTAAAAAAAAAATCTATATTTCTACCTTTAGCAGGTAGACAAAGAAGAACAATCTTAAATCTAAGTATACAGACACAAATAAATAATAAATGTCAGAGCAAAAAGCAATGAACTAGAAAACAAACAACAGAAAAAACTGATAACTGAAATTTTGAGTTTTCGAAAGAATAATCCTGATGAAAAAAGAGAAGACCAAATTACCAACATTAGGAATGAAATTGGAACTATCACTTGAGATTCCTTAGACATTAAACAGAATTACAGAGAAATGCCATTAACAACTTTTCTCCACAAATTTGACAACTTTGATAAAATAAAAAAATTCCTTGAAAAATGCATTTTATAGAAAATATGAAAGCCCCATATCAATTAAAGGAATATAATTCATCAATCTATGGTAAATTATATCATTCATTCAAGGATAAATTAATACCAATTCTACATAAACTATCAGAAAATGAAGAAGAACCTCTTCCCAGCTCATTTACAAGGCCAACAAAATTCCGATTCTTAATATTACATTAAAATGAAAGAAAATCACATATTACACAAGTAGATGTGGATCGTTCATTCCTTCACTCAGGAGAGATATTTTTAATAGTTCTTTATGCCAGCAATGTATAAAATTGAACCATATGAAATTGCTGTATCATATGGCTTTAGATTAAAGAAAAGTCAAATATCAGCAATTTCATTTGATTCAATTTTATACTAGAGTCTGGGAATCACATGCAGTTCTCTACCTAAGGAAGTTCACAATTTAGAGAAAACAGGCAGACATCTGCACAGATGATTATAATAAAATGAGATAAATGCACCAACTATGTATTAATAGTAGATTGAGGCACTGTAACAGCACGGTGGGAGCCAATGAGAAATCCCAACCTGCTCTGTCTTGATGTTCAATATGCATGAGAGTTCAGCATGCAAACATGGTGGAAAGGAATTCCTAGCAGTGGGAATGGAATGAGCAAATGCACAGTGCTACAAGAAAGCATAGCTGGTCAGGGAAATCTGAGTAGACTGACACATAGGCAATTTTAAAAGTACAGTGGAGGGGATGGAGCGTGGTAGTGGGATCGTGCCACGTGCAGAGAAGGCTGGAGGCTGGATGCTGAGGGGTAACACATTTTTCCAAAGAAATTAGATGATCATATTTTGTGAACATATTTTCCAGAGTTGAGTATAACCCAAGTAATAGTTTCCACTTCACTAGTGAGTGAAAATGAAACTGGACTGTAAGCAGGTCATCTTCTTTGCTTGCCCTCTTTCTCCTTCAGCATACCTTCTGCTGGCTAATTATTGAAGCAGATTTGAGATCGCACGGAATTTCTCTTGGCAAAGTACACGGGATTTCAGAGCTAAAAGGAACTCCCCTAAAAAGCAGTAACACATCGTTGATTATCCTATTAATATGTTTTCCAGCCTGCATGGAGAAGGTCTCTTGTGATACCCAGGACCTCTGGCCAAATGTCTGCACCGAGCTGCCCAAAGCTCTGTCTCCCAGAGATGAATATAATTCAGATGTCAATACTTTATCATTCTAAAAGTCCAAGGAGAAAAGTTTTGCTTTTTTTGTTTGTTTTTACCACACTGGCAGCCTCTGGAAGGCTACACTGAAGGAAAGAAGCTGTCTAGAGAGCATAAAGAAAGTGCCACTCACTCTCAGGATTTAAAAGGAAAACCAGAAGCAGCAAAAATTAATGCTAAAATGATTTTAGTCAATAACGCTAACCACCTTCCTTACTAGGCGGTTCACTGATGCTACAAAGCAGCACGAATGGCTAATTAACTGTTCATTGCCTTTGTCCACAGTGACCATAGTGGTCATTGTAGGAAAATAGCCACAGGAACCAGGAAAAGGGAGGGAAGCAGTGGGCACAAATGTGAGGGCACTAGGTAACCCAAACATTAGCCCCCACTCCAACCCTGCCCCTATAATCAAGGGCTGACTTAGGAACCACATTTAGACAAAGTAGATACATGCAATGATTGACACTGGGGGTGCACTCACCATGTGCCAGGCTCCCTGCTAAGTGCTTCACCAGGATTGTTTCATTTAAGTTCATATGGGCGTATGAAGCTTATTTTTAATGTTCCTTACTATAGACTATAAATCTTAACAATATTTTAATATTGTATTTCTAAATGTTCCCTAGGGTTAATAAGAGACTAGAGTATCCAATAAGCATAATACTGTGATAGCCCATTTATTTAAAATTCCATCTTAAAAAATAAAAATTTTAATTAAGAAAAGTGCCATCTCCAAGTATTTATTTATGATTTATAGTTAAATGCTGTGAGAACTGGTCTCTGAATAGTGCACATGCATCCCCATTTAGCGCACACTGATGCTGAAAGGGGCTGGCCAAGAAGCCAGCCGCATCTTAGAGCACTGAGCTCTTTAACACGTGGTACCAGGTTCACAGACTCCTCTTCCTACCTCTTCTGAAATAGGTTTCAAATGGCTTAAACCCTGCCCAGGTGGACATAGAGGTGGAAAGAGGAAGGGCTCTAGTGATGGAGATTCCCAAGCAACTAGACTTGATCAGAAGAAAATACCAAAGAGTGATGCTGCAAATGAATAAAATCTGGTGGCTGAGCCTTCAAAATGTCTGTTTTGGGTACCTCAAATGCATAGAACTGGGGGTGGAGGAAGGAAGAGGGTTGTCTCTGGCTCACCCTAAGGGCTGAGTCTTTATAGAGAGCCAGCCTCAAGTCAGGCCAGCTCCTTGACCTCAGTTTAATGAATTTCTTTCCTGTTTATAAAAATCTTCAGGGGTGCTGGGAGGATAATGAATTCCCTTCTTGGGCTGTCATTCCAGTGTGCAACAATTTCAGAGTGCTTCCTGAAACCTAAACTGATCAGCTCACTGTCAGTGTCAGAGGGTTTTATGTGCAACATCTGGCACATTTTTAGGTCCCCCCCAAGAGTTGTGCACTAACTACCTACTAGCTCCTTGCAAAGGGTTTAGTATCTTGTAAGGGCCCCCCAAATATTAATTAAGCAATCAAACTGCTCCCAGCTGCAATTTGAACTCATTTCTTCCCTAGGTTGGGAACAGAATGTGGTCATTTTTCTCTCTATTAAAATTCTGGCCCTGCATAACGATTATTATTAAATCCCTCTTTCTTCTCTTTTGACACCAAGGGACTGCAATCCTTTTCACCTTTTCTTAGAATTGCATTTCATAGAATTGCAGGTGCAAAAGGGATTTAACAATATAACCCAATCAATAATTATTTCCAGGGCTGATCTAGACCCCCTTAGATTTTTCTCCCATACTGTGCCACCCCATCCAGATGCAGTTTTCCAGAAGAGCCTGATTAGGTCCCAGGAGAGTGGTTGTTTTGGTTTAAAGATCTGCCCTGGACATGTCAACACTTCTTTCTTTTGGTTATGGCTCCGTGTGTTTTTTCTTACATGTCTATATTTATAGCTTTGTTAGATAGCAGACATAAGGACAGAGACGATCTTTGCTGGCTAATTAGAGCCCCACACGGTAATGAACCCCCACTACTCTGCTGCCTTAGAGTGTCGGCAGCCCCACAGGAAATTAATAAGAGCTTTAATCACTCAGAGATTGGAAAGGTCAGTGCTCACTAAGGATTCAAACGCAGAAACGGCAGCACAATCATACCCTATTTTAAAAGCATAACAACAACTCATGGGTGTGAAGAGTGTAACATTCCATCAACAGGCAAATGGACTAAAGGAATATAATCGCAGAACAATTAGTTGCTTATGCACAAATTATATACACAGCAGTGTCGCCCTCTCTTCTACCTCTTTCTTCATTTCTCCAGCTTAGATGTAGTGGCTTGCAGCATGAAATGCTCGTACTAGACTAGATGCCCCAGAATTTTAGCCTAACTGTTCTCATTTCTAGCTGTGCACCAGCTTCACGAGTGGCCCTTTTAACGCAACTTTATGACATCAGAGTCTTAAGGAGTCCAGGGAAGGAGGAAGAAGCATATTCATATTCAGGCCATTCCCTGAGCAGCCAGGTTGAAGATTGCTGACCTACTCCGTCTTCCTGAAGCCAAGAGGCAAGAGCCTTACCCTGCCCTTTGCAAACTGCACATCAGTTCCTCAGTTTTACTACCTCTGAGAGGTGAACCTGGGCAACAGGAGGCAATACGAGGTAGGAATAAGGCATGGTACAATCCCCTGCACAAAATGTTCCTGACCCACACTACAGAGGGAAGAAAATCCAACCAAAGAAATGGCATTGACACTCAGGACACTGATAATGCAGGAACCAGGGAGGGAGAAAATTTCAAAGTCAAATGCTGCAAAGAGGATATGAACTGAAAGCCGAGGAAAGACTATTAGAGATAGCAATTAGGAGGTTATTGGAAATGTTTTAGACTATGGTTTCAATAGCCTGCTGGAGTAAAAAGCCAGATGGTCTGCTCCCTTCTTTTATCTGTCTATTAAAAGTGGATCCAACATTTAGAACTCAGCTAATATTCCACTTCGAACTAAATTTAATTGCCTGTTCCTTGGAACTACAATGATCTTGATTATCTTACCACTAATTCATCTCCTACTCTGTTATTACAAAGATTGTGTTATTAGTTATCATTTTGTATATATCTCCCTCACTAACTTCAATTCAATTCTCCTCGAGGGCAGGAGCCAATTTTCACCAGCACTTTTCTATATTTCCTTCACACACAATACAGCGATTTCCATATAACGTGTGCTCAAAAAATATTTGTTGAAACCAAGATGGATTAGATCCATACATAAGTCCTATAATTAGAGGTTTGGCCATCTATGATTTAGTAAATGAAACCTCCCTGAAAATATTAAGCTGTTCTTTGTAAGTTATAAACTTTCAAGTTAATTTAAAATAAAATTTTCATGAAAATCAATAGAATATTTCCTTTTGGCTCAAATTGGTTCTTTCTTTTTTAAATAATTTCATTGCTTTTGAATTTAATTTCTGTAAATTTGGTACATGTTTCTTTTTAGATAACTTTGTATTTTGATGATATCTTACAGAAAAAGATCATGCCCATCTGCATATTTCTTTTTTAAAAAAGTATACATGGAAACAACATCTAAATGACAATTAGGTGATAGATACTTCTAAAGTCCTTTTTAAGGTGATAATTAGAACTTTGAACATATTTAGCCATCAAAAGAGTATTAAGAGGGTTGACTAATTTACCAGGTGAGCCCAGAAAAGCTTCTTTACTTCTACATAAGTATCAATACAATGACAAAAACTGACCACCCCCAATAATCATTTTATTGCATAATGCACATTGCAAATGCAACAGTGGGCCCCTCATGGTCAGTACTGCAGTGCCACAGTCTGCAGTAGGAACTCTCTCTTTTCTTTTGTATCCTTGTCTGCAATCTCACTCTTATCTGAATTCTATCTTAATTAGAGAGAGCCTCTTGAAAGATTCATCACTGTTGGTTCACCCAGCATCAAGCCCAAACCGCTTGGTATAGAAACACTTCCTGATCTGGTTTTTGTCTAGCTTCATCTCTCATCATTATCCCTTGGATAACTGCAATTTGCCCTCAGCCTCATCTAAATATAATCTCACTCTGGAAGCCAGCATTCCTCTCCCTTGTCTGAGATAGGTATTTGTTTTATATACACCAATAACACCCTTCTGAAGAATGTGTCCATTATATTCACATTATCTCTTTGGTGGTCTCCTCCACAGACTAGATTCTAAAACTTCTAAAAACAGAAACCTTGGTTTTTTCACACTCAGATCCCAGTGTCTAGAACAGTTCTGGTCACAAAGTATGTATTTAACAATTAATAAATATTGGACAAATGACAGAAGTCACTTCTAAGTTCACAGGTTTCTTTACTTGCTTATTCATTCATTCTTTCAAAATATTATTGAATGCTCTCTATATACCAAGTGATATGTACTAGAATCTGGAGAGTGATGAGTTGGACTCCTTCCCTGCTATATTAATTGAGGTTTTCCAAAGAAGCAGAACCAATAGGAAAGGAGATCATAGATATAGATATATAAACAAATAGATTTATTAAGAGAAATTAGCTCTTGTGATTATGGATGCTGAGAAATTCCATTATCTGCCATCTGCAAGCTGGAGACCCAGGAAAGCCAGTGGTATAATTCAGTTTGAAGCCAAAGGCCTGAGAACAAGGGGAGTTGATGGTATAAATCCAAGTCTAAGAGTGAAAAACAATGAGATGGGATGTCACAGATCAAACAGTAAAGCAGAGAAAAGGAGGGTGGGGCAAATTCCTTCTTCCTCCACCTTTTGTTCCATTCAAGCCCTCAATAGATTGGATGAGGTCCACCCATATGGAAAGGGCAGTGAACTTTACGAAGTACACTAATTGAAATGCTATTCTCATCCAGAAACATCTTCATAGGCACACCTAGAAATAATATTTAATCTGGGCACCCCATGGCCCAGTCAAGTTGATGCATAAAATGAACTGTTACACCTACCCTAATGGAGTTTATTGTAATGGGAATTTGCTATGCGGAAGTATGGGACAATTCAGATTTTGGACATCAGACTCCAGTGGAATAGAAGATCCTCATGGCAGCAGGTCCACATGAGGCAAGGATTCTCATTGGTGTGGATGAAGTGTGTCCTAAACACACTGCCTCCAACAGAACCAGTTACTCATAAATGTTCTGAACTAAATGGAATATGACTTCTTTAGAAGTGAAAAGGTTATAGTTAATCATTATGAAGCCTTTATTGTGAACTTAAAAAACATCTTTCCCCAAAGAGCTCAGTTTCATTTCTAACCTGATTTTTGTGACCCCCATAAAATCGTTTGCAATAAAGTTGAAGCCTTTTCCCCATCTGGACTATTTTAATAGGATCCTAACTCATGTCTTTGCTTCCAGATTCACCAAATTAAATGCATTCCTCATTCTTTCATGAGTCATCCTTTCTAAAACATCTATCAGATTATATCTTTTTTTGATGACCCACCAGGATTCCAAGTCTTTCTATTGCGAACACAAGCTCATCATCTCAACCTATAGGTCCACTGAGTATTTGTAGATCTCCTGTTGTAACTAAGATGGTAGGGGCTTCTTGCAAGGTATGTGAGGGGGCTACACACACAGGTAATACATCAGAGAACAGAATAGATAGGAAATAAGATTGAAGTGTTTTAATGGCTGCCTTTCACTCTTGGGATTAAGTTCAAAGTCCTTAGCCATGGAATTTAAGGTCATTTTGGGCCTGACTCCTCCTGCCAGCCTTAGATTCTTTTAGATTTTATGCCCGTCCCTCCCTCTCTAAGATCTGTGTGGGCTGAGAAGTGGAAGGGGATGTTTAAAAGAATGAATATAGAGTATGCTTGCAAGTAGGTTAGGTGTGAGAAAAATTAGGGCAATAATTGTGGCTAAAGGAAAACATGGGGTTCAGATAATTTTTAAAATTCTTATCCTCATTTTTCTCTTTGAAAATCATGTTTATGTGTTGTCACAAAATTAAGCCCATCAAGGTTGAAGACTCAGAGGAAAACAGGGATATTTGATGACATAAAAACCTGGAGGAGAAAGCAATAGACCTAGATGGAGGGATGTGTCTTGGCTGCTAAGGTGAGATGTCCAGATGCCAGATGCAGATAAGCAGAGGGGAGGGAGAAGCAGTTCATACATGTTGCCCTAATTACTCTATGTGAAATAGAACGTGAAGTCAGCTGCTCAGAGTATGAAGGGTGGCAAGGGAAGATTGGGATCTTGAGGAAATGAAAAGGCTTGGGGTAGCTGGAGTGGGCAATGCGAATGGTGTTGGACTACAGACTCAGAGGCTTTCTGAGCAGCATGAGAAATCATGTGAGATGACGTGGATGCCGATTTGTATGAGATTGTGAGTTAACGTGGATATAGACAAGCGCTCTCTCTTAGGTCAATTTCTGTTTTGAAACAGAGGTTGGCAAACTATTTCTGTAAAGATACTAAATCCTTTAGGCTTTGCAGGCCAAATGGTCTCTGTTACAAATACTCAATTTTGCCATTTAAAAACATCCATAGACAATATATAAATGAATGAGTGTGGCTGTGTGCCAATAAAACTTTATATACAGACACTAAAATTTGAATTTCATATGATTTCATGTGTTATGAAATGTTCTTCTTTTGATTTGTTTTCAACCATTTAAAATGTAAAAAAAATTAATAAAAATAAAAATAAATTATTGCCTCATGGGTCATACAAAACCTGGGAGTGTGCATTTACCTCCAATTGCAAATAAGACTTCTTATTTTTAGCAGGAAGAGGTACCTGATATCTGGGAGTTCAGGGAGTGAGGCTGCTACCCATCAGAGATGAAGAAAACTGAGAATCACTAAGCAAGTTCAAGAGTCCTGAGTGAGTTTTTTGTTTATTATGGGATTGCATTATGACATTGTCATGAACCAAATATAACACAAATGCAGCCTACATTTTTTCTTTATTTCAGGCTATAGATAACAATGTCCTCTATCCGTAGCTGTATCTCTCTTTGGCAAAATCAGTGGTACAAAGAGAAGGGAGATGAGGTCAACAAATAAACAAGGAGAGCTTCAGTTCTTTATTGACTTCATAAAAATCAGAGGTGAGTAGGGAGCTAGCATCGAGAGACTCCACGATTGGAAAGAAACAGTTTCCCCTCATAAAAGTATGTCTGTGCTCCTGCCTTCTCCCAATAAAGGAAATAAGACCTTTGGTTGACTTGTGGACTCACTGGGGAAAGATGTAAGCAGCAACAATGGATGCTGGCTCAGGTGGCGTTAGATGTGGGTAGCACTTTAAAGATGATGGATGTTGCCAAATGGTAATTTTCTCTGTGTGGTGGCTGTGATTGATCTGTGGCTTGATGCGATGGTTGAGGCTTTCATATTCAATCTTAAAGAAAAAATATCGTGTCATCATGCAGTAGGGGTTTCAGACGACTGGGGTGGAGGTGGGGCTGGGATATTGCTTTACTTTTAAAGATGTTACACTATGAAGAAAGAATGTTTTCTAAGCTTAAAATCTACCAAACCAGGGGAGGGCAGTATATATGATTTCATTAATGTAGGATTTCAAATAAATTTCTTCATATTTCTATTGACCCTGAAGTCCTAGGTAGGAAACTGAAGGTCTTGGGGCCACAGGTGTTGTTTTCATTGCTTCGTTTTTTGTCTTTGGAAAACATAAAAAGGATCTGTGAAGCAGACAGCTGGCTAGGTAAATGATACTAAAGGAAAATAAGGTTTGCTTTTCTGGAAATGTGCCTGTGCTATCAGAGGTGATCTCGTAACAAGGGCAGAGAACATCTCATAATTCCCTGAAATAGAATAATGAATTTGGCAGGAGACAACTCAGCTTTATCAGGAGGGCTTTTAATTTAAATTCCAGAGGCAAGGGTGGGGGATTAGATAAATCTATATTTTTCGATGATAATGAGGACCATCTAACCCAAAAAATGTGTGATGCACAAAATGCCTAGTAATTATCAAGAGAAAATACTTATGGCTACAGAGTTTTATATATCAACGTAAGGAGTATTTTTAATACACAAAATGAAATTAAAACATTAATGTAAAGAGGTAAAATAAACTAATTTAAGTATCACCAAGATATTATGAAATAGTGACCCCAATATAGCACTGTACAGAGGCAAAACTCACCCTAAAGTAGCATCTGACAGAAGAGGCAGGAAGATGCAGTTTGTGTTAAGAAAGCACAGACCTGGATAGAAGCCCACAAACCTGTGAGCAGAGACTCCATGACGGCTGGAGCCTCACTAACCGTACTCGGTTATTCCAGGAACTAGGAAAAGAAGTGACCAGGCCCTGTCATTAGCAGATGAAACAACTGCAGAAATACTGAGCTGCAAATAGAGACAATCCTTGACTCATTTTATAGGTGTTAATATTCTACTGAAATTATCCATCCTTTCATCTGTTTTGTCAATCTTTTCTTCCATTTCTTAAAAATGTTATGATGGTAAATTTTATGTGTCAACTTGGCAGGGCCACAGTGCCAGATATTTGGTCAAAACGTTATTCTGGATGTTTCTGTGAGGGTGTTTTTTGGACAAGATTAACATTAAAAACAGTGGACTTTGAGTAAAGCAGATGACCCTCCATAATGCAAGTGGGCTTTGTCTGATCTGCTGAAGGCCTCAATAGAGCCAAAGTCTCACTTCCCCAGAGAAAGAGGGAGTTCTGTCAGCAGATGGCATTTGCACTTGAATTCTAATGTCTGCTCTTTCCGTGGTCTCCAGCCAGTCTGGCCACCCTGCAGACTTTGGATTTGCCAGTCTCCATGATCAAGTGAACCAATTCCCTGAAGTCTCTCAATAGACAGATAGGTAGACAGACAGAAAGAGAGAGTGAAATTGCATATATATTAATATATTAATATATGTATACATATAACACACACATATATAATCCAATTGTTTCTGTTATTCTGGAGAATCTTGACTAATACATGTATTAATCATAGTTATTTCAAAGTCCTTGCCTGCTAAACCCAATATAGGGACCATATGTGGGATAATTCTATTATCCTTTGTTCTGTTGACTATCAGTCATATTTCCTTGCCTTTTCACTCATCTAGTATTTTTTTAAATGCCAGATATTTTGTGCATAACAGAAGGAATAGGCAACATCTCTGGAGGAAAATAATACCTGTGGTTTTATGATTCCTTTATATGCAATGTCTGGTATGGATAAGGAAATGTGACTGATAATCAAGAGGGAAAAAACGATACAGAAGCAGACCACAAGATGATACTTACATTGGAGTCAGCAGACAAAGACATTAGAAAACCATGATTACCTGGGTAAAAAAAAGAAAAAGAAAAAGAAAAAACAAAATAGAGAAAAAAATGGATGAAATCAATGGAAGAATTAAGAATTTTAACAGAGTATTTGAAACAATTAAAAATAATTGCATGGAAATTCCAGAATTAAAAAATAGAATATCTGAAATCGTTAATCCAATGGATGAATTTAATAGTGATTTGACAAAGAATTAGCAACTTGGAAGACAGGCCAATATAACATAACCAAACTGAACTGAGAAGAAAAAATATTGTACTGTTATTTAACATGCTACCATTATAGTGGTATAGCATTCTCCCATTTTTGTTAAGACACAATATATGTATGTCTGTACATACAATATCACTGTTTATTTCTGAGTTGTAGGTTGAGTGAGAGTTTTACTTTTCTGCTTTTAATTATCTATACTTTCCTCAAGAAATCTACTGAGGGACATCATCAGCCAGTCATTTTAAGTATATTTTGATTTCCGAATAACCAAACAACTCACTAAACAAAGTACATTTGTGATTGGGTCTGTTATGCTGTTTGTAAGGCTTGGGAGCAGGAATATGATAAAACTTCCTGTCATGATATGTATTAAGCCACAATCTTCAGAGTCTGGAGGCTGCTCTAACTGCTCATCTTCCTCCTCTCATTCCAGACATTCCCTTTCTGCATCCGCCTGGGGAAATGCCAGAGGGTCTTACAAATAGACTGAACACGGTAAGAACTGAATGAATGAATAAACAGACGCATGAACAAAGGAGGAAGTAAA
The DNA here is from genome assembly GCF_020740605.2 of Lemur catta. Lineage (NCBI taxonomy): Eukaryota > Metazoa > Chordata > Mammalia > Primates > Lemuridae > Lemur > Lemur catta. Next base: position 12,818,619 of record NC_059134.1, on the reverse strand, counting down.
GAGGAGGAAAGGTGGGATGTGAATTTCCTTCCTGCCATCTTGAGTTCTTAGGGGCTGACAACAGGCAGGCCCACTAGCCTCTTTCTAACACGGCCCCTACTTTCACTAGCAAGTCTGATAATCAGATTAATATAAGGTCTCACTACCTACCTTGTTGTCATTCTGCCAACCACAAAAGTAGGAAAAGAAGGAAAAGTATTTCTTATTCCACCGGTAGGTACTTGAGGTGAAATCTAATTAGGTTGCCCAGTGTATGTGCAGGGCAGTGGTAGGTGTCATACAAACACCTGGATAGACGTTCAATCAGATTCCAACTTTGAGAAAACCAAGGACCTTTTGAAAAAATATTGTCAAATGCTACGAGTTGTGTTGCCTCACACTAATTTGCTGAAAAGGTGTGTGGCATCGGAAATCCAGGAGTTTGATGGCATGTGAAGGGGGGATGAGGCAAAGGCAAGAGTTCCAGAAACTGCTGAATTCACTGCACACACCTCAACAGTTAAAGTTATATCTCAGGCAGTTTGGTGACAGGAGGAAACACTAGCAATAAAATAATTAAAGCTTCCCCAACATGATAAACAAAGAGATCATTTTAACCTGTCTCTGCCTTACCAGGACATATACTCTGTAGCATACACTTTCTCTCCTCACCTCCTCCCCAAAGCTTGTTCTTCTGAAGGGCCCGATGGCAAATACCCAGCTTGTGTGTTAGTCTTCTCTGCCATGCAGCAATATGCACTGAACAAAAATATTACACTTGTTCAGGCAATCTAATTGCACAGCACTTGAACTTATTATAGACAATGAGGCCGTGGGTGCTGGGACCATGAGGAAAGCCTTCCCTGGTTAGAGAGATGGGGTCATAGTAGCTACGACTACTCTTTGGTCAGCTGTGGCATTCAGATGTGTCAGTGTCTTGAGTAAGATCTTCAGATGCATCTCTAGTGGTATCTGGACTGTTAGCATGACACTGGCAAAATAAAGCTGAGTTTCTCCTGCTAGCTGTGACAGTTTTGGGCCTGGGAGAGGTCCCTGGAATCCTTTCTTTCTCATCTCTAGTAACGAGTTCCAGATGTCCCTTAAGGAACAAGGCAAGACAGGGTGGAGGTTCCTGGGGACCAGCCACAGCTCTCCGTGGATGTCAGTCCCCTCCGTGCATTCCCCAGCTGCCTGCAGAAGGAGGGGTGGGAGACCAGAGCCACCTACTCTGGAGGACAGTCAGCTCCCGTGTGCTACACAAAGCAAGAACTCTGGACAGCTAAAGGGAAGAGGAACAGCCCATTTAATGTGCTCTGATTCTCTCCTGGAAAGACTAGAAAATTGTCTGCTTGTCTCAAATATCTTCATTAAAAATGCATTTAAGCTGTGAAGCTCTACGAAGGAGAGACCTGTAATACATGAAAGATTAGCCCCAGATTGCTGATTGGACTATTTTACATCATTATGGTAATTAAGCTAGCACGGCTGTTGTGCTGACTTCAACACTTTCCTCCATTTGCCTTTGTCTCCAATTCAAGGTATTTCCCCCTCTCTCCATCCTCCAGCCTTCTTCCTTTCCTCCCTTTCCCCCGCGTCCCAGCCCTCCCCGCCAAACATCTCCTCAGAGCCTTGGCGGGTCCTGCCTCATGCATATGCATCGCACTCCGTCTGATTCAATCTCCCATGGCTTCCCTGCCAACCTTGTCTTGACTGTGCCGAGGAAAGGGAAGAAATTAATGGTAATTACAAGGTGTGAGTGGATATTACAGCTCTCTATCTGATTGCCAGTGAAACCAAATAAAAATGGAACGTAATCAGCCAATTATTAAAACACAGAGTAAACAAAGGAGACTTGTCTCTTACTCGCCTTCCCTTGCTTACTTTCTATCCTCAGACCAGCAAGTCTGGCTGAGGGCGGTGATTAGAGACACCCTGATATGGTTTTGCTTACCTCCCTGGAACTCCTCCAGAGCTAACGCTGCACAGACGGCACAGGGCCACCTTCCCACGGGGAAGACTGAAAGAGCCTGTCCAAAGGCCCTTCACGGTCTTCATGCTCTGCACCTTCCCACCCCTGCCCCCACCACCGCCTGCCAGAGTTGCCGGTACTCCCAGGTGTCCCTGTGGGCAGAAAGAGGTGGTTCCAGATTTCTTCCTATAATTCGTAAATACATGAATAACTTCTAGCAATGCATGCAAGACCCTGCACTCTGTGACATTCCCCTGAGGAATCAGGAGCCTCTGAGGCAGTGAATGGATTACAAGGAGAAATATACGAGAAAAACTTTTCATCTGTGACAGATGACAAGAGAGCGAGAGTGTGTGTTGCATGCCAAAGCACTTCTAGCCCATGGGATGACCCAGTTGGCCTCCTCCCCTTTCCTGGTGACTCAAGACCCAGAAGATCACCGGTGGTAGAGAGAAAGACAAAAACCAAAAACGCGTCTTTCTCTTTCCCTCATATTACTGTGGCATGCAGCTGAGATTTTTAATAACATAAAAGTACTACATTCACTTGTTCACACCCACAGCTCGGTTGTATTCTAAAGAGGCAGCTCAGCATGGAAGTGTGAGGTCATAGTCTTTGCCATTAAGAAGACTGGTTTCTACCCTTTCTGACTAATTTACTAGCTGTGGGACCTTCTGTAGCTTACTTCACTTCTCCAAGTCTCAATTACCTCATTTGTAAATGAAGACTATAATTGTATCGACCTCGTGAAGTTGTAAGGATGAAATGAAATAATGCATGCAAAATGTGCTTAATGAATATTCATTATTATTACACTACAATATATATAAGTGGTAAGTCAGTTTTTCATCTCTGAATGTACTTCTTCATAGATTATATCTTATGCTAATTATCTCAAAAGAATGCCTTACTCTACTTACTCTTAGGACTTCAACTGGCACCCACTCTACCTGGCCATGCTGCTGTGCCTCCCTGATGGATTTACCTCTTTGCTCCTTCTGTCTCTACACCATTTTCTCTCATAGCTTCCTCAAGCCTGCACACCTCCACACACCCTCCCTTCCCAGCAGAACCTCATTTCATGAGCTCTTGAAAACATGGAAGCCTTCATACGGGGAGCAACCTCTTCTTCCCACCAACACAGTTAGGAAACTGTCAGCGCCTGTCCCTATACCCCTTCCCCCCACTTGTTCAAAGAGTGAACGTGTCTCAGCCACTATCAGTGGCCAACCCTTTCCCTGCACCGTGGCTTCCAACCCTCTAGCCTGCCTGCTAAGGACTTCACCCCTGCGGTCGTTGCCGCTCTCTCTCCCCAGCAGCCTCAATATTCTTCTCTGTGGGTCCCTCCTGATCAGCACCCAAACATTATCTAGAGTATCTCACCTTGGAAAGGAAACAACCAAACAAACTTTTTAACTCACCACTTTCTCCAGTTACCACTTCAATATTTTGCTGTGTCTCACAGCAAAACATCACGGAAGAATTTTACGCTCTCCTTGTCTCCAGGTACTCTCAGTCCATTTTCCCTTGAACACACCCCATCGAGTCTTTCATCTCCACCTCTCCACTGAAATGGCTCCTCAGGGTCACCAACTGCATCCCTGTGGCTGAATCTGTGATCCGAGACACGACAGCAGCAGTCCGCACAGATTGCCACACCCTTCTTGGAAAGCATCCTGTGCTCCTGTGACACACTCCCTTGTTTGCCTGCCTTACCCACTGCTCCCACTCTGTGCCCTGCACAGACCCTCCCCTCTGCTGCGCGTCCATCCAACTGCGGGGGCGCCTTAGGACAGAATCCTGAAGCTCTTTTCTACCTGTGTTTTCCCCTTATTGATGTTGCAGACTCCTCAACTTAAATCTCAGCCCTCAATGCTTACAGAAACTCCCCATCCTTAGCTAATTTTATCTAAAATCTTGCCCTTTCTGAACCGTCACCTACCCCTCTCCAAAAATACCAGTCTTTCCTCATTGGCTTTCATTCTCTCACTGAGAACAACTGCCATTCATTTAGCCATTCCAGACGAAACTGAATCATCACCCTTGACTTCTCTCTTTTCTTCCTTTTTGCACATCCAATCCATCAGTCGTCTCTGCCCATCCCAGCTCCAGTATGCATCTAGAATCTGCCTACTTCCCTCCATCCTCTCTGCTAACAGTACGGTTGGTCACACTGTGTTCATTCTCACCTCCGTGCACACGTCTCCCACCCAGCAGTGGCCTTTCTAACCTGAGATCAGAGAGCATTCCCTTTCAAGAAAACCCTTCTAATAGCTTTAAATTTCAATCATTAAAAAAAAAAATCCCACCACCTTTCCACGGGTGCCCTCCTCCCTCTCTGACCCCACTCTCTACTCCCCCTTCCTCTCACTGTGCGCTGTCACACCGCCCTTCAGTTTGTTCACCTGTGTAAAGCCTTTGCACTCCTCCTTACTGTCTGGAGGGCTCTTCCCGCAGACCTTTGCACAGGAAGATGGCCCTGTCTTTGAAGCCCAGAGAGGGTTTCCCCAACACACAAGCAGAAGGAATTCTTATCCTACCTCTCCAGGCTCCACCCCATTGTTATTCTTCCCATTCTCCACCCCCTTTATCATTATCTCACATTGCATTTTAAATTATTTATATACCTGGCTGTTATCTGTCTTCCTTTATTAGATCATGAACCCCCAGCAGCAGTCACCTGTCTTTTCTGTCCCTCTCCAAATTTCTGTCAATTTGAAAAGTACCTGGTGTATTAAATTAATGAATAAATGACTTAGAGTCTAATTTTTCTGGCTACATACGAGCCTCTGGATACCCAGCAATGGAAGGACGCCCCCAGCCCAAATTGAAAAACCTCAACTGCACATTCCCTGAGTATTTAGACCATTTCCTTTGTTAGCTCCTCCCTAAAAGTTCCACCTAACTAGGACAGATCTGGATTTAAATTTCACCTCTTCCATTGGACAGGCTGACATGGGACACGTTTTTAAACTCATCTATGCCTCCAGTTTCTCGAGTGTAAAATGAAATAATAATACGTACTTTGGAAAACTCTTAGGAAGGCTAATCAGATAAAGTTTATAAAGTACCTGGGCCTGGCACATATTAGGTGCTCAGGGATTGGCCATTCCTTTCTTCTTCTCTCAATGTAGATGACTTCAGCTTGCCATTTGGAAGGGGGGTTGAAAAAAACAACTCTAATTAAACACATTTACACCAATGTGTGAATGACTCTTAGCCCTTCAGCCCTCCCAGAGGAAGCTTATTAACCTAAATGCATTATTAATTAGTAGAATTTCTGTTAGTTTAACAAAGTGAAGGGAAAAGTTCAGGCAGAGAAAGGAACATACCTTTGGGCTAGGAGTCACATGGGACAAAGCCAAAAAATGAGCTTACGGGCTTATGGGGTCACCTTCCAGTCGATTACTCTTGCTTTTCCTGTTGTTTCCTGTTTGCTTGTTTGTTTTATTTTTGCTTTTATTTTTCTCTTTGTCCATATCTAGACCCACTAATCTCCCTAAGCACTCAGGTTTCTTTTTTTTTTGTATTTTTTCCCCACAGGCTCTCTCAAAAAAATTGTTTCCACAAGTATCCTGTGCCCAAACATGTGGCTACTGTTTTTATGTAGCAATTCCATGAAATATGTGTCCTGTCTATCTCTGTGATGAGTATGTGTAGACACAGCTTTTGCACAGGTTATTATACGCACAGGTATGCTTTCCCATGTGCTTGTCTGACACACAGTCAATCACCTGAAATGTTGATACAAGGCAAGCTCCTGTTCACCTGGAAAGAATGAAAAATGCATCTGAAAGAGCAAGTTTTTGATGGCAAGTGTCATTAACAACTTTATTTCCAAAAGCATTTCACAGTGCATTTCATGCCAGGAAGGGTTTCTTATCTTCTGAACTTTCAGTCTGCCAATCTGAGCAGGATGGTGACAGTGTCCTTTGAACACAGGTAGTGAAAGAACGCCTGGGTGAATGGAAGCAGCAGTGAAAAATTGCAAGGGGGTGGGTAGAGAAAGGCAAAAGATATCCCTGTGTGCCATTACAGACACCTCAACAGTCACGTGACCTGTCCCTGTCCCTTCCTCCTTGTCTCAAGATCCTTCCATAGAGCAGAAAAGCCTACTTGATGTGTCATATGGCCAGAGTGCTTCCAAACAGCCTCAGTGGTTTTTACTTATCAATAGTGCATTTGTCTGATTAGAAAACAATTCTCTTAAGTTATGTCTTACTGCATGATTACCACAGATTTTCTTACTCAGTTCTGATTTTTTTCTTAGTCTTGCCAATAGATAAGAAGGTATGTACCCATAGAAAAGTGGTATTTTGTTATTACACTTGCTCTAACGGGAGGTAAGTTTGGGAGGCTCACTGGTATGAACACATACAAAGCAGATTTATCTGAATATTTTTAGTGTCTATAAATAGCCTTTTCCAGGAATCACCACTCACTGAGCCAGAACTCCTAAGGAAGAAACATAGATTTAAAAAAAAAGAAGGAAAAAAAGACAGAAATAGATTGTCTCCAGTAAGTCTCCAAATATCTACCCTTTCAGTGTGAGGTCCTTCTGAACACTTTGTGACTTAATTTGCAATCAAAGGTTTTCTCGTTCCATGTTTGTTTCTTTTTAAGGACAGAAAATTATCTTTTTAAAGTTCTATAAACTAGTAAGAGAATGAGAAGACAAGCCACAGGCTGGGAGGAAACATTTCAAATGATATATTAATATCTGTTAAAGGATTGCTTTCCAAAATATACAAAGTACCCTTTAAACTCAATAATAAGAAATAAATAACCCAATTTTTAAAATGAGCAAAGATGAGACACCTCACCAAATATGATATACAGATGTCAAATAAGCATATGAAAAATGCTCATTATACCTCATTAGGCAATTGCTAATTAAAACAATAAGATACCACTTCACACCTACTAGAATGGCTAAAATCCAAACACTGATAACACCAAATTCTAGTAAAGTTGTGGAAAAACAGCAACTTTCACTCATTACTGGTGGGAATGCAAAATGGTGCAGTCATTTTGGAACACAATTTGGCAGTCTTTTACAAAATTAGACGTATTCTTACTGTACAATCCAATAATTATGCTCCTTGATATGAGGTGATAAAGCACATCTACACAAAGAGTCTGAACACCAATGTTTATAGCAGCTTTAATTATAATTTCAAAAACTTAGAAGCAACCAAGATCCCTTCAATAGGTGAATGGATAAATTGTGATATATCCAGGCAATGGAATATTATTCAGCACTAAAAAGAAGTGAACTATCAAGCACACACTCACACACAAAAGACTTGGAAATTTAAATGCATATTGCTAAGCAAAAAAAGCCAATCAGAAAATGCTACATACTGTATAATTCCAACTACATGATATTCAGGAAAAGATAAAACTATGGAGACAGCAAAAAGATCAGTGGTTCCCAGGAGTTTAGGGAGAGGGAGAAGGTGGAGGACAGTGGATTTTTAAGACAGTGAAACTATTCTGTGTGATACTGTAATGGTGGTTATATGTCATTACACGTTTGCCAAAACCCACTGGATGTACGACACCAGAAGTGAGCCCTCATGGAAACTATGGACCTGTAGTTGCTAATGGTGTTTCAGTGTTGCTTTATGAACTGTAACAAACGTACCACGCTGATGCAGAATGTTAATGGAGGGAGAGACTGTGGGGGGGGGGGCATAGTGGGAAATCTCTCTCTCTCTCTCTCTCTGCTGCTTAATTTTGCTAAAACAGCTCTAAAAAAAAAGTCTATCAATTTGAAGGAAAAAAAAACAAGCTCCATGAACCAGAAAACAAAATTATCCTATTGTTTGCCAATAGACAAAAATGTTAAATATTTCTATTTTATTGTTAAATATTACCATTTTTTTCTCATGTCATGTACAAACTATAAATTTTTGGACATAAGATGCTGGCTAGAAAAATTCCATCTTGCCCCAAAGAAAGCCAGTGCTCATGTTAAATTGTCTAGAATATTTGGTTATATATTACATAGAAATGACAGAAATTCTCAGTGAATTTCCCAACAAATGCTTAAGGAGGCAGACAGACTGGGCAGGGAATGTGATTTCACAGGCCAGCCATATGCTGGACACTGAGGCAGACCTGGAACAGAGCAGGTGCCTCTTTTTCTCTCTACAGCAACCTTGTACGAAGCACCCTCCTTTGAAAGATAGAGACATGAGGGCATAGAAGGTTTAAATAACTTTCCCAATACAGCAAGAATTTGAGAGAACTGAAATTCAAAATACAGATCACTCCAACTTCAAAACTCACCTGCTTTCATCACAAGGTTTGAGTCAGGATATTATTTATTCTGGTATTAGAAGAATCAGGGCAAGTTTTTGTCAGCTAGCTAAGTATAATTTGGCATCTCTGGAGGGGCCAAAGTAATCCAAAACAGTGATGATCTTGAGCTAACTGAAATAGAAGTTTGATTTAAAAATAATAGCATCGTGTATGGCCATACCACCCTGAACGTGCCCAATCCTTTCTGATCTCGGAAGCTAAGCAGGGTCGGGCCTGGTTAGTACTTCGATGGGAAAAATAACAGCAGCTAGGATATATACTGGGTGCTTATCATGGGCGAAGTGCCTCATATGAATTAACTCATTTAATCCACACCACAACCTTCTGAAATAGAGATCACGATCTGTATTTGACAAGCGAGGAAACTGAAGCAAAGAGAATGAATGAGTGAATGTTACTGAATAAGTCAGTAAGTGAATGATGGACAGGCATGGTAGGGACAGCAAAAAGCACAAGCCTGAAAACTTACATGCAAAGTACCTCCCTACGCAGAGAGTATTTGAGAAAGGCCTCTGGCCTCCCTTATGGACTCATCTCCTAAGGAGAAGCAGAGAGATCAGAGATCTGAGGGCTAAAGATCATGCTTCTAAACCTCTGTCCAGCGCTGGCTTACATCAACAGCCTCACATCTCAGCTCCGATGATACCTTCATCTCTGCCTGCCTTTACTGAGCATAGAATTCAATGGAATGCTTTTGGTGTTCCTGGTTTGCTTTGGTTTTCTGGCGATGGTCAAAACCTGTCAGGTAAAAACCTCTTTGTGCTAGGATTAGAGTTCACAAAGTATATTTTTCTGGTGTCCTTTGTATAAATGGTTTGAATCCTGACTTTTGGGTTCCTGTCTATTTATGCCTGTTCTTACTGTGTATTGATAATATACCTTTATTATTACCTCTACCTTCTATATTAACTGCATTAATAATCCAGATTTCAGCCTAGGCAATACAGGCAGAGAAAGAAAATATCCTAATTAACATTTACAGTAGCACAATTATTGTGGAGGTATCAGGGCATACATAACCTCCGGTTTACAATAGCAGAATAGAATCTTTCTTGGACAACTCTTTTTCCACAGTCTGTATTATTTTCACGTGCATATGTTGCATTTATACCAGTTCGTGCAGTGCTATTCATCACTTTAGCCTTTATCATGTTTTCTTAATCACTTGCCCATAAGGTTACTGCACATCTGGTGTTTCTTCCAATTACTATAGGGACCAAACTTGACTATGCCAACTTCTCTGAATTTTTAGATTTCCCCATATGGTAAGTATGTGGTGCATAATTTCATCTCAAAGTACACATAAAGCTGTGCTGGACTTTATCCTCTAAGTGAGTGGAATCACCCTGCCTTGACGCGTAAGGTTACGACTGGCAGAGCTTTTGAAATACCAAATCGTTGCCTTGATTTGATTAACCAGCTCACAGCTTGAGCCATTCCCTACACTGGAACATTGTCCCCTGCCATGTGGGTTCACCAGGATCCCTTCTGCAGTTCTCACTTATCATCAGCCCCTTTATGTTTGCTCCTTCCTCCAAGAATATCAGAATCCAAATCATAATGCCCAATTACAGACAACACCAGGAAGTGCTGGCTCATGGATGGGACCCAGAGAGATTTCCAAGGAGATTCATTTGCAGAACATAACCCACAAGAAGCAGAGGTTGGGGGCAGGGGGATCCTTTTGCTGATGAATTCTGCCTCTCTACCATTTTCCTTAAATTGTACATGCGTCTACCTCAGGACAAGAAACATACATGAGTGCTTTCTTCAAAGTGAAAAATGGAAATATGTTTTAATTTAAAACTACAAGCAAATGCATCTCTTTTCACTCAGCAATCTTGATATTCAGCAATATTGGGGAAAGAAAATGCAGAGAAAGCATAACTAAACTCAATAGTTTTGATGCAATAGGATATATTTAGAATACGTCTGTGTGAGGCAAGGTCCCTTTAAGTTCAGAATCAAATTTCTCCCACCTGCGATTTTTTTTTCTTATAACCGATCTACAGTCATAGACTCAGATAATGAAGGCTTAATTTTGCTCGCTGACTCGTATATCCCAGTATCATAAACCTGTCTCACTACATGTACATGAAAGCAATTGGGCAAATCACAGCAATTACACTTGGCATTAAAAAAAAAGGATCCACACAAAATACAAGAGGAAATTTCAAAAGCATAAGGTTAATATACCTCACTATCACCCAATGAACAGAGGTCCAAACTCCAAACAACAAATTGATGTTTAAATGCTCATTTAGCAGACAATGGAAAGCAGCGATTCACCATCCTTGGAAGAAACCAGGTAAAATGATTTTCAGTCAAAGGGGAATAATCTACATTCACAGGCCCACAGGTGATGAGCCACCCCCCCCCCAGCTCCATCACAGGCGATGAGAACTGCTATTTTCAGCTACATTAATGCAGCTGTGTCAGTTTGTAGGTGAATCAGTCTTGCTTCATCAGGCACATCAACAGCCAGAATCGGCACTGCCATTTTCCCTCTACTTAGACATATTTTCTTAATTGCCATCTTTAAATAGACATTCTTCCTCCTGCCTCTCCAAACCCATCCATCATAACTGGGAATAGGGCCAGAAATGACCACACAGAGTCCTTTCCTCTTGACCCTCTCCCCTGACTCCCTCTCCCATTCAACACCCCCTCTCTCCTTTCCTCCCTTCAAAGTTGGGCTGTCAAATTTGTAGGAGCACAGAAAGCCCTGTACAAACCTCGTGGTGATGAAGATTTTCATTGTCATTTGAGAAATTTTCTTTTTGTCCTGTCCTACAAAATACGGTCATTAAACAGCAATCACTTTGCCTTTCCAAGTGCACCCCTGTCTGCCCTCTTCATTTTCCTTCTTCTGCCACCTCTGGGCCTCCAGTAACCTCTTGCCCTCCTTTCAAGGAGAAGCAGCCATGCCTCAAGTCCTTCCCACAATGCTCACCTCTTCTGTAGGACCTCTGCCGCATGACAATCCTGGCTCAAACAATGACTGCGGGGCCGGAGTCCTGTTGAGCCACAGCCTTCTACTGCAAGGCTTTCAGTAGCAAAGAATCCCCAGTCATGTGCCAGAAATCTACAACCCTCAGCGTCGTCAAAAGGCAATTAAGCACCTAATTGCATGTTCATTCCTAACCTCTTTTTATTTGCTTGTGATGCAAAGAAAGAAAGAAAGAAAGAAAGAAAGAAAGAAAGAAAGAAAGAAAGAAAGAAAGAAAGAAAGAAAGAGATCATGTTACTTAAACTGCCAGAATGACCAGACCAACATAAAAAAAGGGAAGATCAAACCAGTATTCTTCACAGCTGTAAGCCTAAACTTCAAACCATAATGGAAGAGACCTAGCCTATGTTAAAGTTTAACGTAGGATCTTTCTCTAATGCCTTTATTCCAACCAAAGGATAGATATCCACCATTTATGGACAGATATTCAGCTCATATGGACCGTGGACAGGCTTCTGAAATGATGTGCAACTTACATGCACACACATCTCAATAGCATTCGTGGGATCCTCAAAAGAGTTGATGCTTTTTTAAAAATAGCTCCAACAAAATATCTGAGAATCTGATTCATACCTATTCCTATTATGTCTGCTTTTAAAACTTTGCAGTGAGCAGGACTTTTCAAATATATTCACGCGTCACATAACAATTGGGATACATTCTGAGAAACGTGTCATTAGGAGATTTCATCATTGTGGGAACATCACAGAGTGTACTTACACAAACCCAGATGGCACAGCCTACTAGGCCGGTACTGAGGCTGTATGGTACAACCCATCACTCCTCGGCCACAAACCTATACAGCATGTTACTGTACTGAATACTGTAAGCAATTGTAAAATAATGGTATTTTGTTATTTAAACTTATCTAAACATAGAAAAGGTACAGTAAAAATAAAGCATAAAAGATTAAAAGAAATGTGCACCTATATAAGGCAGTTACCACAAATGGAACTTGTAGGACCAGAGGTTGTTCTGAGTGAGTGTGAGTGAATGTGAAGTCCTAGGACATGGCCGTGCACTGCTGCGGACTTCATATACACTGTGCACTTGGACTACCCTAAATTTGTCTTTTAAAATGTTCTTTCTTCAATCATAAATTAACCTTAGATCATTGTAACCTTTTTACCTTTAAACTCTTTATCTGTTTTAACTCTTTACTCTTAAACTCAAACACATTGTATAGCTGTGAAAATATTTTTTTTGAGACAGAGTCTCACTCTGTTGCCCTGGGTAGAGTGCAGTGGCGTCATCATAGCTCACAGCAACCTCAAACTCCTGGGTTCAAGCAATCCTCCTGCCTCAGCTGCCTTAGTAGCTGAGACTACAGGTATGAGCCACCATGCCTGGCTAATTTTCCTATTTTTAGTAGAGACAGGGTCTTGCTCTTGCTCAGCCTGGTGTTGAACTCCTGAGCTCAAGTGATCCTCCCACCTCAGCCTCCCGGAGTGCTAGGATTACAGGCATTACCTTCTTTGCCCAGCCGATATTTTCTTTCTTTGTATCCTTATTCTATCAGCTTCTGTCTATTTTAAAATTAATTTCTGTATTTATATTTACTTTTTAAGAGTTCTTGTTAAAAACTAAAACATGCACACACACACACACACATGTTAACCTAGGCCCTCCCAGGGTCAGGATTGTCAATATCACTGTCTTCCACCTCCACATGCTATCCCACTGGAAGGTCTCCAGGGGCAATGACGTGCGTGGAGCTGTCGTCTCCTGTGATAACAACACATTCTTCTGGAACACCTCCTGAAGGGTCTGCCTTAGGATGTTTCATAGTTAACTTTTTTATTTATAAGATTAATATAAATGATCTAAAGTTAATTTATTATTGAAGAAAGAACATTTTAAAAGACAAATTTAGGGTAGTCCAAGTGCACAGTGTATATGAAGTCCACAGCAGTGCACGGCCATGTCCTAGGACTTCACATTCACTCAGAACAACCTCTGGTCCTACAAGTTCCATTTGTGGTAACTGCCTTATATAGGTGCACATTTCTTTTAATACACTCTTTAATACATTTCTTTTAGTACACTCTAAAATAATGATAAAAAGTATAGTATAATACATACATAAACCAGTAACAGTCGTTTGTATCATTATAAAGCATTATGTACTCTACCTAATTGTATGTGCTATGCCATTATATGACTGGCAGCGCAGTAGTTCTGTTCACACCAGTGTCACCCCGCACATGTTACACTGCAATACAATGGCTACAGCATCGCTAGGCAAGAGCAATTTTTCAGTTCCGTTATAATCTATGGGGCCACCGTTGTATACGTGATCCATAGTCGACCAAAACACCATTATGAGGCACATGACTGTATTTAAAGACACGCCTGTAAGAACATTCGTGATGGAACTATAGTTCGGGGAAGAAGAGTCCAATCAGAAAGAGAAATGAAATATGCAATGGCAAAAACGTCTATTCTTTCTGGCACAAATAAACAGTTCAAAACAAAGAAGAGATGGCAACTCTTGACATACTGGTGCCCTGTTTACAAACAATTTTTTGAGTAAAGATTATGAGATTTAAGGAATTGTTATTTTACTTTTCTAGGTCATTAATTTCTGGCTTGTAGCTCCTTTTCTGAGAAACTGGCTGACGTTTGATCATAATCCACTTAAAGAGCAATAGGCCTTCTTTGTAAATGGGTGAAAAGGAGAGAGTATTAAAAGTCAGAGGAGACAGAGCTAAAATGGCTTTAAGGTCTTGGGATTTAACTTTAACTTTTTTCATCCTGGGAAGACACATGGGGGAGAAGCCGGAGAAGTCCAATTTGAAAGCTAACCACAGCCTTTTGTATTAGCTTCCTGGGGTGCTGTAACAATGCCCCATAAAGTTGTGGCTTAACACAATGGAAGTTTATTGTCTCACAGTTCTGACAGCTAATCAAGTCCAAATCAAGGTGCCTGCAGGGCCATGCTCCCTCTGAAGGCTCTAGGGGAGGCTCCCTCCTCGCCTCTCCCGGTCATGTGGGAGCCCCAGGCATTTCTTGGCAAGTGGCAGCAAAACTCTGTTATCTGCTTCTGTCTTCACATTGCCGCCTTCACTCTGCATCTGTGTCTTCACACGGTGTTCTCTCCTCTCTGCGTGTCTGTGACCAACTTTCCCTCTTCTTCCAAGGGCCCTAGACTTCTTGGATTAGACCTCAACTTGAGCACATCTGTAAAGACCCTATTTCCAAATAAGGTCACATTCACCGTAACAAGGGTTAGGACTACAACATAACTTTTTAGGGAACACAATTCAACCCAGAACCCATTGTTAGCTTAAAATTTTACCAGAGCAATGACATTAATATTAAAAAGACAAATTTGGGGTTGTAAATGTGCCACAGTGAAGTTTGTAATTAGGAAGAGAGGTCAATTAGCCATTGAAGGCAGAGTCCCCAGAGTGGTGGCACTGTGCAAGGGGGCAGGGAGGGGGTCACCACCTTGCCAGAGCCAGGGCTCCACTCCACAGGGTCAGAAAATCAATTTCATCAGCTCAGCAAAGGTGGTCAGGCTATGGAGGATTGATTCATGCCCACCTAACTGACAGAAGACAGATTTATAAACCGGCGTGACGGCCTATTCATGACCAGTGAGGCAGCTCCCCGGCCGGAGAGATGAGGGTTTTATGTGCACTGGCCCTGGCCTTCTCCCGGGCACAGCCGCTCGGGAGAACAGACTGCACATCAGCGGACTGCTGGTTAAGTGTGGGATTAGTGCAAACGGAGCTAGAAATGTCCTTAAAGAACGCAACCAAGTTATAAAGCATACAGAATCAGCATTCTGCATTTCAGAAATGTTATAACTATTAATAAATAATTAAGAAATCAGGTACTCTGTACAGAGTAAGCACTTGGTAATGACTACTGAATAGATGAATGGGCTGATATCAGTCATCTAGATCCAGAGTCTCTTTTTCCCTGGTCAGTCACGGGGTCTTGGTGACAGGTTCCTATTATGAGTTTACTTTTTCCAGGTTCCAAGCAGTACTTTCTATTTGCATTTGTGTGCATTCTATCTGAATGTTATCTATCTCTGTCCCCTGACAGACAATCGACCCTTATATCCACGTTTTTCTTACTTGCTAACAATCCCTGGGCCCTAGAAGAGGCCCTGCCACACAGAAATCCTCTTTCACTTCTTGCTTTTGTTGGCCACATACAACTCGAATGCAACATGTCAAAGTTTATCCTGCCCCCATGCCACCTCCTTCTCTTTGTCTCCTCTCTGTGACAGGGACACCACTATAGACTAAATACCTGAGCTAAAAAAAATCCCAAACATTGTCCTTTATCTCTCTTTGTTCTTTTCCTCTTAAAAATCAGGTGGGGGGGATGGGCGGGACATGGACAATGTATATGACCTGAACTTATGTACCCCCATGATGAGCTGAAATAAAAAAAAAAAA
Organism: Lemur catta; assembly: GCF_020740605.2. Classification (NCBI taxonomy): domain Eukaryota; kingdom Metazoa; phylum Chordata; class Mammalia; order Primates; family Lemuridae; genus Lemur; species Lemur catta. The sequence continues at coordinate 12,802,919 of NC_059134.1, read as the reverse complement.
AAAATCAGGTGGGCCTTTCCATGCACGGTCTACATACAAAAGTCCATCTTTTTGTTCTAAGTTCTCTATCCTCTTTGGTTGCAAAGTGAAAAGTAGAGGGAATTCATCCTCTCAAAATGGATCCTACCTGCCAATTAATGTGTCTGTATGCTGGCACCTGAACTGGGGGGGGGGGGGGGTGGTAAGGGATGCATTTCAAGATGCACAATTAAGCAGTGAGAACACAAACCACCCACATTTTTCAATAGGGAACCTAGGCAGACGTATCTGAAAGGCTTAATGCCTGTATCCATGGTGTCTAATCCATGGATAAACATTATGTTGGCCTTTCCCAAATAATGAAAAATACACAAAGGAAAACACTGTATCGAGTCTCGTCAGTGTTGGAAGAACTAATACCCTGCCTTCTCAGCATTAGCTATTAGGTTAGAGTGAGTGTTCCACCGAGAACTATTTGTACGGTACAAGCCAGCTCTCGGAGCACCGTGTGACTTCTGTCCCCGTAGAATTCCCTGAGAAATAACATATCTGTTGCAAGACTTCAAAGTTCAAGATGTATATGATGCATGTGTGTGAGACTTTAATGACAATCATTAGAATATTACAATTTTTAGGGGAACCACTGGTGTTATTTCATCTGTTTGAGAATAAATTTAGCCTCATTGGGTTATGACAGCTCAAATCAAGAGTTTTATGAATATGACACTAGCATGAGTCCTCTTTTCAACTTTTGGCCACCAATACACTATCTGCTAATATCTGTTCTATATTAATACAGACATCAAAGGACAGATAAATTCAACCACCAAGAGCTGGAAGCAGGGATGTTTATGGCATGACTGAACAACACTTGAAATTTATTTGAGCTCTATCGGAAAAATCAATGGGTAAGGAAAATCTAGACCCTGGTAAAGCGCAGGGGCAGTGCTGTGAGTGTGTGTCGGACAGGGAGCGGGGGAAGCTCTGGGTCATAGAAGGCAGACGTGGATTCAAGGTAATTTTTAAATTCATTTGATGACAGCAATTGTGGACCAGTGATCTTACGTACAAATGTGTGTATAAGAAAATAAAGTTGATGGTTATGCAAGGAAAGTTTGTGAGATGGAGAAAACAAGAACCAGGTGTTTCTAAAATAGACATCTTGAAACCTTAATAAGGAAGGGACTTTCAGTGGCCTTCCATTTCCTTCAATTATACGTTTATCCATTGCTCCATGCACCAACCTAGCCAGGGGTCCATCAAATAATTACTAAGGCTCTGAAGTTGGTATCTGTCCTAAAGCCTAGGTACGAGGGGGTGGGCGGAACATAGCACCTGCCCTCAAGGACCTTATTGTCCAACAGGAGACAAAGAAAACTATGTGAATAAATGAGAGAAAGAAAAAGGTTAGGTACAGATGCACATATAAGTGTGTGCAGGGGACAGTTGTATGTGTCACAAAGGGGCCATGGTTAGTTCTCCTTGGGGAGAGGGGACAGGAAAGACTCCACAGATGAAATGACCCCTGAGCTAAGATTTGAGGACAAATAGGCACACACAAGGCAGACTGGATGGAAGGCACGCACCAGGGAGAGGGGCCGTGTGGACAAAGGGGCTGCGGGTGTGTCTGTGCCAAGACAGGCCCCCTCTGCCCCGTCCCCACGCCCCGGTCCTCTGGCAAGGCTCAACCTGCTCCAGTGGCCTTTGAAGACTGGAGGGCCTCAAGATCAGTGCCAGGCTGCTGTCAGGTAATCCTAGTTTAATTCCCTCCCCAGGATTTATGTCTGCCCTATGGCATGTTCCTGTTTTATTTCTTGTTTATTTACTCACAGACTGCACATTGTCCATCTTGCCCTACTAACTTGTATACTTGCTGAGACAAGGAACCTTGTCTATCACGTTTACCTCTGTCTGTTCATGCCTAGAATATTCTGGCTAAATGAGAGGTCTCAAGCAAATCTTTTCTGAATGACTAAACACCTATTTATTGAAACCTACTATGAGCCAGGCACTGTTTGGGGCCCTGGGAATAATGTCCCAGATGTCAAGATATTAACGGTCAAAAGAAACAAGGCAGTCAATGAACAAATGAAAAATGTGATTAATTTAAATAGCAATAAATACTTTGAAGAAAATAAAACTAGTGGGATAGAGTGAAAGGGCAAGGGCTGGTGGGGATGGCTAAGTTGCAAAGGGTGGTTGAGAAAAGTAGCTCCAAGAGGGTATGTGTCACGTGGACATCGGGCCTGGATAAACAGCACAGATCCTGCTTACAAGTGATTTATAATATTATAGAAGAACCACCTGTCAAATGGCAATATTGGAGACAGAGCTAACAGCTGTGATAATGGACTAATAACTTTATTATATAAACCTCTTAAAGTAGTGTTAGCATAATCTTATTTCTGATATGCATGTGTGACACAATAACAATCTGCTATATTAAATTTGTTTTCAGAAAATAGAGTTTTTAAGATTTGTTTTTGCGTTGTGCAAGTACTACATTTATGCATTCCCAGTGCAAAAGATTCAAACACCACAGAAGTATGCAAAGTAAGAGAGTGGGGATTCGGACATGAGAATCATTAATTGCACGACCTCCCTGCGGTGGCCCTAAAGGGAAGCAGCAAAGCCCCTCGTGAAGAGTGTCTGCGGGAATGACTCGGCACAAGGCACTGAGCAGCCCCTGAGAACAGGAAAGGAGTAGAGTCAAGTATATCGTCATTAATTTGTGGCAGGAAGCAGATGCTTGAGAATTTATTCTAAGACATTACCAACCACATACCAACAGAGAAAAAAAAAAAGTTGCTGAAAGATTTTTCTGCAATACACTTTCCCGTGAGCAAGAAAACCGGTCTCCAGAGGGAACAAAGGGCATGGGCTGTTTAGCCTCGCAAACACCACGTTTTCCTCAAGAGAAAATTCACGGAGGAGACATTCACTTCTATTTTCCCACAGGGAAAGCATTTTCATCAACTTCATAGCCTTAGAAACCCCGCATGTCTTGTCATAAAAAAGAGATCTTGCAAAGTTGTGATCAGAATGTTGGAATGGCCTTGGGAAATCAGGTAGGACACAGGTCTGAGCCCCACTCATGGTCTGCATGACATTTTATCTCAGCACAGAGGGACAACAGAGGAGTGCCACTGACTGGAACCATGAAGATGGAACCTGAGCATGTCAATGCTAAACACCAGGACCCAGGGACAAACTCCAGATGCCCGCTCCCTGCTGCCTGGCTTGGCCTCCCATAGGCTATGCACTTGGCGGCAAAGGCTGCTTTTCTTAATTTTCCAGCATGCTTAAATTAGGGTTGCTTTATAATAAGTTTGTGCAGGAGGCTAATTAAATGCTTCTTGCCAGCCATTCCATATTAATTCCACGTGAAATTAGGGCAAGGCTATAGAGGACTGCTCCTAAAGTCTCCTGGGCTGACCTACCACACTGCTTTTGTTGACACTGATTACTTAACCTGAAATCCTTTCCCATCGAGCTTCCTTCCTCCCTCTCACCCTCTGAATAAAATATGGATCAGATGTCAAAAAATTGCTATTCTTAGGAGCAACAGATGCAAATATGGTTGCTTTTTCAATTATTCGGCAACCGATCCAATGGTTCCAAGACAGAAGCTAATTAAAATCTAATTGAAATAAAATCATTTCCAATTCTGTTTTCCTTCGTCTACTGCCTGAGTGGAGGTTTCTTGCTTTATGGACGAAGCTTCTTCCATCCTGCTATGACTTCCTTCTGCTTTGTAAATAGCCACTCGTGATTGTGTCACCCAGCATCTCGGCTTGCTGGGAGGAGGCACACACAGGCAGGCCGGTGGAAGCCCGGGGGAAAACTACGGGCAGGATGTTTACAGTGAAAATGGTCGGCGAAAATGAAGAAATGAGGATGGGGAAAGAGAGAGAAATGAGAATAGGGGTCACAGCAGTAATCAGACAATTTAAGATAAGAAGGAACAGAAAAAGCAGGAAATCCCAGGGTCTGGTGTGAAACTTCTGACAGCGTTCAGCTTGCACATGTGTCGGGTTGGTCTTCCCCAGGGTGCTTTTCAGATATGTCAAGTAGTAACCGACATTTAAAGATCAGGACATTTTACTTCAATATTCAGATTTCTGGCTGCCCTTGAAATATTAGAAAAATGCAGCAGCCCTGTGTCTACATTCCCACGTGGCAGCGGCTGCTGGGGCTGAGAGGCGGCTGCTCCCTGGCTGGGGGGACGGCAGAGTGGGTGCCCAGGCTAGAATGCCCTCTGGGCCAGCTTTGCTCATTCTCATTCATATTGGCCCTCCGGGAATTTGAGTTTGAAGTTTTCCTGGTGGGTGGAAAGCCCTTTACAGTCAAAGAGATAGGTTTGAATCTGCCCTCTGCTACTGAAAATGGAGCAGATAGGACTACTATTTTGGTGTCCCTAAACTTCATTTCCCTAATCCATAAGAAAGGGCGGCATAATATCATTATCACAGAGTTGCTCAAATCAGAAGCATTAATCAGTCTTTAAATGGTCAGTAAATTGAAAAATGTTATTCGTATGTGTTTTTATCATTTTATCTTTTTTCCTAATGAACTATGAGAATTCTTTTTAAGGAGGACAGCAGGAAATTTGTAGAACCATGGGAGGGGCTGGAGAAAGCTGCTTAGAGAAATGTTGGTGAGGGTGGTGATAAAATGCTCCATGCCAGTGTGTGGATAGGAAGTGGAGGAAAAGTGGAAGAAGGGGAGGGGCTGCAGCAAAAAGAAGAGTCAGGGGCCCAAGTGGACCTCCACAGTGAGCTCACATGAGGTGCCACCTCTCACGGGCTGTGTGATCTTAGGCATGTCTTCCAAACTCTCTAACCTCAGAGTCTTCATCATTAAAGAGGGAAAAATAATACCTACCCCATAACTGCTTGAAAATGGAGAGAGAAAAATGCTTATAGAGTACCTGGCACAAGAAAGGGCTCCACAATTATTAGCCATTACATTAGCCACTAAGGAATGCTACAAGCAATTATCTAAGACTTCACACCGAGTTAGGTAAAGATTACTTCTCCTCACCCCCACCCAACTCAAAATGACACATACTTGTCCTTTTTAAAAATATAATGCAGCAGTTTAGAATTCACTTACCTAGTACCTGCTAACCCCCTAGTCCTCCCCAAATGGCACTGCTAATTTTCCCTTTCACTAAAGAAGAGAATGGAAAGAGAAGCTCCCTTGGGAGGAAAGGTATAAATAACAGTTGTGAGTCTCAAGGGTCTGGCAGCAGGAGGGCTGGCTGGATAGATCACTGTCACACCACAGGGGGCGGGGCTCACAGGGGTTTCAAATGAGGATAAAGATTTCTTTTTAACTGTCAAAACTACTCAAAAATTCTGCCAAGCTGGGGGAGGGGATTGAGCATATTAGGTAAACAGTGTCTCTCAAAAATGCAATATACCCTAAAATGAGAGGGAGCAACATCTAGGTTAACAAACTTACAATAACTCCTTCTGTATAACAGTTTCAACAAAGGACGAGATATTGTCTTAGACCCAGGTCAACATACCTGGATCCTATAAAAAAAGAATACTTTTTAAATTATATCTTAAGAAAGTTTAAGGGGACAGGCTGTCACTAATATGGGGGGGAAATTCAAGAGCCACGGACATAGGATAGAACCTATAGGAATTAAACCAACTAGGAACTACGGCTTTCCCATCCTAAAGTCAGCTATTTCCTCAAGCAGGGCCCCTCGGGTAGAAGTGTGTTCTTCTGTGACCCCATTCACTGTCTTTCCCCTTTCGTTGCCCTCCTCTGGCACTAACGTGGTCACTCAGATCCCCCACAAGGAGTCTGTTGCGAGTCTTCCTCTCACGCCACACGCCGTTTCCCTCGAGTGAATCATTCCTTGTTATTAATCCTTGGGAGAGGTGGCTGAGGATCATGTTGATGAAATGATATCTGTATTAGCGGGAACTCAAGGCAACTGTCACTGTATTACTCAGCAGCTCTGGCCACAGCCTCCCTCTTTCTAGCAATATTCACAGTAGCTTAAGGGCTAAACAAACTTTGTGTGAGGACCAAAGAACTGAAGCAATTTGCCTCTGCAATGCTCCTATTAATGTGGGGTTTAGAAAGACTCAGCCCTGGAAGCCCTAAGGGGAAACTCTGCTGACACCAGGATTTAAGAAGGATTTGGAACAGAGTGTGGGGTAGTTCAGCAATTTAATGTTTGCATGTCAGAGTTTTTGCTCCTCTGGGTAGTTTTCAAATCTTAGCCGTATAAATAGAAAAGATTCTTCTCACTATACCCATTCAAGGGTTCATGCCACTCCTGGTCACAGGCTAAGGTTCTATCTGGATACATTGCCAAAACTTCCTAGAAAAATGTGGACATACTTAAAGCCCCATCCTGGGCATCACTTCCTTTAACCCTCTCACTTGACTTATGAGATTTATACATTCACTCTAAAATGTTCGGTGACAGTAAGACCTTAAGTGTCAGAAAAGTTAAATGATTTGCACATGGTTGTCAGACCAAGGTGCTTGCTCCCAAATATACGGATTTTCCAACTATTCATGCTTGGGTAGGTCTCAGCTTGTAAAAATTTGTTTGTCTGTTAATCTAAGACATTACATTTATTTGTAGACATAAGTTACCAGGTACTAATTCCATTCTTTTATACTCCTACTGTTTTAAAGTGTGGTTCATAATGGATTTGGGAATGTTTTTCCAAAGTAAGTTCTACCATTAAGATTCTGGTGCAACAGAACTAGAACAAGGTACGCAGGAAAAGCTGATACCCACCCAAGCAGGAAAGGTGTTGTTTAAACAAGCACTGACATTATTTTAGATGCATATGTACGTCTGTGCACGTACAACAGTTGTACCCTTGGCACCTAGAACAGAGCCTGGCACAAAACAGAGCATGGCACACACGCACAGAAATACCAGTTAATATCTGTCAAAGAATGATTAACAACTTCAGAAAAGTATTTTGGTCTATAAAGTGTTAATCACAGTTATTGAGATCATAGTAGAATATCTGTATGTGTTAGAAACATCTATCATACATGTGAAGGACAGAGGGAATGCTGCAGATTACATTGTGCCTCACCATACCTACATACATTTTTCTAAATTTGTGTGACAGTTTCAGATAGACATATACACAGAAGGATTAAAGAAGGGCTGTTCGGGTATCTGAAGACTAAGCCCATTGTACAGAAATCTAGATGTATGATTATCTAGCTAACAGACGTCTCCCAGGCACACACCTGGAATATTGGAAAGAGCAGTCATTGGTCGATTCATTTAACACATTTTTCTTCAGTCTATGGCAGAAACTCTGGTAGCCAAATAGAGCAGAGGTCGAGCATCTAAGAGTTTATCATCTACTGGTGGAAAAAACAAATAAACCAATAAATTACAACATAGTCTCATCCACGATCAAATCTATTGTGGAGATACACACAGGATGCTATGGGAGCAGAGCTGGGGGAAAAGAGTGAGTAGAAAATTTTCCTGGTGAAATTGTACCTGGACTGGGTTTCAAATAAGGGGTGGCCCAAGAAAAGGGAGAAGGAATCAGATCTAAAGAAATGAATTAGTATTTGTAAAAACACAGGGTCAGGAAAAGGGAACACAGTCCATCCGGAAAGAGCAGACAGCAGATGAGAGGAAGCAGTGAGGGATGGGCTGGGAGAGGCCGTGTTGCTTTTGAGGCCATGGGAGGGAGCTAGGTTTTCATTGCATACAGAATGCCAGGGGGAGTGGCATAACTGTAATTCAGTTTTAGGAAGAGCCCTATAAAAATATATCGTAGGTCAGAAAGACAAGGGCAAAACCAATTTGGGAATTTTTTTTTTAATAATCAACATGAGGTATGATGCTGATTTAGCATCTAGATCAGGGTTAAAAGCGTTTTCTGTAAGGGGCTAGATGATAAAAATTTTAGGCTTTGCAGGATATACATCCTCTGTCAACCACTCAACCCTGCCATCGTAGCACAAAAGGAGCTATAGAGAATATGTGAAAAAGGGGCGAGCCTGGGTCCCTGTGAGACTATTTGCAGAAACGTGGCAAATGAGATTTGGTTTGTCGGCCATATTCCTTCTGAGTCACCATACACTGTATTACTCACAAGTAGACCTATATAGTTGGTTTATCGCTGCCCACATTAAGAAATGGAAGAATGGGTATTGAAATAAAAGGAAATGTAAAAAAAAAAAAATCACTATTTTATTTTAAAGAAATCAAGGAAATACCTGTACGGACAACAGACATGTACTCCCTACCACGAATACATACATCTGTCCTCTCAGTGGTGTAGGGCCGAGGTATGCAGAGAAGTTCTGCCAAGATTGTGGCAGGGAAACCACAAAGCAGGTAATTGTAACCAGACTCCGAGATCATTACTGGGCCTGATTCCTGGCGGCTTTCTTTAGTCATTGGTGCCTCACACTTGGGCTGAATTTATTTGTCATTTTTTTTTCTTCCTAATAAAGTTATCACTTGAATTTCTCAAGTGGAATACCCTTCATTGCCATTTACTATGTGTTTAGGCCACTTTGGTTACTTATAAACAACAAAGGCAAACTCCTTTGAACAACAGCTTAAGGAAAGCACATTCTGGGAAAGAAAATATGGAACAAAGCATCACATTTTACACTCGAATACCCTTTAAAAATATGTGGAACGTTATCTATGACAGTGTTAGGGCACTGACAGCTTTCCTCCCCGTGGCTGTGGATAGGATTAGGAAGCATCGTTCCCAGATGGTCTCTGGGGCTCCAGGGCGGGGCTTGTTTAGACGGATAATATTTATGTTTCCGATTGGGGCCCTGAATTCTCTCACTTTGTCCTCACTCCCAGGTTTCTGTCTATTCACATCTGACAGATCCTTCCTGAAGCTTCTTTACTCTATGCCCTAGAGACTGTTACTCTGTCACTCATAGAAACACTAACAGTGCCCTCTCTCTCTCTCTCTCTTTCCTCTGCTGTATTATTCTTTTTCTAAACTAGTAATGATTCGAGGTTCTTTCCCCCATTCCCTGCCCCATCTTCCACATGATGAAGGCCCATCTTGATGTCTGGCTAGGAAACAAGATGAGTGGCTTGCATAGAGCCCAGCTACCTGTACCCAATGTGGACACATAGCTTTGGTCTCTTCCGTGTCATGCTTTAGAATGCCAAGAGCAATGCCCCAGTCACTGTTACTCTTTTACAGTGTCATAGAAATTAAAAGTTAATTAAAGAAAAGGGCAGAACACATTTCCATTTAGCATCAAAACACTTGGGGGGAAATTCATGTATAGTCTCCTTTATAGGAGCTGTTGATCGGCTGCTTCTTTCCATCCATCATTGCAGAGAACGCCCTGGAAGCAGCGGATGAGAATACAAGTTTTAGAGCCAAGGGCTGCGCTGTCTCGATGTACTGAGATGTGGCCACACAAAACCTGACCAGCAACAAAGGCCAAACCTCCACGCTGTGGACTGCTATCCTGAGCCCTTCTCGTGATGGCCTGAAAACACTCATATTAAAGGTTCCCAAGGTCTAAAAGTTGACTAAATTAGGAGTTGGAAAATAAAGTCGAAGTGATTGGGAAAAGAATTATTTCAGCTGGCCACCATGAAGTACTTTTTACTTCTCCCTCACAAGTACTTGTTTACTAATAACTGTTAGAAGAAGAAAAAAAATTTTAAAAATCCCTCAATTAGTCAAGAAATAGAGCAAGTCTAAGAGGTAACTTTCTAACTCTACCACACCATTCACATTGGAAACAATATATTAATAGAATCTTAGGATTACAGTAGCTTCAGCATTGATCCAGTCCAGCAGCCTGCCATCTTCTCCTAACCTGCTAAATGGGTGTCCAGTCACTGGACGATAAATGATTGTTGAGAACTTGCTCTGTGCCAAGAACTGTGTGAAATGCTTGGGTCAGAGGACCAAGACTCCCAGCACAGTCATCCTGCTCCATGTTGTAAATTTGTGGTGACCGAGAACTTTTTATGTCTACTGCTCCTATTTAAGTAACTCACTTAGCTCTCGCTCACTGATCCAAATTTTACCCCTTGAGATCCACATAGTATAATTTTTCTAATTATAATATAAAGCCCCCTCTACCCCCCAAATAGTTTAATTGTCCTTCCTGACAGATGACTGGACAGAAAGGGTAGAATACATACAGGTGTTCCACCAGTGCCAGTAAAAACATGAGGCTGTATCTTCTTTAATGGGCAATAGATAATACGGTGCATCTTAGAGAGTTTGATTTTTCATCAGCCTAAACTATCTCTCGGAATCTGAGAGTGAGCTCAGAGGCGAAGTCGTCGACCCATGGTGACTATAAGTGTTTTCGTGTATTCTCGTGGTCACGAGTAGGATAAAAAGGATGAAAACTAATAGGAAGACACCTTCAGAACCATAAATCTATGACTCTTCATTACTTTCTTAAATACTTTCTTTCTCTTTTATTGAAATGTTTCCTTTGCTAGACAGATGTATCGCCGTTACATTAGGGTAAGAGGTATACCTTCCCCTCAAAACGTCCTTTGGGTAAGACTTCAGAATTGTGTTAATTTGTACATAGTTATTAGAATTAAAAATAGCAAGAAAGATCACATTTCTGAGCCTGTTCCTAACAGAACACAAGGGTCCTAAGTTTTTTAGATTATAATAAATGTTAGTGTTAGTGATTTTTAATACTTATTTTTATTTTTTCTTCTCTGGGCATCGATTGTTCCAGGAAAGCGCCCCGCGTGACTCCTAGAGGGAGAAGGGAGAGCAGAGGCAGGAGCCGTAATTGGATCCTCACAATGAGTTTCTCATTCTCTTTCAGGAATCTCGGATACCGCTAAAAATGTTGTCTTTTGGTCAGGTATCTGAGCTTGAAATTAAACTTTTGAAGTGTAGTCTTTAGAGAATTCTGTTTCTTTTTTTTCTCCCCTTTTAGTATTGATTTTTCTCCTTTCATTTGTTGGTGCTACTTCTTTTCTTGTTGCTGGGGATTTGTTAGAGCCACATCTGTACATGATTTCTTATTTATGTTTGTTTTGTACATAAGCACCAGATGCTTCTACTTCCAGCTTCTCAATCAGTAAAGAGAGTTCTGGAGCACCAGGGCTGCCACTCAGACGGAATGAGGAATCCACCCACCTCCCCCAGTCCCAAGGCAGTTCCATCAGAGACACAGGGCTACCTGCCCTGTGGACACTGGCAGTAGGGTTGATCAAGTACCTCCTGTGTTGACAAGTAAAATGGTCTAAGTGCAAAGCACCAAGTACTAGGATCTTTGCGAACCAGGCAGAGTAACTAAATTTTTAAGTCCCCAGTAGGAGATGGAAAGAAAGTTTGTAAATATCCCGATCTGAGATCACGTCTCTCAAGAGAAAGCACTGATTCCAGGTGTCCTGTGAGCTTGTACTCAGATCTGTAACAAATTATACTGCCATTTTACAGGTATGATGTTTCCTTTAAGGAATATCCTTCCTGTGGTGAACACGGTTTCTACAGTCCTGGAAAGGTGATGGATGATGGTATTCATTGTGGCATATTGTATATTCGCGTGTGCCTGCCTTTCCACTCACCTTGGAAAAGAGCCAGGTCATTCCTTAAGACATTCCAGGTGAGCTCATCGTCAGATTCTCTGCTTTGTGTGTGTGTGCGTGGAATACTTGGCATTTCCCTTACATCTTGAGACCCCTGCATAAGACTGGGCTCTGACCGCAGCATCTCCAAGGAGATACGTGAGAGGTGAAAGCATTTCTCTAACCTACCTGTAAGTTTTGTTAAGACCAGAAAAGGAATAAATCATGACTGGATGGAGCTTTGAGTTTTGTGAGTATGACCTACAAATCAGCCTGACACAAGACCTTCCCTGACCGAGGTTATACGATATGGTCAATAATATATTGGGATAGACTCAGAATATCCAAAGTCTTGTCCGTACTCTGCCTTTCATCAGCTGTGTGATTTGGGCAAATCACTTCTTTGTCTTTCATTTCCTATACAGTGATAACAATGACACTACTCCTTCCTTTTTTACAGAATAGTTGTGAAAATCAAATTAGATCAGGCCAACAGATAAGCTTGATGAAGTCCTCTACAAGTGGAAGGAAGGGCTGTTGCTTCGAGAAGTTAGTGAAGGTAAATGAACAGCTCCACTTGCTCCATCTGTGTCTTGGCCTCACATGCAGCCACAGCACTGGGCAACTGATCCTGTCCAGTGGGGCCACAGAATGACGAGGACAAAAAGAAATAGGAGCAGAACTTCCTAGGCTTTGGTGCTGATCTTCTAAAATACAGTTTGCACAGGGTTAAAGAGTTCGCAATGCTCTTTTACTCGCAATGTCTTGTCTTAACAACCTCAAAGCATAAATACGACTTTCTTCATTTTACACACAAGGAAACTGATGTGTGGAGAGGCTGAATAACATGCTCAATCACATTATGGATTAGTAAAAGAACTTAGGAGTTCCGGGGTAAGATTTTCTGTGATCTAGCACTGTCATATAAAGACCCCAACTGTCTGTTCAGTTCGCTTATTTATTCAGCATGTTACTGAGCACCAACTGGACGCCAAAGCTTTTTTTCTTTTAGGCACTGAAGACTCACCAATGACTAAAACAGACAAAGCTTTTGCCTTCATGATGTTGGCCTTCTAGAGAAGGAGCTGACCGTAAAGAAATAAACACTGTATTACGTAGTATGTCAACATTGGTAAGGGCTGTGGAGAAGATTCAGGTGGGGTAAGTGGTACAGAGAGGGCCAGGCTGGGTGAAGATGCTGTTATTCTATGCTGAGGAGATGCCTATGTGAAGACCTGAATGAAATCAGGCATCAAGACCTGCAAATATCTCGGAACAGTACCCTCAGCAAGGGACCAGTAAGTACAAATCAAATGTACAGCCCTTAAGTGCCACCCAGCAGGCATGTTCCAGGACCAGCCACGGAGGCAGCATGGGCAGTCTGGGCGGGTCAGCTGACGGAGCAAGTGTAAACAGGTACAAATGAGGCCACGCACTGGGGAGATACGGTGTTAGTCCTTGTCTGTGGTACAGACAGATTTTCCTTTGAGTGACTGTGAAACTGTTGCATGGATCTCTGAAGTTCTTGGCTGTTTCACTGGAGCAGGTGAAGTATCAGCTCCGTCCATCCTAACAATTTGAACCTGTGTATGTTAGAAATTTCCACAAATACCTTTATCTTTAACCTGAGAGTGAGGATAGGGAAGACAAATTTTTCTATCCCAGATAGAAAGTGCACACTGAAGTTTGTGCATTTTATCCAAAATCTTGTATTTAGCCCTCCCTTTAAGTGAAATAATCCTCCAAAGAGGCATCCCCATTACTAAAGAAAGTCCCTACAGGAAACTTCCTCTCTCCATCAGGATTTGCACCCCACAGAAGGAAAATAAGCCCTCCTTATCCTCAGCGGTTATGGGTGACTGTCCCCACCTCATCCCAGAGCACCGATCAGGTGCCACGTGACATGTTCCTCAGCCATCCTGAGAAATTAGATCAATCCCTCTTTGCCCATTAAAAGGCTCATAAACATTTGCAGCATCAAATTAGTGCTGGTAGATTTCTCCAACTTGGAACACGTTAAAATGCACAGTTGGGTAAGAAGAATCAATTAGGGCCAGACAGGGTGTTGGAAGTTAAACAATTTGTCTATCTTATGATTCTGCACTGTGGAAAGGGTATGTGTGTGCATGAGTATGTGTTTACATTTCAGTTCAGATTTAAAATCACTCATGTGTATAGTTTGTATAATTCAATCCATGATTGGAGCAGAAACTACCCAGAGTCAGAGGTTATTGTTTGAAGAGTCAGACAAGGCTTGTATTTTACAACTTCGCAATTTGTAATTAAGCCTATTGTAGCTTTCCCACCTCCTAAACCTCGGTCAACTGAGTTTAAATTTAGATGGGAAACTAGCAATTATTAAGCAAATAGACTGTGCATCCAATAATCATAATCCAGATAAAAAGACCAGACCTGGCTAGTTGCCTCTTCTCCCAAATTCATCAGACAATTGACAATTTTCCAACGTCATTTTCTGCCTTTAACATCCTTTCTAAATGAAGGCCAAAAAATGGTTTAAGGGAAAAAGAAAATGCAGAATAGAGATTATTAACCTGGGGTGCATGGGCCCTGCAAGGGGTCTGTGAATAGAATTCAGAGAGGTCTATCCACTGCAGTGGGGAGGAAAATGACACCTGTATTTTCACTAACCTCTCATTGAAATGTAGCAGATCCTTTATTTATGAATATAGGGAACCATCCACAGTAGTGTCAGCAGTGCCTGTGACTTTAACACTGAGAGAAATCACAGTTATTTTTGTATCATATTACACATGCTGCCAATATCTTGAAATATCCTTTTCACTCAACACTTCTACAAATTTATGTTAGTTGTTAGACTCGCTGCTAGATTTGAATTTAATGCATTAATCATGAAACACATGCTACATCACAATTTTTAAAATATTTTGATAGCTGCATTTCAATACAATTAATTTCCTTTGTAATCTTATCTACATGTCAAAGGGGTCTAGAGTTCAAAAATATGAAGAACCCTAGGTCTGTAGTGTCAAGGGGCTGCTACTCTAAGAGGCTCTCTTGGAGGGTCCAGTGTGGGTCAGGAGCTTCCACTAGGCTCTTCCCAAATTGATGCCCCTTGCCCTGCTCCTCACACTGCCTGAAAGTCTACCAATAAAAGAGTTGCCTTTGAGTATGATATTTCTTCCCCGCACATAATTAACAACACACAGGAAATTAATTCATAACCTAAAAGAGGAGTCTAATTGGCAATAAAGTTGTTACTATTCCAAGCACTTGGCTAAGTACTTTACTTAAAATCATTTGATCTTCAAAAACCCATGAGAGGATAGTATTATTTTTGCCACACTGCAGATGAGAAGACTGAGATTCGGAAAGGATCTCAGAAGCACTCAACTAGAGTGCTTTCTGAACCAAAGGTAACTACATGCTGGGAGTTATTTTTATGTAATACTCTCCCATATTAGATAATAGGATGAGAAGGAAATATAGGAAAAAGTGACTAGTGAGGGAATTCAGTACATATTACCCTAAAATACACTTCTAAGGCACATTGATTATTTTAAGCTGAAACCATTTGAAAACAGCAGGTGCAAGAAGAGCATTCTGACCTTCCCTTTTCTTCCTGAAATCAGGAGATGAGACTCCAAAGTGAAAGATGCCCTGTCTACACCCGGGGAAAAGAAACATTCTTACTGCCAGTGACAGGCAATTGAGGCTGAGAGAAATCTGTACAGACAGACCTTGTTAAAAGAACTCTTATCATTCTCCAGCGTCCTCATATATTTTCCTTGCTTTTCCACAATTGCCTTTCTCTGCTAAATCTAGTATATAAGCATTTAGACATCGCTGATTCTTGGATCTACATTTTTCTGAAGGCTCCCACTTATAAGGGAAACTTACTAAATAAAACTTATATGCTTCCCTCCCGTTCATCCATCTTATGTCAGTCCCAGCTGGAAAACCTAAGAGAGTAGAGAAAGAACTTTACCTCCCCTGTGCCAGCAGTTTTCAAAGTGTGATCTGCAGACCCCCAGGGGTCTCTGAAACTTTTTCAGAGGGTCACTGTTCTCAGAATAATTCTAAGACATTATTTGCCTTTTTCATTATATTAGCATTGGTACCCAAAGTACCAAAACTATGGTGAATGAAACTTCTTAGAGCTGAGCATGAATCAAAGCAGTGGAACCAAACTGCATTAGTAGTCACTGCGGGCCTCATCACCATGCTGCTCTTACAGCAGTAAAAAATACAAAAACAAGAAAGAAAGGGAAATACCTGTTGCCCAGTTCCCTTAAAAATGTCCTTGATAAAGCAGTGACAGTAATTTTAGTGAATCGTGACCCTTGACTACATATGTTTTAATATTCCACATGACAAAATGGAAAGCATTCCACGTTCCAAAGTACAGTGGTCGTCTACAAGTAGGGTTGGCAAGACCTGCCACCTGTTTTCATATGGCTCTTGAACTAAATTTTTTATTTTACAATTTAAAGGGTTGTTAAAAATAAAAGAATGCGTGGCAGATACCTTATGTAGCCAACAAAGTCTAAAATATTTACTTTCTGGCCCTTACAGAAAAGTTTGCCAGCGGGAGAAAAGCAATTGTGTGAGCATTTGAATTGTGAGCAAAAATATCTGCATTTTTCATGAAACACTACTTTTCCTTGAATGAACTTGAATGAAGCTATAGTTATTCAGAGTTGGTGTCTCACAGACATTTACTCAAAAATGAATGAAGTGTCACTTCAAGGAAAACAATTGATAGTATTTATTGCCAGTGATAAAATTTGCGCTTTCATGAGGAAAATAAGAATTTTGGAAAATCTGAATTTATCATTGCGAGGCTGACATCTTCCCAATGTTTAAAGACTTTTCTGATGAGATTAGTGGTGTCATTAATAAATTTTATTTTTATATTATGTAATGAAATGTGTCAATATTTGCAGGACATGCATTACTCTTTAAATCAATTTTTTCTAAATGACCACTGTGTGATTTTACAAAATTGGGCTTGGTAAAATATCCACTCAAAGTGCAACAAGATAGATCAGTGGATGGATATTAAGGAAAAATTTACATAACATAAAATTCACCCTTTTAAAGTGTACCATTCAGTATGTTTTAGTGTTTTATGCATCGAGAGTTGTGCAGCTATCACCATAATCTAATTTTAGAAGATTCCTTTCACCCCACAAAGAAACCTCTTGCCCATTTATGACTCCCCATTCCCACCATAAACCTTAAGCCACTGCTATTTGTCCCCTCCAAATCGGATGTAGAAATTTGATTCACAGTGTTGGAGGTGGAGCTTAGTGGGTGTTGGAGGTTTTGGGTCATGGGGGGAGAACCCTCATGACTGGCTTGGTGCCATCGTCATGGTAATGAGTGAGTTCTTGCTCTATTGGCTACAAGATCTGCTTGTTAAAAAGAGCCTGGCACCTCCTCCCTGGGCTCTCTCTGTCTTGCTTCCCCTCTGTCATCCTGTGACAAGCCAGGTCCCTTTCTCCTTCTACCATGATTGGACATTTCCTAAAGTCCTAGTCAGAAGCTGCTGCTGGTGCCATGCTTCTTGCACAGGCTGCAGAAGCTTGAACCAAATGGACCTCTATTCTTCATCAATTACCCAGCCTCGGGTGCTCCTTTATAGCAACTCAAAACAGACTAAAACAGCCACCAATCTACTTTCTGTCTTTGTAGATTTGTCTTTTCTGGATATTTCACATAAATAGAATCATAAAGCACATATTGCTTTGGGACTGGCTTCTTTCATGTATAATGTTTTCAAGGTTCACCCATGTTATAGCATGTATCAGTACTTCATTCCTTTTTATTGTCTGTGTGAGACATAAAATAACAAATAAAACTTTTTCCTACTCATATTCAATCTCAGTACTTCTAGTCACCAAGATGTATAGGGGGTTTTCCCACACATGAAGCAGTTCTCCAGGGGAAAGTTAATTGTGTTAATTGTGTTAAATTGTGTCCTACAATTTAACTCAATTCTGACATTATCTACTTGAAGTTAGCCTCAGATCCCACAGGGTAAGGGCTTAATCCCACAAGACTGCCTTGCACTTCAGATGCCAGGGTTCCTCCTTCCTACAATCCCCTTAGGGGAGATTTGCTGGGATAGCTCCCAGAACTCAGGGAAACACTTTACTTACTATTTCTGATTTAATGCAAGGGATCTTTTAAAGGATACAAATGAATAGGCAGATGAAGAGATATATGGGGCAAGGTTTAGAGGGATCCTGAGTGCAGGGAGGACGGGAGCTTTTGTCCCCATGAAGTTGGGGTGCATCACCCTCCTGGCACTTGGATGTGTTCTTGTTCATCAACTTGGAAGTTCTCAGAACCCAGTTCTTTGGGGTTTTTCTGGATACTTCATCACACAGACATGATTTATTAAATCATTGGCCCTTGGTGACCAACTCAACCTTCAGCCCCTCTTCCCTCCCCCAAGAGTTGGGGGGTTGGAAGTGAAATTTACAACCTTCTAATCACTGTTTCATTCCAATGAGGAAGGGCCCCTATCCTGAGGCTATCCAGAAGTCCCCAGATGCTCCTCACCTCAGTAGCATACAAAAAGATACTTATCACTGAAGAGATTCCAGGCATTTTAGGAGCTGTGTGCAAGGAAGCAGGGATGAAGATCAAACATGTGTTTCCTATTATAAATTACAATATCACATTGTCAAATAGTATTCCATTATATGGATATACCACATTTTGTTTATCCTTGCACTAGTGGATGGAGATCTGGGTTGCTTCCACTTTGGAGCTATTATGAGTAACGCTGCTATGAACATTTGCATACAAGTCTTTGTGTGGACATATGATTTCATTTCTCCTGTGCAAATATCTAATAATAGAATTTCTGGGCCATAAAGTAACTCCACATTTAACATTTTAGCCATATAGTGAGCCACCATGGAAGCTCATTTACATGGCTAAATCCTTCAACCTGGCCAAGCAGCCTTCAGATGTCTACAGCTCCAGCCCACATTTTAAGTGAAACCACCCTTTACAAAATTAATTAAAGGGCCACAAGGTGGGGACTGTGGTAGGGGCCTGAACTCTGCAAAGGTACAGGCATAGTTAGAATATATATGTATCTCCATCCATTGCTTCCTAGCTTGCTTTCCTACAATTGCTCACTACTCAGGAGTCACATAGCTGGTGGTCATGAAGATTCTTAGTTTTCTTCATTGCTCCCATAGATAACATCACCCTTGTGAAACCTAAGGCTAGTTTCTGAGGTATCTTCCAGTCCCTGCATTCCTGTGGATCTGCTGACCCACCCGGACCAGTGGCCCATACCAAGAAACTGACTCAATTGGTCTTGCAATCCCCATGCAGGAACTGACTCAGCACACAATCCTACACCCCTATGGTTCCAACCCAAACCTAGCCAATCAGCAGACACAATGGCCTAGCCCTTTGCCAAACTATCTTTAAAAACTTTCTGCTCCTTTTCAGCTGGATCTGCCATCTTCCCGTAATTCACCAAAATGAGGAACACAAAGGAAAAAGGAGAAGCGCTGATACATGTTCTCTAGGCCCTTTAGAAAACATGGAGTTGTTCCTTTGGCCACATACATGCGAATCTACAAGAAAGATGGTATTGACACATCAAGGGAATGGGTACTCTTCAAAAAGACATGCTCCACAGATATTACCATGGCAACACTGGAAGAGTCTATAATGTTACCCAGCATGCTGTTGGAATTGTTGTAAACAAACAAAGTTAAGGGCAAGATTCTTGCCAAGAGGATTAATGTGCTTATTAAGCATATTAAGCACTCTAAGAGCTGAGATACATAGGTTTCTGAAACCTATGAAGGAAAATCATCAGAAAAAGAAGGAAGCCAAAGAGAAAGGTGCCTGGGTTCAGCTGAAGCACCAGCCTGCTCCACCCAGAGAAGCATATTTTGTGAGAACCAATGGAAGGGAGCCCAGGCTGCTGGGACCTGTTCCCTATGAATTCACTGCATAAGAGATGGAAATAATACAAGACCACTGGGCCAGACTCTAAAAAAAAAAAGATTCTTTCTCCCAAATTCTCAGAGAGACAGATTTGAGAAATTCCTTGTCTCCTCACATGGTGCCTGCAATATTAAAGGCTTTTTCCACTGTAACCCCTGTTGTCTCAGTGTATTGGCTTCCTCTTGAGCAGCAGGCAATGAACCTGGTTGGGCTGTAACACGAGCCAGACCCACCTCCCTAATCCAGCCTGGAGTCCTGGGGTTCAGAAATTGTAAGATAATAAATGTTTTGTTTAAGTTGTTGTATTTTGGGGTAATGTGTTATGCAGCAATGGATAATTAGTACAGTTACCTTCTCAGATTTCTCCTCAACCTTGATGCCTTTGCTGATAACACTGATTTCAAGACCCTTAACTGTATTTTTAAAAAGCTGTACTTTCTTCTCTTTGGTGACCAGTTGGAGTGATTTCTCATGGAAGATAATGTCAAAGGTACAGATATAAAGGATTTCACTGCAGATTTCATTTTAGAATTGGTCTTTCCTCCTCTAAAGAGGAATGCTTTGCCTATGCTGAGACTCTCGAAAGCCAATGCAATAGACCTAACAGTTCAACTCTTTGAACCAGAATGTTAAGGAAAAGGGCAAATAAGTCATGTCTTAAGCATGAAAATCTGCTTCATGAATAATGTCACTAAGTCAGTAGATTAGAAGAAAACTAGGTCTCAATCTCAGCAAACATATGACAAAAAATTAATAAATTAATTGAAACATTGTAACATATTTCCAAATGGAATGGATTTAAATATTAAACATAGTAAAGAATAATATGGTACGTCAAATTAGACCTTCATGGGATATTATGCAAAGAAAAAAAAATTTTGAGAAACAGCCAAATAGTTTTCCAAAGTGACTGCACCATATTACATTCACACCAGCAGTGAAAGAGAGTTCGGTTTACCCACATCCTCCCCAACTCTTGTAACTCTGCAACTTATTACAGTTATTTTAGTGGCCGTGGAGTAGTAGCTCATGGTGATTTTGATTTGCATTTCCCTAATGACTAACAATATTGATCGTTCTTCATGTGCTTAGTGGCCATTTGTATATGTTGTGTGGAGAAATGTCTATTTCAATTCTTCACACAATTTTTTAAACTTTTTAGATTTTAAAGTATTTACAGATTCACAGTAAGTTGCAAAGATAGTACAGAAAAGACGAGTGGACTTTAAGGTAAGAGAGTAGAAAATTTAGCTGATATGTTTTAAATTTCATACTGCAACTACTCTGTAACAAATACTACTTGTTGAGTTTTGGTACAGTATCAAAGAAGAAAATCCACAACTATCTTAGAAGTCTATTAAAATATTCCCCTTTTCAACTACACTCTGAGTGAAGCCAGATTTTCTTTGCATACTTTAAACAAAACAATATATTGCAAATGATTAAATATAGAAGCAAATATAAAATGTAGCTGTGTGCTAAGAAATTTGCAAAACATGTATATCTACTTTTAAAAATATGTATTATTTATGTTAACATGTAACAGGATTTGTATTGTTATTTTTAAATGAATTGAAAAGCATTACTTTTTTCTCAGTTTTAATTGGTAATATGGAAGTATTGCTAGATAATAACCCTCATGAACAAAAGTTCTTTGAGGTCCTCGATAATTTTAAGCATGTAAAGTGTGAGGATTGCTGATCCAAGTCCTACCCTAGGAAGAGAAATGTGGGTGAACATAGGACCCCTGAGGAGATGAGGGCAGCATGGCCCTCCTTAGGTGAGCGGGGGTTACCTAAAGGGAGACAGAGTGAGGGTAGGACTCTGAAGACAGAAGTCACAGGTTTCCTCCTAGGTACACACATGTACACACATGCAAAATCCACTTACTGAGAGAAACTAGAAAGGAAGAGAATAAATGGCCTAATTTTCTGGGTACTAAATGCAGTACTGTTCACATTATGAAAACTCAAATCCGTAGCCTATCTGTGTACAACACTCAGGCCTGGGGGTCATTGCTGCATCACTACACGGGGACCCTTCTCTGGTCCCTCTGGTGTCCCCTCCCAGCTCTGTCGAGTTCCCAGGTTCCCTCCTCTTTTCCCAGCCACTGGGCCTTCTTCCTCTTCCCTTGAAATGCCATCACAGCCTCCTCCCACCTGGCTGGAGGGGCTTGCACCCTCCTGCCTTGATCTGCCTAAAAGGAGCACAGTTGCTCTTAAAAATGACAGCTTTATTGCTAAATGCTGCTGGAAAATAACTAAGGGCAACACAAATGACCCATGTGGAAAGGTCATGAGCCCCTATCTGTACCTTGTGAGGAGCCACCCAACCCGGGAAGGATTTCCTGGTGGCACTTTCTTCCCAACAGTGGGAAGAACTTTGGCTCAGGTATCAGAAAGCCCAATCCAGGTCCTGGCTGTCAGCAGCATTAGTCTTTCTGAGTCTCATTTTCTAGTTCACAACATGAAGTCTATAAATTCTTTTCATATTAGTTGAGGAAATGCATATACAAATGTTTTTAAATATAAAACGAAATCAATGTAAGTTATAGTTAATAAATCTAAAAGAACATTCTCTTACCTAATTCAATGGGTCTTTGTGAGTATTTCATAACTAATATACATGCATCTGACTATGGTATAATGCAATATAGAAGTGCAAAGTATCTCAGTAGTATTGTCTATATATTTTTATACACACACACACACACACACACACACACACACACATACTTGCAAATCAGAAGAGCATTCTATATCCTCTTCATTCTCTGAGCCAAGGATACTTCACTTTGATTAATTTAAACACTGAATATATTCCTTTTTTTTTTCCTCTAATGGGTTGGATTTCTCTCTGAAATATATGTACTTTCTTCATTTCATTTCAGAATTTGCTTGGAACCACAACAGAAAAAAGAATACATGAAATAAAGCAGCTGAAATTTTTGTCATTTAAAATAATAGTGATTATCATGATGATGATGACAAATGAAAGCTTATATCACTTTGAGGAACAGCAGACTGGAGGAAGGAGTGGACCATAAGAAAAAAAAAAAAAAAACAATTGCAGCCTCAAAGCAACATGCACACCTTGTATGCTAGGCTGAGTTTCACTACCGGCCCCTAGAAAAAGCATAAAGGACTCTAGGTAACAGGTTTTCAGAGGTGCAAGTTCTCACAGGAAACTTTAGGTCACTACGCCTTAAAAGTGGGTAACTGTTGGAAGGAAACATTCAACTTATTTCAATTGCCTGGACTGTGCAGGGAAGAGAATCAATTCTAAGTTAACTGGGTCTCAAACCACATACAGCTGTATAGATTAGATTTTATTTCCTGAAATGCATTCTTTAGTAATAGGGAAACTTGTGTGGACTTCGGAAATGAGAGAAATCTTCTCTGTCCAAGAAAGCTCCCAGAGCAACATCTGCGTCCTGCGGAAGAGACAGCCCAGAGCCAGGAGGGGTCAGAGTTTGATCATTACGGCATCATTGCCAGACGGAGCTCTCCTGTAAAAGCACATGGAATTGTGACGTCAAAGGTGAGCAACAGTCTAATGCTTTGTAAGAGGCAACTGAGAGCATACAACAAAAATATGATAATATCCCTAATTACATTTTACATTTCAGGGACAATTTTCAATGTTATATTTCCAGTATCTCATATGTTCTTAATTTTGTAAACGTGTATTCAGAAGTTCCATCATTTTCTCAGCTATACTATAGGCTCAGTTATAGATAAATATGAGATCTCAGCTTCCTAACACTAACACTAACCCTTTTATTTTCTGCCTTCCGTTCTTTTATAAAAAGTAAAATGCAATAAGCATTCAAGCAATTGTTGTACAATATTGCTGTGCAAATTATCTATACTCGGCTAAAACTAGACCATTGGCTGATAGACAACACTTCATAAGATTCCTGGAAAAGTTAATACATCAACTGTAGTAGGAAAATCTGAACTTGGCATATGCAAAGCAGTTTAGAGGAGTCAGATATAATTATGTAAGTAAATATTTCTAAACAGCTGAACGTATGGAATCCCAAGATGCCTTGCTGGGATTCTCGGTTGATGTCATTCTGTTTCAGAGACTTAATAACCTGCGGACAGCCAGAGACTTCTCACATTCCCAAGCCTGACACAGAGCAAAGGCCTGGAGGGCCCGTTTTCACCTCAAAACTGAAGTTGTAGTAAATGTCCACTGATTCATGTCCCACTTGCCTTATTCCATAACCGATTTTTAAATGGAACAACATTTGACATGACTTTTTAAAAAGGGTGTTCTTAAGTCATTCTATAGAGGGAAAATATGATAACCTTATTAAATTACCTGCCCTTGTAGACTGGGTAATGTAACAGGCCTGTCCCCCGAAGGCCTGTATTGAGACAAGATGCATGGCGAATAGCACTGCAATCTGTTGTGTCCCGCTTCAAGGTGAGTGTGACAAGAGGAAAACTTTCCCTTTTAAAGCCCCAAGAGGAAAACTAGCTCAAACTGGAGGGACTGAAAATGGAAAATGCAAGGTTTAGAGATATTTTTTGTTTCCGGGGTTAATTTTAACAAAAAAGCAGTTTGAACTCTTGGGGACATTTAAAGACCTGGGATTCATGCCACTGTTCTTAATGGTTAACTCTCACCGTCTTGCAGAAAAGGTTTCATAATCATTTCCTCACCTCAATCAACTCTGAAATTTGACACATAAAACATCATCACCTAACAGAAGGCATTCAATATATTTGCTTACTTCTTTGAAGTAGTGGGCAGAATTTTGTTTTTGTGCCTGTCAGGAAAAAAGATCCAAGTCTAAAGGGAGTTGGAGAAAGTGCAACTAATATACTGTATGATGCCATGATTTGCCAGAATTCTTGTAGACATTTTTATTTACTGTATCTCATTTAATCCTAATAACATTCCCCTGGAGTAGATACTTACATTCACTGTTTTACAGATAAAGAAATCAAAGCTCAAAATGTTAAATAACTTGTGTAATTTATTTAAGTTAAATTTAACAGTTTCTAACATCAGGCCCACAAGATGTTTTACGACAAAGCCTTTACTCGAGGAAATGGAGTATAATATAAAAACAATTATCTTTAGGGCCAGACCCTTGCTTTCAAAGCTAGGCTTCTCCATTAACTGGCTAACGGACACCAGTGAGTTACTTTTGAATCTGTGTCCTCAACTGGAAAACAGGAAAGTAACTCCTATGTGTTAAGGTTATATTGAATATTCAAAATAATTATGTATTTATAAACGTGCATATGCATATAAATACAAATATAAAATACACATGCATCCATAAATATGTTTGCATGCACGTGTATCACTGTGTCAGGCACAGAATAGGAGATTCATTAATTAAGTATTTCATTAATTTTACTCTCTCCTTAAGCTAGTTAATTGGATACAAAAATGAGTTTGCTCCCACTGGATGCTGGTACTTGTTTAGCCTTTTTATTTTCCTTTAAATAACTTCTTAAAGTTAAATTATATTAATCTGAATACACTCTTGTCCTGGATTAGCAAACCTTTTAACTGGTATGTTTACCAGCTTCGAAACTTAGAATGATGTTTTGCACAGTAAAAGCAAAGGCAGCAAAGAAACCAGAACGATCCAGTTTTTAAAGCTGGCAATGGGGCCTTGTGATTTCAGGAAGAAAAAATGCATTTCAGACATATTAATATCTTTTCCCATGTATTATTACTTTTAATAATTAGTGTATTTTCAAAGCACCCAATGATTTTTGTCACTTTTCCATGTAAGCTGTTTGCTTATATTTGCACCAGAGATGGGAAGCGAGGTTTGGGTAATCTGAGCTTGTCATCTGTTTCCAGTTTGGCTTTGTTTTGAAACATCCCGTCGTAGAGTATCTGGATTTCCTACCAATGCAAGTAGTGTAGCAGTCCCTATAGATTCACACAGGGCCAAGCTGGACAGGCCCATAAACGCTATCATATCTCTTTCATTTGTACAAAAAGAAACTGAGAGTAAGAGAGGTGCGGTGGCATCTCACAGATCAAGGTCACAGTTCAGGGCTCTTTCCATTGCTTGTGGCCAGGTATCCCAGCTGGGACAGAGATGGCTAAGGAAAACAGTGGCAGGGAGAATATTTTGGACATGGCAATACTGTAACTTCAAAGTACATTAATATGATTTTAATGGGCCCATCTCCTAAACTATGCTAACCTTCCCTTGCCTCGTCCCTGGGGGTTACAGAAAAAAGCCCTGGCAGCTAAACTCTTCCCTAAAGCTTTTCTCTTTGGCTTAAAATATTTCAAATCCTCAGACACAAGTGAGACCTAAACTTTCTAGGCTATTCTCTCAGAAAAGCAGATTGTAACTTATAAAGCTAACCTTTTATGCAAAACCTTATCTTGCATGGTTACACTCAGATATTTCTTTGAGGTTAAGAAAATATTTTCTCTCTAGAAACTATTTGTTCTTCTACTTTTCCCATGACTACCTGCATGCATCCTGTGCCCTTCTGTTGTTGCACTGAGAGTGGAGCAGGATCAATACCTGCCTCACGGGGTAGTCCCCATGTGTCAGACCCTTCCTATATGTAGTCATGCTGCACAGGGCATCATTTGGCCTCAGATGAGTTTGCAGCAGAGAATCCTGAACCCACTTAGATCACTCTGGCATCCAGGCTGGCCTTTTGCAGTGACCATAAGTATAGTTGTATGAATTAATATACACGGGAGCTTTTGACATAGGAGGAAATAGAACAAATAAATATAGTAAGCTGAAATGGAGATGGGAAGTGAGGGTGGAAGATGTGATAGGGTGCGTGTGTTGACATCTTTCCTGGTGTAGTGGTTTTGTGTCAAGAGAGAAGGGTTAGGCTCAAATGAGCCCTGTTTATGAGAAATGGTGTGATGTTCTGGCATAAGCAGTGGGCTCTGGACCCAGGTATTAAAGTACAATGAAAGATTGGTCTTTCCCATCTTCCCAGATTTTGCCCTGAGAGCATGGTGAAGGGATTGGTACTCTGAGTTCCTGGCCGACCACTAGCTGAGAATGGTGGTGGCCACAGGAGCAACATGATAACAGAGGAAACTGGCAGCTGAAGAGTTAACAAAATGAGCCAACCAGAAGACAGGCAGGGAGCAGACTTGGCCCAGGACAATGTGTGACTGCCCTGGGATGGCTCCGGGAGAATGTGGCTCCACTGAACCTAGAGGCTGGAAGGCCAGTGGACAGAAAATAGCAATTGGAATTACAACCGACTCCTTTGTGCTACACAACAGTCTCCAGGAACACAACATTGATAAACGAATAGGCCTGAGCTGTTTGTACATTTTGAGCACCGCCCAGCTTTTGCCTAAAGTCTTTGCAGATCCTGTTCCAGTGATTTGTGCACAAAGCAGAGGTGTGGACTCTGACTCTTCCAGCCATGCTGCTTTTCCTCATCCCTCTCAGGTCCTCACGTTTCCCCCAGGCCCCCACCAAATCCAGGTTCCCCGCAGTCAGCCTCTGTGTGCTCCTACTGATCCACACTCCACCTGAATCTCACCCTACCCACATGCTCCCTACGTCTTTTCCCTCTTCTGCATCCCTTTCCCGGTCTCCTCCACACCCCAGGCCTGCTGTTCGCCGTATTGGAGCTCCCAGGCCTGTACAGCTCCTAGGTTTAAGCCCACTGACCATTGCAGGGATTCCTGACGTCTGCATCACAGTCACAATCCACTGACAAGGAGAAGCAGGGACTTGGGACTTAGTAGCTGTCTAATGACATTTTTGAATTGGTTGGTTGACTAGAAGTTAATTTCACATATTTTGAGCTGGAAAACTTTGTAAGTCAGAGTAACCCAAGATAACAGAGTCAAGAGGCAGTGAGTTCTCTGCCATCCGGATGTTGGTGGGTAGATGGCTCAGGCAGAAATATCGCAAATCAGAGTCAGAAATTGTCTTGCAGCTATTGTGATGTCACAGAATCACCACTGGATTTGGAGTCAAAAAATAAGGTAAAAGCTCAAATCTGTCACCAACTTACCGTGTAGCTTCAATCAAATCACGTAACATCTCTGAGCCTCAGTTTCCTCATTTGTAAAATAAAGGAGATAATATGTATGCCCTACTTCACAGGGTCCCAGTAGTAATGCTTTGGATTATGCATATAAAAGCAATTTTACTCCAAAGTAGTATGTAAAGATTGGGTCTGAAAATAATCTGCCATAGTTCATCTATAAATTATAGAATCTAATAGAAATTACAAGTAGGAATTCAACAAATTTCAATGAAGTCATGACCATGAAGCAAACAAAATAGGGACATGCATCTTAGATGACAAAGAAGGAAAAAAGTAAGGCACATAAAATCTCAAATCAAAGTAAAAATCTCACTTGAAATCATTTCTCTAGCCAAAGGAAAAAACAATTCTTTTTCTGTATATGGGTCTTTGAGATTCTTTTCTATTAATAGAAAGGTCAGACAACAAAAGAGTAGGAAAAGCCCTCAGAGCTTATTACTTTAACAGGCGATTATTCAAGGTCTGCTGTGTGCTAGAAACTATGGTGAGAGCTGACAATGCCCCAAAGAATGAAGAAGGGCTCGGTCTCCAGAGCCCATGGGAGCGGAAGGACAGACGAGCCCCCGGCCGTGAGAGAAGGTGGACGAATCCAGAACACGAGCTGTAGCTCGGCAAGTCACGGCCCCTTGGCTGCACGACTCAGCAGTTTAGGTTGTGATTTACTGATACAGGCACAGTTACTTCCTTTTTCCCTTTTAAAAAAATATTATTATATATAATTTTGAAAATGGGATTGTTTGGGGGGGTAAGGAAGGAAGGGATAGAATTTTAAACATGATACTGCTATAACAAACACATTAATACCTTCAGGGAAATTACTAACATCTTCCAGAGCCCAGTCTCAAAATTTTAGTTAAGAAAAAAAACAATTTTATACACACACACACACACACACACACACACACACACACCATACATATATCTTCTTACAAACTGAATTTAATAACAAGTGAATAACGTATTTGAAAATATCAAATATGATTTGTTCATCATTTTTCTCCGTAAGCCTTTTTCAGTTCAAAATGTATATTTTTGAAAACTGTACAAAGAGGAAAGTGTATTTTTCTATTTTCGCTTAGGAGGCACTTTTGCAAACACCGTAAAAAGTGCATGAAAAATGTTTACCAGAATTGAACAAATAGTAGAAACTGAATCATCCGCTCAGCTCAGCAGAGGGAGTGCAGCGTCTGGCCAGCGACCATCACTTTTAGGACTTGGCATTAGCATTTAAACAGCACAACGTTTTCACGGTGTTTCTGAAGCTGCCTGGACCCCGCTTATTGTTTAAGAAGCAGTGACTCAACATTGTTAAATGCACGTCAGGCCAGTGTAGATGGTGCTGTAGGCCTCTGTAGATCTGGACCTAGCAGTAAACAGACTGGAGGAGTCGCCAAGACCAAGGCCAAACGGAGAACAATTATCTCAGGACATGGGCAGCTGTAATTACGGGGCAGCTCCCAATCTATACACCAGTGATTATGGCTCTGTAGCCAACTTTCGTGGTTTTATTATTATTAGAAAAACTCATAGATAATGTAGAAGGAAATGGCAGGTCATCTGGCCCCGGAGAGTACTTTATCCAGTTGAGCAGTAAATGTTTCTACCACTTCCTGAGAGAGGCAATTCCAAGATCTCATAACGGCTATTGCCAGGAATCTGTTTATTCCTGGTGGTCAGCTGACATTTTTCATACTTCACTTCGTGCTGTTACTCTTAGAAATTTCGTCTCCTTGGAGCATTCTTTAGTTCAGCCCTAGCCATCCTTCTCTCTGCCCCTCAGGAAGAAAAAGTGGCGTAAAAATGATGGTGCATAAAAAGCAAGAAATCAGCCTTAATGAGATCTTGCAGGGAGCCCAGCCACGTCCTTGCATGCAGAATCGCTTTTTTTTTTTTTTTAATTTCAGCTTATTATGGGGGTAAAAAAGTTCAGGTTATGTATACTGCCCATACTCCCCCATCCCCAGAATCACTTTTGATTCTTGCATTATGTGGCCAAGGTACAAAAGGGTATAATCATTTTACCCGTGAGGAAACTGAGGCAGAAAAAGCTTAAGTCGTCTGTCCAAGTGAATTCCTTGGGAAGCTCATGATTCCACAAAACCAAGGGGATGCTACAAAGTTCATCAGCAAATCACCTAATGCTGCTTATGATCATATTAAGCTGTGGCTACACCTTCACTCTGCTCTCCAGGTAACACCGCAGGTATCTCTTCTGAAGCATTATGCCAAGAGAACAATCCCAACCGGTCAGCTGGAAGTCTTGTTACTTTTCTTGCCAATATTTGACCTTTTCACTTCAAAATGTACCAAGAAAAGAGAGCCATCATAACAGACAAGGGACAATTGTGGATTGTGAAATTTTTGTTTGTGTTTTCGAGGCATTACACATTTTTTACTGTGGATTTTCCTTTGTAATTAAATTTAGCTTTGAATAATAATGTTAATAGCAATGAATATTTGCATAACATTTTAGAATATACAAAGGACTTGTAAATGTTGTCTTATGAACTATCATTCTACACAGTGAGGTCCTGGGAGGTGGAATAGATGTCATTACCTTCAATTCAGAGATGAGTAAAACAAGATTTGGGGGCTTTAAGTGACTTTCTTCAGGTTTCACAGCTCTAAACCTAAATCTGTGTGTTTGACTTCAAGTCCCTTGATCTTCCTTCTACCTTATGTGACTTATGCTCATTGGGATTCACTGATCAGCGTGTAAAGGTGTAACAGCCAAAAGCTAGGTGTGGAGAGAAACAAGCCCAGGCTTAGATATTTACTTGACACAATGCCTGACATATCCCCTTTACTTACAGTTTCTGAGGTCCTTTGTGACTTAAAAGTGCTGTTGTAATTGGTGATAATTTTAGTTCAATTAGGGAGAAATCACAAAAAGTTAGAGATGTGCAAAGTGATCTCTCAAGAGTCTTTGTAGCCACATAATTCGGTAATAATCTGAACTGCCTTGCGCACAGTGCCATGTTGCAACTAGTTTTATTTTGCATCTGACATCTTGATGGGTACGGAAATGTTGTTGGGAAGAGTGGCACTAGAAGAGAATTCAATTCATTAAAATGACAAGATGCTTCCCCTGTCATGGACTCAGCATCTCAGGCACTAAAATGCAATAGCCAAAAAGTGCTGAGAACAAAGGCGAGCCGACTGGTGACTGTGGATTAGCTAGCATGGGGACCTCACCAAGATAAATAGAAGTTACTTTCATTGAGGATGAAATAAAATGGTTGTTTTGTTTTGGGGCTGTGGAAGATGATATAAAGTTAAACCCTCTGCCAGCAGAGCTTCAGGAAAAGTAGACTGTCAGACACATTTAATTGATTTCTTTATGGAAGTAGCTGAAAATAGAGCACGCCAGTGAATTGGCTGCAACTTTCTAACATTTTAGACTGGGCTTTCAGGAAGGGAGGATGGGGAGCTCCACAGAGCTGAAGGGTTATTCATTTCTGGGGCAGGAGCAGAAACCCAGTTAGTGATGCTGGCTCAGGTGCTCAGATCTACTTCTTGCCCCTAACTTTCCATTCCTCTGATCTCTCTGCCCACCTAAGTATAATGCTCCTTGAAACACCTTACCTATGTGTAAGGATGCTTGATTTAATGGTTCTAGCAAGGCATTTGGAGTTCCCTAAATGAAAGGCGGTGGAAACGAACGTACCAAATAGTGTTATTAGCTAAATTAATGAGCAGGTAGTTGGCTGGCAATGTGAAGAGGGTCATAGAATATGGCACTCAATCTGCATGCAGAGAATTGACAAGGGATTTCTCTTGAGACAATCATCCTTGAACAATAGAGTGTAAATACATGAACACATACATGCATTTGAATAAAAATGCCCACCACCAGGGAGGAATGACCCAGAAATGGTCAAAAGAAGATGGTGAGATAATAGGTCTTTGTTTATTTAAACAATTTGGTAATTTGAACTTAGCACCTCCATTGTTGAACACTATCTCCATGATAAGAAAAACACAAAATTCCATAGCATCATCTGTGCCCCGGCTTTGATACAATCTACTTATGCCTTGCGTTGTTAATGATCTTATTATGTGGACTGTCATTTCTGCAACTAAATTCTTAAAGGACAGAACGGTCTTAAATACTGTGTGCATCTCTGCAAGTGTCCCACACACACTTTGCACCAAGTGAGCCTCGATGCCTATGGGTAACTTGATTGCTTCAAGATTCAGAAAAACATTAAGCTGTACTGGCAGGTCTGAGCACAGATGTACTCCCCATGCTTCTTATGTTCTTTTACAACGTGTGACAAAAAATAAGGACACATGTTTGAGAAAAACATCCACACATCATATATTTAAATGAGTGAAGAAATCATAATTATTACTGCATTCTACATTAATTAGGATAAATAATAATATATATAGCCTCCTCTTCCTATAAACTCCAGGCCTACCTGCTTCTCACTAGATTTTCTTAACCAAATGACATTATTTCAGCAACTACATAAGATAAGTATTATCAATTCCATTTTAAAGATAAAAAAGTTGACACTGGGAGAATTTAAGTAACTTGCTCAAGGATGGAGGACTAATAAATCCAGAGAGTCAGGCTGATTCCAAGTCCGGGCACGCTCTTTCTAGCAAATGTGGGAGCAACACCTCAGTACGGCCACGTGACTTGAGGGCAATAAAATCAAGCCAATAAAATACCACGATATTTACTCACATGTCAAAATGGCTATTATTAAAAAGATGAAAGATAACAGGTGTTGGCCAGGATGTGGAGGAAAGGGAACCCTTGGGCATTGCTGGTGGGAATGTAAATTAGTGCAGTCATATGAAGAACGTATGGAGATTCCTCAAAAAATTAAAAATAGAACTACCCATATGATCCAGCAACCCCACTTCTGGGTATGTATCTAAAGGAAACGAAATCAGTAGGTTGGAGAGGTGTCTACATTCCCATGTTTATTGCAGCATTAGTCACAATAGCCAAGCCATGGAATAATATCTAAATATCCATCAACAGACGAATAGATAAAGAAAATGTGGTGTATATATATATATATATATATATATATACAATCGAATACTACTCAGCCTTTAAAAAGAAGGAAGTTCTGTCTTTTGCAAGAACATGGATGAAGCTGCAGGGCATCATGTTAAGTGAAATAAGCCAGGCACAGAAAGACAAATACCACATGATCTCACTCACATGTGGAGCTAAAAAAGTTGAATGCACAGAAGTGGAAAGTAGAATGGTGGTTACTAGGGAAGAGAGCAGGGGCAGGGAGGGAAAGAGGGTGGGGGTTGAGGAGATATTGGTCAAAGGATACAAAATTTCAGTTGGATAAAAAGAATAAGTTCAAGAGATCTATCGTTCAACACGGTGACGATAGTTAATGACAATGTACTGTATTTTTGAAAACTGCTAAGGGAGTACATTTTAAGTGTTCTTATCACAAAAAGTAAGTATATAAAGTAACCATATGCTAATTAGCTCAATTTAGCCATTCCACAATGCATACATATTTCAAAATAACATGTATAAAATAAATATGTACAATTTTTAATCATCAATTAATAAAATTCTAATTTAATTCAAAAAAACTACTGTTGACCCTCTGTATCCATGGGCTCCACATCCATGGATTCAACCAATTGCAGATCAATACTTTGGCTTGATCATGACACATTGTATGCTTGTATCAAAATATCACATGTACCCCATAAATCATACATACAAATATTGTGTATCAATAAAATTTGTTTTTAAGTTTTAAAAACTTGCATCTGTACTAGACATATACAGACTTTTTCCTTGTGATTGTTCTGTAAACAATGCAATATAACAACTGTTTACAGAGCATTTGTATTAGGTATTATAAGTAATCCAGAGATGATTTAAAGTGTACAGAGGATGGGTGTAGGTTATATGCAAATACTGTAACATTTTGCATAAGGGACTTGAGCATCCTTGGATTTTGATATCCTCAGGAGGTCCTAAAACCAATCCTCATGGACACGGGGTACCAAGGGATGACTGTGTGTTATTTCCTTGTTTTCGGTTATGTGGATTGTCATTGCGGATTATTTATCCCTCTCTCCGTGGGAACCAGCACAGGAGTCCAAGGCACTCACTGGCTCTGTGTGTCCATCTCCAACCGTGCCTGGCTCATCACACACTCAAAGAGCCCCATTTGGGACAAACGCATGCTGATGCTCTTTCTGGAATTGCCTCAGCTTTGTAGAATACTCCAGAAGAGTAATCCCTCTCCTTACTCCGTGGACATCTCATTAATGTATGTGTGTCTTTATGTTGTCTTTCTATTTATTGTTAAGCAAACCTGCTTTACCCAGGGTCTCGACCAACTCCTTTTGTCAAACCTGGTCCTGGAGGACTTTTCCTAGTTTTCCAGTTCAGTCCCATCTGCACTAAAATTTCACCTCATCTTCCTCTAACTTCTTACCCCCTTTCAACACTTTACTTTTCCTCATCAGCACTGTTTATGTTATGTTGTTTCAAAGTATTTATTGGTTTTCTTCAAGGTTAGAGATTTTATCAGTTGGTCTGCTTTTTATTTCTGACCTACTAGAACATTGCCTGGGACACAGTTTGTACTCAAAAATTATTTGTTAAGAGGTGAATAAAAGAAATAATTATTTTCATTTTTAAAGATGTATAGAAGAACATAACCTTTACTCTAAAAGCATGTTAAGAATGGAGTTGTTTTTCCTAAATTTTCTGGGAATGCTGTTAAGGCTGCCTCCTGCTGTTATGGCTGTTTTCTGACAGACCAATGCATCCGGCTGTTTCAGACCCGATATGTCAGTAAACTAATCACAGGTCTAAAAGGCTTCCAGATGCATAATTGTCTATGAGACCCGCCCCACCTGGTGAGGTGTGCAGGTGACAACAGGGCACAGATTCACTGCACTCTACAGGTAAGCAGTTCCAGGCCTGGCCCAGTTCGCAGAGCTGGTAACGGGAGGGGCAAAGATTTCCGCTGCAACTAATTCATCCCATAACAAACCCACAGGGCAGGCACTGTGTTCATTCCCAGTTTATAGGAAGGGATCTGAGGCCCAGAACCATTAGGCAACTCGCCTAGTCAGGTGCAAAAGATAGGAGTTCCCTGGTGTGCCTGACTCTACAAAATTATCTTAATTGCTTTTCTTAGGTGTTAAATTTATATCTGCAAGATACATACTGAGTGAGTGAATAAAGAAATATATGAAAAGGGTCCTGAGTTTCTGCTTTTGCTGCCACACTGCACTGTTCAATTTCTCTTCTCGCCATGCCACCTTGCTCCCTGGCTACCCACTCAGTGTTATTAGTTACACGGCAAGATGAAAGCTTCTTGGTTCCAAGAAGAGCTTCTTTTTTTCTGGGAATTTCTGCTCCCTATAGAGAGCAGCGCAGAGGCAATTAATACTGCACAACATTCTGCAAAGAAATACAGGCTCTGCTGGTCATCCCCACAGTGGGCAACGACCCACTCTGAAACCCTCAGCCTCATGGTCTTGTGAAAGCTCAGGCCACCCTTCCAGCCAGGGTTCTTACCCTGTCAAGGAAGAGGGTCACTCTTCCTTCCAGGAATGGTCAAAAGCCAATCAACAGATCCCCTGGGTCATTTTGCAAGCGGGACTGAATTTAGATTTCATGAAAACTCCATATTAAGTCTTTGTAACTCTATTTATCTTCTCCTTTTGATCACTGTTTCTGTACATTCAAGTTAAAATTAAGCATCCTTAGAGATTTAAATCATGTTTTTGGCAATGAGTCCAGAACCAAGTGAGATGATATGCTTTCCTTCAAGTAAACCATTGTAGTTTCTTTCTAAGCCCAAGAGCCCCTGGGGATGTCCCAGACAAGCCTCTTGCTCCTTGCTGCCCTTCCTCCCCTGGGAGAAAGTGGGATGGGTTTACAAGCCACACTTACTACTTGGGATGAAAATCATCCACCTGACAAAGGCATCCTTAGCACCCAGTGGGTGGTAGAGAGGTCTGATGTTGGGAAAGGGAAAAGATGGTAGCAGGACCTAGACTGAAAGGAAGAGGAAAGAAAATAGAAAAGGACTAAAGCTAATATAAAGGAAGTCATCACAAGTTGAATAAAGAAGGAGCATCAGATATAAACATAGAGGCAGGGGTAAAGACTTGCAGGCAAAAAAAAAAAAACACAGAAGAAAGGGGGAAGGGTAATATATTTTTTAAAAAGGCATTGAAAGATAACACAGAAATATGAAAAGAGATGAAGAGTGACCAAATCAAATACACATAAGGAAAAAGAAAAGGGGATAGATGGATTAAAATACAACTGAAGCATTAGCAATTTACTTTTGTGTATTTACTTAAAAATACAAAATACCGTTCTGATATAATAAAGTTACCCCTCTTCCTTGGCCCTTTGGTGTCCTAAAAATTGGTAGCTGAAGAAATAAATAATTGCCCTGTCACACTGGATCAGGCGCTGCCTTCGCACCAGCCCGGGTTGAGACCGCTGCTATTCTCCATTGCGGGAGCCCCTGTCCGTCCAAGGGCCAGGTCCCCTCCCGAGTCTCTGTCTATATTTAATGACGGCAGTCAATTTCATCCTTCTTTTCTCCCCATGACATTTTGTCAATTCTAATTGGGGTGGGCATTTTTGCTATTATTATTATTATCATTATTATTTTCAGTGATAAACTATCAGAGCCTGGCTTGGTTGATAGAAAATCTATCTGGATTCTGGCTGTCACGATGGCATTGCTGATGGCTTTGAAGTAACCTGCAGCAGTGTTGACAGAAACTAAGCATTGAAATGATCCAAAGGAGTAACGAAGAAGGAATAATATTTTATTTCCTTCCTTCCCTCCCTCCTTCCTTCCTATTTTTTTCTTAAATTTCCTTAAAGGACACACTATCTTTTTTTGACAGGCATACTTCAACCTCCGGTCGTTTGGGAATACTAGGAGAATGAATGTCAGGTCCTTAGGAAATAGCTGTTCCCGGTTCTCACCTCTGGGTCTTAGGAGGAAGCAAAGTTGTTACCACTAATCAGAACAGACAGGTAAAACCACCAATAGATGGGCCTTGGTTAGCCAACACAGGACCGAAAAGAAACTTTATGAATAAAACCTTCAAGTGGATCAGTAGAAAAAACTGCTCTGACCCTCTATTTTCGGGTGAGGAGCCTGGTGTCCCCGAGCTCCAGAGAGCAAGAGTGGGTGAGAAATCTAAGATGCTCACTTGGGTAGTGAGTCAGAATGTAAACAAAGGCTGAGAAATACGAGTTCAATACTTAACACAACTACTTAGTCCTACCCTTCCCCCTCACCAGCTACCAGAAATGATTTAGCATAAATATCAACCCAAGCAAATATTTAAGGAGTAGTCTCAGATCCTAATGGAATCATAAGATTGTCTGGAATATAATCTATGTAAGCTTTGAAGCATGCCAAGTATTTAATTTGAATATACCCGAAGAAAATGGGATATGCACTTTGAAATCTATGAAACTTTCTAGTTTTGCAAAAATGAACAATCATTTCTATGTCAAGTAGACAATATAGTGTATCCAAGCCACTTTGTGAAGCTACTGGTGAACCCATCATTCCCTTTGCTAGATTAAAAAGTGAAATAATCTTGCATTTAAACTCTGTCTCTATCATCTTGGGCAAGTCACTTCTGAGTCTTAGTTTTCTCTTCTGCAAAACAGGAATAGTTACTTGCAAATTGTTGTATAAATCACTGATTTATACAACATTATAGGTGCCCACAACTGGTGCCTTTCATTTGTCCATCTATCCATCCATCCATTTACTGATTCATCTAGTTAATATTTGTTGAAGGCCTCCTCTACGGCAGACACTGATCTGGGGGGTGTTATCATTTATGGGTTCCTCTGGTTGTTTTACTAGGAAAGTTGAGTTAGACTTTCAAGAGTCAAAAAGAATATCAATATATGAAACACGTTATTGCAGCTCAGGTGTCAATAAATGATTGTTGGAATTTGCACTCGAGAACACAGATGGGATGTATTTTAACAAATAAAACTTGAGAAATGATGGAGAGTTTGAAGTAGTTGCATAATATTCTGTCGAATTAAAAAATGCGTGTACTACAGTTTTTTCAGGCCCTGGCAGGGCACTGTTCTCAGAATGCTCACTATGGCCCAAGTCCCAAACTAGAGCAAATGCAAGGAAGGAAAAAATTCACACTGGTTTCACAGAAGCCGGGAATCGATAGTTCTTGACATTCACTTCTTCCCTGTAAACCTTAAGCCCAGCAGGCCCTCAAGGAGAGGAGACTCCGCCGTAGAGGGAGGGGCAATCTGAGGGCAGGCATATTATCTTTCAAAGCACAGCCTCGGAAGTATCCGAGCAGCTCTCAGAGCAAACCCTTTAAGATCTGAGTTCAGGGCTGTCCAATTCTGTCTCTTTAACACTGTCAGTCAGCGCTACCCAGGAAACATCATTACTCAGAATTTCACCTTGCAAATAAATAGCTCTGAACTGCAGCCAGAAGCAAAGGAATCTCTCAAAGACATTATCTGGAAATAGTCGGTGGACAGCACCTCAAGCCCCATTAATCATCCTCATGCTTACAGTACTTCTTAATGGCTTTTATGGTTTATCCTTTGAATGCCAACAGAGAGTGTGATTTTTCCTGGCTTATTCTATTAAGCGGAAATCAATATCTAATATAAATGTGCCGACGGTAGGGTATTTGGAAAGGCCAGGAATGAACTAACACCCCAGTTTT
This sequence comes from Lemur catta, assembly GCF_020740605.2. Lineage (NCBI taxonomy): Eukaryota > Metazoa > Chordata > Mammalia > Primates > Lemuridae > Lemur > Lemur catta. Next base: position 12,764,666 of record NC_059134.1, on the reverse strand, counting down.
ATCTTGCCCTGCCCAGAATGGTTTGTGGAGATTGAAGATTAAAAGGGAGGGTAAACATGCCTGGTGCTTTCTAAGCAATCGGAACACGACATCTTCAGGAAAGGTGTGCCTGTGTACCACCAGTCTGGATCTTTGGGGGTAAGGGATGTGGGTTTTGCTTTTCAAAACAGGTAGGGCTCAGGAAAGACCCGCAACCACAGACTGTTAAAGGAAGCGAAACAAAAAAGATGCTTAATTTTCTCCAGGGAGAGATTTTAAATAAGGAAACGTGACTGGTAGTGGTTGTCCTTGTGGGGGAAAGAAAACAGGAGCTTTGCCTCAAAATTCTCCGACTAGTACACACAAGGGAGAGCTGGTTAAGCTGCCCAATCACTTCCCTGTGTGCCAAGAGGCAGCAGTCAGCTTTTAAAAGTGATATATGCCCCACAAAGTGAGAAGCAGCAGCCACATTCTGCAGAGATGGATGTGCAAAACGTGAGATCCGTCTTTTCAACCTGCAGAGAAGGTTTGAAAGGTTCAGTTCTGAAATTCATGGTCAGCATTTTGGATGGCAGTCATTGACAGCTACTAAACCAGCTGGCCAAGCAAAAAAAAAAAAAAAGAAGACCTCTTATAACAGAGCCTTCACTGAAAAGGTGGTTTTCTAAATGATGATGCAATATTCACTTGACTGAGGGTAAAAGAAAATGTGAGGCCTAAGATAATGAAGAATTAAATCGCAGTGTCCATGAACTTGTCAGCACCACACCTAGCACTAAGCACGCTGGAGTCTGTCCCCAGCTTTGCTACTAAATTGTGGTAACCTCAGGAGCTCATTTGACTTCTCGGTCTTCGCTCTTTATTTGTAGACATGGGCAGCAAGAGTTGGATTGCTTACTTCATAGCTTGTTCTGACAGTCTTACTAGATATGATGTGAAACATTAAAAGCTAAGACCCTTAGATAAACCACAGAGACCCTCTAGAGCATCTCCTAGCTAATGAACTCAAGTCCTGGGTGAAGTTGGCTGGAGTGGAGACGTGGCCTACTTTCGTGCACTCAGGGTGGACCTGCCTGTATCTTCACTAATACTCCACCCTATTCCAGACATCACTGCTTGCCTAGTCTCAAATCTGGTTTCATGCAAAGCAGCTTCTCCTCAAAAAGACTGAAGAGCTAAAATAAACACTAGTGACTAGAGCAATGCAAATTACTATTGAGTGTAGCCATATGGCCATAGGAACATCACATAGGAGCTTCTGTTTCTAATTGTTTACATTTTATTTTTTTTCTCTGACAGATATGAATTATGACACTAACTTATGCACCATTTCAATAGAATGCTTTTATACTGGTTGGTGGTAGTTCTCTGATGGTGGCTGATGTGATTGTCAATTTTATATGTCAATTTAACTGGGCCATGGGGTACCCAGGCCTTTGGTTAAACAGTATTCTGTGAGGGCATTGTCGGATGTAGTTAACATTTGAACCAGTAGACTAAGGAGAGCAGATTGCCCTCCCTGATTGGGTGGGCCTCATCCAATCCCTTACAGAACAAAAAGGCTGAGTAAGGGAGAAGTTACTCTCTTCAACTGACTACCTTCAAGATGGGACATGAGTCTTCTCCTGCCTTCAGACTGGGGCTTGGTCTAGAACTTGCACCACCTTCTGTTTTTCCAGTGTGTGAACTGCAGATCTTGGAACTTCTCAGCCTTCATAATCACGTGAGCCAAGTCTTTATAATAAATCTCTCTCTCTCTCCGTATACACTCACACACATATATATGTTTATATGTATTAAATATATGTATATGTAGGTATATATGTATAGATACATATAGAGAGAAACAGAACCAATGATCTATACTTTATTAGGTAGACATTTATACTTTATCTATCTATACTCTGTGTCTATCTATCAACTGATTGAAAGACCTTCTATTCGCCTTGCTTCTCTAGAGAACCCTGACTAACACAGCTAGCACAGAAAACGTTAGCCATAACTTTTAGATCTGGAATGTTCAAGCATGCTCTACAGGTGTTATGATGAGTACAATGCAGAACATGATGAGAATTCAAAGATCTGAGCATTAAGGGCATCACATTCCAATTTGCATGCTCTGGTTAAAAAGCAAACTCATCAAAGGCTCAGAGGCAAATTGAGTGGCCCACACACTAGGATGAAATTATTGCTTAATATAGATGACAAAGGTATCAGAATAACATTTTTTGATACACCCCACTTTACATGGCTCAGTGGTAGGAACTTCATATAAATTAAATTAATATAAGTAAGCTATCTTCCTTGGAGTCCGAAGTCTAAAACAAAGCAGGATGGAAATCACTGATTCTGCTTTAATTAACATTTCACCGATATTAACAGAGAAGCTACTGTATGACAGACAGTGTACTACACACCTAGGTAAGAAAGATGACAAATATTGCTAGTAAAATACGGAAAGTAAGCAGTTAATGCCAAGAAGGAAGTCCTGGGTGAGCTGGAAGACAAAGGAGGCATGGGGTGAACCAAGGCACGAGCTAACGCTGCTCTGATCTTCTCTGCCTCACAGCTTTTCAGAAATCAATAAAGTAAAGGTGGGCAATGAGTTAGCAAAGCTCCTGTGTGTCTCACAAACAAGATGAGATGTTATTAGAATGGAAGAATTAAAATAGAAATCAGACTTTGCAAGTTATTAGTAGCATCCCGTAAACCAAATTACCTTTTGCAAGAAATAAAGTGGGAAAGGTACTGGGAAAGTGAGCTTCTCCTTTCAGAGTGACATTTTTGAGATAAAAATATGATGGGTGTGAATAACAAAGTTCGGTGTGAAGTTGCGCTGCACAGCTATTAAAACTCTTGGGCTGAGGAACTATGAAGGAACTCCCAGGTAACATCTATCCTCAGCAAGAGGTGAATTAGCTATAAGACTAGTTCTGCATTAGGAAACAGATTTTTTTCTATTGATATTTGTAATAATAGTAGGATATATTCTAAAAGCCTATTTCATACATGGACCATTTTGGGAAAACAAACAACAACATACTTTGCGCCATCCCATCTCATCTTCTCTGTGGTAACTCAGGCCCTTGGGGCATTCTGAGTTCCATTCCATAGAACCATGAAGTGAGATTTCAGGGACACACCAACCACCTGTTTTCTTCTAGGCCAAAATCATGAAATCAAACCCTCCTCAACCTGTAGAGGTGTAATCCAGCTACATTCCCAGATGGACAGTAATACCTTCTCTTCTACTTTTCCTTCTTTCCTTTATTTCCAAACCCTCTCACAGTTCACTTTATTGTATCCCTTCATCTTCGTATTGTTTCTTAACTTCTCTCTTTCATCTCTACCATTTTCTAATCAATTTGTAATGTCACTAAAACACGACATTAAATAATTAAAACTTGCATACTCACGTATGTTTGTCACACAGACAAACCCCATGTAGACTCTCTTCTGACTGGCTATGATCCATGGTTAAAACCTTTACAATCTAAGTGTGTCTGTGCCTATATATATCTCTCTCTCTTCCGGATTGCAAACCCAGTGGGCCTTATCTTTTGATTAATTTGGTATCTCATTTCCCCCTGTTCCAATATCATAAAGAAACTCAATGTTCAAAAACAGTTTTAGTTGATTATGACAATAATGGAGACACATGGGGATTGATTTGCATCAGGCAGCAGCAATCCAGATGCCGGAGACAGAACTGGGGATGCTGGTTTGCTGTTGCTGACTCCCAGCCCCAGGTAAGGCCCTGGAATGTAAAACATTGTTAGCACATTTTACAAAAAAGTCAATTAAACTGTACAAAATAAAATGAACACCCAAAAGGAAAAGTGATTCAGGAAATGAACTGGTTAGCACTTACAGTAATTACTAGAGATTACTACCAAATTACTGGTAGAATGGTCATATTATTCTACTCCTTATAATGACGGCACATACCAATTCAAGTAATTGTACGTAATTTCCTTAACTCAGTCCAGATAGTAATTTGAAACTCATCCACAGCCAGGGGCTCCATATTTCCTCCCCAACCCCTGAAATGAGCTTGGTGTTGCTGTTACTTCAAGACAACTCCCCAACCCCACCATCCATTTGCAGCCTCTTGCCACTTTCGGACGGAGTAACAGCAGAGTGGAACACAAGGCTAAAAATAGTGTTGTTAAAAATCTGACCTTACAACTGTGTGGTCACTCACATGACACGATTTGAAAGGGGCTCAGACAAACCATCCTCGCCGCTCTGAGGTCACGAATACCTGAAATGTCACCATTTACACTTTAGCTAAGATGAAGCTCCAGGAAGTAATTTACCAGATCCACTTACAGCGACATTCGGAAGAGGATGAGATCACCAGCTCTCAATTTTCTAAAATGGGGGGAAAAATAGGTAAGGGAATGAAGAAGGTCTGTGTCACAGGTTTGGTTTCCAAAAGCAGATGCTGCATGGGAGTCTGGGGTTCAAGGCATTTATCAGAGATCCACACCTAGGAAGGGAAGAGGGAGGAAGCAGGCCCCTCTGGGCACACTTTTGGCTGGCTGCCCTGGGAAGGGGGCATGAAGCCACAAAGGATGCAGCTCCATTGCAGCTGAAGGATCCCGAAAGTGACAACTGGAGACTGTCTGCTGACTGCACTCCCTGCAGCTGGGCAGAGATCTGACCAAAGGCACATCTCTGTGATACCATGCTTAGGGTGAGGGCACTCGCAATAAATATCTACTCTAAGTTTTAGGCCCAGGTTTTGTACTAAAGAGCTAGACAAGACCCCCCAACCCCCGCCCACCACCAAAAAAAAAAGAAAAGCTGTCTTCAGAAAACAAAAAATGGCACGACCAGCTCTATCATAAAGGATACACCAGTGATTGCAAAAATGTTGTTGTCTTTTCAAATCAGCCTAAACTGGATTTCCAAATTAGCGGCCCCAACTGTGACTGTGCAGTTGCTTGCATTTGTAGTGCTGAAAAGTTGTATTCACAGATAAGAGAGAACCATCTAACATAAGGCTACCACATTTCCCCCTTTTCCAAATCTGGGAAATGTGACTGATTTGCATATTTAGCATACATTTGCATTCTGTGTTCAATAGCCCCTAACTCTAATTATGTAAAATAAGATAAATTAGTACATTTCACTGCCATTGTATTCTAGCCCTGTAGTTAGGGGCTAAGGAGACTTCACCCCTCTTTTTCCTCCTCCTTCTGGCTCATTCATTCCCTTCTAGGACAGAAGTCATTTGGTGTTCAGTCTGGGGACATTTCAAGGAAAATCTTTAACTGTGGGAGAGGGGGAGAGCAAGAGAAAGGAATGACCAATGACATCCAAAAATAGAGCTGTGCATTTTCTAATCCAACAAGTAAGTCTAAAATGCCAGCTTGATCAAATATTAAACAAAAAATGAACCTTGTAAATATTTTATAAGTAAATATAAGACAAAGCACTTTTAAACAAAACAAAAAGTAGTAAAAATCAAATCCAGCACACCAACTTTGCACAACATACAAATTCCTACCAGGCTAGGAAGAAATGGGTTTGCAAATGGGAAGTGGGTCTGGACAGCAGCAGGAGACTTGCAGGAAGGCAGTAGATGGCCAGGTGGAGGTTGTCCTTGCTCCCTAGTCTTTGTCCTCCTTCTGTGTCCCATTTTCTCTCATTTTAGGTGGGTTTCATAACCCCCTGGAGAGACACTTTGTATTTCTAGATCACTCTGGAATCCTAACACTCATCAACATGCCCTTTCCCATCCAAAGTCACTAACCCACCCACATCGCCCCTTTACCTAATTGGACATATATTTATCAAGCACTTTCTGTGGGTTAGGAAGCCTGCTGGGGTTGAGGGTACGGAGATGAACAAGAAACATAGACCCAGCTCCCAAGGAAGCCACATGGAAAACTGAGAGAGTGACTTCAGTGTGACAAGCACTGCAAGAGAGGTGTGTGGAAAATGTGCGGGAGCTCACGCAAGCAAACGCCGAGAGCTGCTGGAGAGGGAGCAGGAAACCTGGGCTGAATAGGCCACGAGAGGTTTCCAAGAGGAGGAAATATTTCTTGCTCAAACTGGAAGAGTAAAGAATTCTCTAGATTGAGAAATGCGAAGACTTTCCAGGCAGTGGGAATTCTGTATGTAAAAGCATTTGCATCCGTGCATGTGAGTGCCCAGTGAGTGGATCCAAAAATATATAATACAATGATCAAAATGAAGACAAAGGCACTTCAGCTGTGACAGCTGGGAAAGAGCTCACAGAGGAGTGAGACTTTCCTGTGAAACCCGAAATAGTGGGATTTGAGGGCAAGGCACTCCCAGAAGGAAGAACCAGCACAAACGGAGGCATGGCTGTGGGTCGTGCATGCCCCATGAAAGACATGCATAGACTGGCTTAACTGAGCCCGGTGAAGCCAGCAGTAAAACAGAGACCAAGGTGCCTAAGAAACTGTTGCATACATGGTGGAGGCCATTTAAGTGTTTTTTTTTTTTTTTTTTTTAAATAAAGAGGGGGAAACAATCCCATTAAATAACTATCCTAGATCAGGCACCATTCTGGGCATATATATTTAGTCATTCTTGTGCAAAGCACAGATAGTGAATTAGGAAGATACCTGAAAGATAGTGGAGGATTAATTAGTCCTACAGAAAAGAAGGCTGTTGTAGACGGCTATTGGGGGCTACAATATTCCAATATTCCAGCTGTGAAGGGATGAAGCTCTTAGCCAGCTTGATTCCAGTGGGAATGAAAACACAGGACAGGATTAAAGGGCATTTTGAAGAGAGACTTATAAAGTGTGCTTTGATTGAGGTCAGGGAGATATACAAGAATATTGCTAAAGTTTTGAGTGTGAGTAAATCGAAGAAGCGCAACAACAGGGAAATTAGGAAGATGGGGGAGGCAAGGGGATGCAAATGAACACTTATTATGTGCCAACTGTATTTTTGGTATTTACCTCTCAATTTTATATTTAGCTCATTAATCCTTATAAAACACCTATAAAATAAAAATCCTTCTTCCAGATAAAGAAATTGTAAATCAGGGAAGTTTTGCAAATTGCCCAAGTGCACAGGCCAGTAAGTTAAACAGCCAAACTGAACTCTGGATCGACTACAGTTCGCATTCTGTCCTGGCTCCTTGCAATATGTCTCGCATGTGCCGATGAGAAACGTAATGTATTTGGACTTAGATATGTGAGTTTGAGATGACAGTGGAACATTCAAGAAGAAATATCTAGTGAGCAGTTAGACATAATAGGATCATAGATTTATAGAGCTGGAAGGCATCTTAAAAATTATATAATCATAGAGCCAAAGTTCTAAAAAGAGATTGAAGCTGAGGTTATCGGTTTGGGGAAAATTCACATATTAGGAAATGAGTGAAATCACCATGTGAGAGAAAATACATATTAGAAGGCAAATGACTGTCCTTTGGGTGTGCCCAGCTTTCTGGGGCAGGAAGAAGGAAGGAGATCACTAACAGGACAGGGCAGAGGCTTCTTGAAAAAGGCTGAAGATAGTGAGGTGCCTGCCCCATTAGGAAAGGCAGATTAAGACGTGGGTAGCCAAACATGTTGAATGACTTCAAAAAGTCACAGAAAATGAGGCAGTTGTCTACAGCTATTAGAAGTGTGTTGGTTGCCTTAGAGAGAACTTGTCAGAGAAACAAGGAAAATAATATAAGGAGACAAATACCAGGGGTAAGACTGCCTGAGGTTTCTTTATTTGACTAGATCTTGGAAACTAAAGTACAATTTATGGGGAGACATGTAAAGTGGGAATTCTGTGAAGATATATCTTGGTTATAGTTTGCTGTGGTTTAAAGAGAGGATGTAACAAGTTATAAAATACCATAGGGTTTTGATTTGTTGAGATGAAAATTGTTGACAGCTATTATTGTAATTCATGGCAATCCTCCTACTTTTCTGCCAGATTTCAATAGTGGCCACAACTAAGGGTCTATGATATTTGCCATACTATTACTACTAATAATAATAATTTAGAACATTACTGAATTATTTTTACTCAAATATGTAGGTGGATATACCCAAAGGCATGATTTCACAGAACTGAGAAATAATTGCTCAGATTTGTGTCACATTAATTAAACAACCAGAGACTGTTTCCAAAAAGAAAAGGTGTAGTTACATAAAGCTGTACCTGACTAAGCACTGGCATAAGGACAGGAGTCAGAGCCGAGTCTGAGCTGTGCAGCTCCGGCTATGACATTCATCATGGGCAGTGGACAGCACCTACCTGGGTCATATGCTGCCTGTTCTCCTCCACCTCCCCTTCCACCATATAAATTATCTTAACCAATGAGCCACAAACACACTCTACCACCAACTGCCACGTACCTCCATGTGAGCCGTGGCATGAGATTTTTTCCTAAATGGACTTTGACATTCTCTGCAGAACACCGTGGTGGATGCCATTTGCAAGATATGTCTAAAATCTGGGGAGCTGGTAAGGCCTACATTTCCATGGGCTGCAAAACGCAATGTGGGTACTTCCTAGAAAGGAGCTAGCATGTTCAATAATCTAAAACCACATTTTGCTAATTACCATTCTCTTTGGGTGACTGAGTTAATTTCTGCCTGTGGTTAAGCATGCTGTTTATACTACTTTGGCTGGGGGTCAAGAGGTATAGAAAAAAAAACACAGTTAATTCCCTAATAATATCATTTGCTACACATAACATCACATTTCATATTATTTTGCACATGACACGTAGAACTGAGCTCTACAGAAAATGAAGTATTAGGGGCAAAAGGATTTTCTCAAATATTAAAAAAAGATTTTTTTTAATTGTCTTTGTATTGCACTTGAAAATACACAATTTCAACTGTCACCAGCAATAAAGATTTTTTTCCCTTTTGGGCGCAGCATATAAAATTTTCATTGTCTTAAAACTTTTGGAAGCATTAATTTCAAAATAATACAAACTCATGGTAGAAAATCAAACATTAGGGAATGGGATAACATGAAAAGTAAATTTCTCTTGGCACGCACTTCGCACACCCTCACTCCTCATTCCCACTCTCCAGAGTTAACAACTTGATAGTTTCTCCTGTATCTTTTCAGAAATTTCTTGTGTATATAGAAGTCTCAAAGGACAGATACACACATGCACACATACACAGTTTCCTTTTCTTTCTTTATACAAACACAGTTATACTACACACATTGCTTTGCAATAAGCTTTTTCCACCTTGCAATGTGTCTTAAATGTCTTTCCACATAGGTACGGATTACCATAGTTTACATAACATGCAAAGGAATACTCCGTAGCCCCTATAGGAGTGCAATAGATCTACATCTATATGGAAAGATGTTTACATAACTAGTTTACATAACTAGTCCCATATCAAAGAGATTTTTACAAACTATTTGTATTATTTATAAGCATTCATTTTTTATTATTTTCTTATAAACATTTATTACCATCCAGTTATTGGTGGCTACTTAGCAAGCTACCTGAAACTTACGAATGTAACAACTCTGCTATGGGCATTGACTCTGTGGATCTGGAATTTGGCCAGGGCGGGTTGCTGGCCTCTGTTCCATGATGTCTGGGGCCTCGGTTGGGCAGACTCAAATGACTGGGGGCAACTTGGGCAATGGGGCCGGCCGGCAGTATCCACGATGACTTCTTCACTCCTTGTCTGACACCTTGTGGAGCCTCTCCAGAATGTGGTCTCTGGGTAGTCAGACTTCTTCCCAGGTGGGTGGCTCCTCCAGGCGACTTCCCCAAGCCAGCTGGGCCAAAGCTGCACAGCCTTTTCTGACCCAGCCCCAGAATCAAGCCGCATCACTTCTGCCACATTCTATTGGATACGAGCAAGTCATAAGGCCAAGCCAGGTTCGTGAATAGGGGAATTAACAATTCCTTGTGTTGGGGAAGTACGGTGAGGTCCTCTGGCAGGGTATGGGATGAGAAATGTCCTTGCAGCATCTCTGGAAATGCAGTGTCCTATGATTACCCTAAAAGTATGTGCCTGTGCCCCCGCCCTTAGCAAAGCCCTTCCTGCCATCAGAGTAAACCTGCTCTTGAAGGTGTTTCCTGACTTCCCGTGTGTGCATCCCGGGATGTTGCTGTGTCCTGCTTGCAGAACACAGTGCACCACAACACAAAGAGCACCAGCCTGTGGTCGGCAGATATGGCCCCTGTCACCGAACATCTAGAGCCCCAGTTTTAACATGAAAAGGGGGGATTAAACTAAATTATGTCAAAGGCTCTCCTCAATTATTAATATAAAATTTTACCATTCTACTATAAAATACTCCACGTATATACAGCCATGTACTGTGTAACAACATTTCGGTCAACAACAGACTGTATATATGATGGTGGTCTCATAAGATTATAATAGTGAAATTTTGCTGTACCTTTTCTACATTTAGATATGTTTAGATACACGAATACTTACCATTGTGTTACAATTGCCTACAGTGTTCAGAACAGTCACCCGCTGTACAGGCTTGTAGCCCAGGAGCAACAGGCTGTAGGTGTGTAGCAGGCTGTATCATCTAAGGCTGTGTAAGTACAGTCTGTGATGTTCACACAATGACTCAATCATCTAACGATGCCTTTCTCAGAACATATCTGCATTGCTAAGCGATGCATGACTGTATTTCATCTTCCAACTCTTTGTTCCGAGAAGGACGAGCAAAGGAGACAATGGGTTCCTTTTTGCATTCGCCTCGAAGACGAGGCCTAACTGAGTCCACTAGATGCCAACAGACATCACAAACCTGAGTGTGACACCAAGCCTGCCACCCAGCATCCCTGTAAGAAGAACAAAGTGCTATAGTCATGTTTATAAACTTATAAACGATGAGGATACCCATTCCGGGAGTATACAAACGAGAAAATGGGCGTACTATAATTTAATTTTAGAGAGGAATCACTTTCCCGTCCTTTTCAGCACAAAGGATTAAGATATGAGACAAATAGGTAGGCTTGGTGTGATAAGAAATGCTCCCTAACTAAAGAAGAGTGCCACAAACACAAGGGATTGCTATTTTAAAGGCTCCTTGTTCACACAGGAGCACCTCTGCCATATTTTCTACTACGCTTAGCTTTGCAACTTACTCTATCTCAGCTGTGTCACATAAAATATATTTCCAATCCCAGAGGTAACTTCTACCAGGGATTTATATTTAGCGTGTGGAAAGTCAACGCCGGGCCAGGAGCCAGTCTCACACCAGTCTAGGTGTTGTTGCTTCTAATACCGACGTGGATTGTCCTTTTCCCTTTTGGGAGATGTTGAGAGGAAAATGTAGCCCTTGGATGGCACCACTGCAGAGAAATTATTGGCAAAGAGGGAAGAGTGGATAAAGGGATGAGGGAAGGCACAAGGACATGAAGAGTGTGGGAGCCGATGCGTCCCAGTGTGGACAAGGTGAGTTGATGCTCAGGTCTCTTTCTGTCGCTAAGAGAAGCTGACCGAGGTCTTTCTGAAAGCCCTGCATCCCCACTACGAAAGCAGATGGGCCATGCCAGGGTCCCTCAGGACAGACGGGAAACATTCTAGGCTTCTCCTTATTTCCCTGGCCCAGTGCAAATTGCTTATTTAGGTCAGGCTAACCGGAATGGATAAGGTTCTCCGGGGATCAGAGGCTGTGCACTGTCTGTGATGTGTGACACATCAAAGGAAGCAGAGCTGTGCTTTCCACATGCTTGGCGAAGGATGGACAGGGAGAAGTGACAAGGAGTTTTTGCATTCCTTACTTTTCAGTTATTTCAGTTTCTCCCCCCACCCGTCTGCTGTCCTTGCAAAGCAGGAAAAGAGAAAGGAAATGTCATTTCTCTGGAGATGTAACAAAAGGTTATTTGCTTCAAAAAAAAAAGCTCTGTCTTAAATAAATGAAAGTTGTCCGTATCGTTGGTTTGTTTGTCTGGTGCTTTTTTTTTTTTTTTGGCTCCTTCTCAGTCACCCTATAAATCACTGAAAATCACCTTACCATCCCCTGAATTTGTAGGAATCTCTTGCTGCTGCACAAAGGCATAAGAATGGGCCAAGGCAAACATCTCTAATGTCTTCTTTCAAAACCAAAATGCATTTTAATAATTTAAAGCTGCAGCTCTTTCAGTCACTTGATAAATTATTCACAAATTTTACAACAAAAAAAAAAAAGGCAAAAAAAATTCTGTTCCCTTTACAAGTTCTGGAACATTAAATCATGTCAGAGTAGATGAAAAGGACAAATCAGCCCTAAACTCTTAGAAATCATACATTTTACTTCTTTATCTGAGAACAGTGCCACAGTTTATAGGGCAGTTGGCTGCTGGAGATGGCTTTTCAGGACTTATGTCCAGGCACAAAGGGAGAATGACAGTGTGAGAAGGAAAGAAGGTGGCTTTGGCAGGGGGAGTATACAGAGAACATCTAGATGTTCGCCTTAGGACTGCAACTTGAAATACCATTTTAAAAAGAACCTCAAGGACAGACAAATGAAGAAAGCTTTTTTGTTTAAGATAACTCACATTAGTTCTGGGCAAAGGAGGAAGTTGCAGTAATGCTGGCTCCTGCTGTTTTGTGTCCCCACACTCCCTGACACCCCTACCAAGCACGGGCAAGTGCTAGGAAGTTGCACACTGTTCAGATGTCCATCAGGCGTAGCCTTCAAATGCCTGGCAAGCATGCGCTTTTGATCCCATGGAATGGAGAACTGTTGCCTAGAAAAGACTTCTAAATTTACACCCAAAATGATAATAATGCCCCGCCAACATAGTCACCTTGCAGCTGAGGATATTGGAATCTTTGCAAGTATCTCCCATCTCATTAGAAAAACAGAATCACTGAAAAGCTAAAGTCATTGATAGCAAAGGGCCAAGCAAAAACTATTAGGTTTTCTTTCCAGGTATTTCCTACCAGAGATGTTTCCTTTCTGTAGCCATTGCCCAGGATATTATCACAATTAATACATTTTGTCATCAGTATTTGTGTCTTCTAACTGCATGGTTTCTTTTTGTTCTGCTGGAGCTGAGAAGAGCGGTAGAATGATAGGAGAACTCAATAGGATGTCACACTTCAGTTAGGATGGAGATGAGGTCTGTCTGAATAAATACTGCCCGTGTTAGCCTAACGCTGTGCTGGCATACAGGAGATGTCAGTAAATGCTTGCTTCCTGAATGAATAAATGAACAGAAATTGCAGACATACGTCAAAGTCTAACTTCTTGAGTGCAAAAGGGATGCAGACACTATTAGCTATGCACCATTTTAATAGGCAAAAATGGATTATTAATTTTTTAATTTGGGAGTGGGAAAACCTAAAATAATTTGCTATTTTAGGCAAGGGACTCTGGATGAAACTTCCAACCTTATTAATAAGGCAACTTTTTATCTTTGAGGGGCTTTTGTAATTTTTTCCTACCTTCCACTCCTACTTCCTTTCATAATCTAAATTTTTCTTTAATGCACTTAATGTTTATTTTCAGGGAATTCTGATCTCAGACACATTCTTACAGGCATCTGAGTATCTGTTAGAATATCTTCTCTTTCACTTCCAGAAGCCCTATAATGCTAGAACCATCCCTAGTGCCAGCACCTTTCTTCACCTTCCAAATCTCTCTGCTCAGCTTCTGGGGGAGTCAAATTACAAAAGAACCCACTTTTTAGATATACATAATTCTTTTCTTTTAATTCATCACGATAGACGCAGACATCCACATCAGTATTTGGAGACCAGAGAAGTGATGAGCCGGAAGAGAAAAAGCATTGAGAGTCTAGAGTATGCTGTTTATTTATACATATAACTTTTACCCTAAAGAATATAAGGGGGTTGCAAAGATGCATACAAAAGAGAAAATAAAATAACGATAAGGAAGAAAAATGACCCTAGGATAAAAAATTGGAAAACCAAAGTCAGAGCTTGGTGATCTCAAATTAGCACTAACATTCTTTACGTCTCCATCTACCGGCATACGTAATTTAGAACAGTTATGTAAGTCAAGTAAGGTAGTTCTAGGTGTATGTCGGTTACTTTTGCAGAAGTATATGCTATACAAATGATCTCATATAAGTTTCCCCAAAGTGTCTGGTTCTCTTGGCTCAAGTGCTAATTTCATTGACAGTTATTTTCTTTACGTCTTGAGCACACAGTAACCGAGGGCACTCCTCCGCTGCTGCAGACCTGAGCTCTTACATCATCCCAGGGAGATAAATATTCGCAGATACCACAGCTAAAGTAGCCCCTCTCACTCCCATCTCAACCCCTCTCTTGCCCATTACCTTGTATTATTTTATTTAAAATATTTACCAATATCAAAAGTTGAGTTTGTTTATGTGCAAATGGTCTACCTCACCCTCATTAGAATATAAACTCTGTAACAGTAAAGATTTGTGTTTCTCTTGTTCTCTCTTTGTCCTCCAGTGCCTAGAATGTGGCCTGGCACAGAGCAGGTACTCAGTGAAAATTCGCTGAATTAATGAACAAATGAATGAATGAATAAATGAATGAATGAATAAACGCTGGAGGTAAAATCTTGTCTCTAATTTGGTTCAAATACTACCCTCACCACTTGTATTAGCTGGGTACTTCAGCTACACAAAAGGTGATTTTTTTTTTAACATCTAGACCTTTCAACTTCAGTGTTCACCCGCAACCAACCTCTGCCCCTCCAGTGCCTCCAGCCGCTGGCCCTGCTGCAGTGAGTGCTGCAACCCCTGCCGTCTGAGACTCCTCCTTCCCGTGTTCTGGTCCCACCCTTCCTTCTCCTCACCGTCCATGCCACCAACTCTGCCAGCTCCCTCCCTCTGGCTTTTCTCCAGCAGTGTTTCAGAACACTATGTCAAAGCAAAGGTAAAACATTAAAACATGAATATTTAAGAGCTTCTCCTCCATCACTTCTAAAAGATAAGAGCTTTTGTCCCTAGATCATCACCTAGGCAGGTCTATAATTGTGTTGAGTAGTAATGAGCTAAAAGGAGGCTGGAGAGATGGAGAGGGCAGAAATAGATAAATTGATAAATTTATAGTGGAAGAGGCAGAGTTTCTCTCCTGGAAGGGAAGAATAGATTCGAAAGGTACATCAAGGAGACTGGAGAATCAAGAACTTATTCTGACTAGGTTTAGAAGAGTTTGGATGGTTGAGAAAAAGAGGTGAGCTATCTGGGGTGAGGGAGACAGATGAGAGGATGTGAAATATTGAGAGAAATAAAGAGAAATATAGTTTTAAGACACTTTGATGTGTGCTATAAAGACAGAGACCCTTTCTGGTTTTCAGAAGTAAAAGTTCCTATGCTTTCCAATAATAGTTGTTATTTTTGTTGCAGCACTACTGTTCGTTTATTTGAGTGGGCTATAATACAAAGCAGGGCACAGGCTGGAAGCAGGAAAGCCTGGCTTTATCTGGGTTGCACCCAGATGCTGGCATCCCTGAAAACAAAAACAGAAACAAAAGGCCTTCTCAGAGTTATTGTCATGTATCTCTCTCCATTTCCCACCTTCTATAAAGGTTGGCCCCACTCTCTGTCTGTGATTCCTCACGCCCCATTCACACCTCACCCCCCTATTCACACCTCACCTCTCTGCCATCAACCTTCCACCCACATAAACCCACCCTTTTTAAAATTTTAGAATATTACAGGAGTACAAATGTTTTGGTTACATAAATTGCTTTTGTACCATTTGAGTCAAAGCTACAAGTGGGCCCATCCCCCAGATAGTGTATATTGTACCCATTAGGTGGAACCTACTCTTGTGAAGATCATCAGTCATCCTGCCTAACTACAGTGGATGATCTTGGACCCTTCATCTTACTTACGGTTCTGGATCATTTGGCTGTTCCTTTGGACAGAAGCTATAAAAACTCCAGGCCTTGTCTTTCAAGCATGGCTTGTACCTCATCCTTGGGAAATGCAGCCCTTTGACCACAGCTGTGAGAAGGGCGGTTACTGCCTGACACAACCTATTCTCTGCTGCCCCTGGGTACTCAGCCAGCCCATTACCTGTGTTCTCCTTCCATCCCCTGGGATAATGAAGCTCTGTGTGGCCACCTTGAAGTTCTTCCATCTAGTCTTGAGGGGAGAGAGAAATGTCCCCCACAACACCTCCCCTGGGAGGGTGCAACTCACAGAACATCAGGAGCTCTCTGAGAAAGAAGCCACCACACAGCTCTAACTTCCAACTCCCTCTTTGCCAGTCTCATTTAGAGACTAGACGTGAGTGGTTACCAAGAGTGTAAAACCAGTTTTAGTCCACTCCTTTGCAGGTACTGCCAGTGGTCTGGCACCTTGCTTTGCAATCCGAAAGCAACTAACTCCCATTTCTTTGGGGCCCCAGTCAAAACTAAGAAAGAATTCCATATTAAACCATGGTTTCCAAACATGGTGGGCTGTGCCTCTTGTCTCCTGGCTTTATATACTCAAGGTGGGGCTAGAGGGTGTCTTCACATACTCCCATCTATCAAAGTGCTGCATACGTGTTTTGTCGTCTGGCTGTCTACATTAAATTGCAAACTTCCAGAAGGTAAAGATTTGTCTTTACATCATGCACATGCGCGCGCGTGCACGCGCGCGCGCACACACACACACACACACACACACACACACACACACAATTTATTCCACTAGTCTCATTTCTTCAGTAATACTTCTGCTCTAAACAGCCAGGCTTCTCATAAGAATTGTCAGTGTTTGCTGTATCTATTTCTTTGCTTCTGATTTTGTCCTCAGTCTACCCATTTAAGTTTGGTCTCATCCTTGCCTGAAATACTTTTCATTAATGTCACCAATTATCTTGTTGTCAAATCCACTGAGACTTTCATCAGTCATTATACCCGACTGACCAGCAAGCATTTAGTTCTTTGAACAATTCCTTCCTTCTTGAAATAGTATTTCTCGAGTTTCTCATATTTGAAAAGAATCTCGCTCACCTGCTAACTTTCTGACAGATCCTTATCTTTCTCTCATCTGAGTTGAAGTCGCTGAATATTGAAGATCTCCAAGACTGTCCAAGGCACTCTTCTGTTCTTAATTTCTTCTTTATCCTCCATGGAGTTAATCCATGCCTACCCAGAAAGTCTGTGTCCCACGCCATGAAAAAGCACAGAACTCTCTTCTGAGCAAAAGACCTTACGATGGTTAATTTTAGGTGTCAATGTGAATAGGTTAAAAGATATGGAGAACTGGCAAAGCATTAATTTGGGGTATGTCTGAGGGTGTTTCTAGAGGAGATTGGCATTTGAGTCTAAGTCAATTAAGTAGGGAAGACCTGCCCTCAATGTAGGTGGGCACCATCCAATTAGCTGGGGGTTCAATAGAAGAAAAACAGAAAAAAAGCAAACTGGTTTCTCTCCTGGACCTGAGATATACCTTCTTCTCCTGTCCTTGGGCAGCAGAACTCCAGGCTCTCCAGCCTTTGGTCCATAGTGACCGCACCCCACCCTGGGATCTCAGGCCTTTGGACTTGGACTCAGCCATGCTACTGGCATTCCAGTGTCCCAGCATGTAAATGGCCTGTTGTGGGACTCCTCAGCCTCCACGATCACGTGAGTCAATTTCCCTAATAAATCCCCTCTCGTTGATTCTTTTTCTGGAGAACCTCGACTAATGCAGGCCTGTATGCTTTGCGTTCTTTTTAACAACTCTCAACTGCAAGGAAATTCAAAGTAGCCATGTCCAAAGCAAACCATGTCATAATGAGCTTATGATAGACCCTTCCAACTGGGTCTCACTTCTGTACTTTCTGTTTCAATGAATGGCCCACTAGCCAATCTGTTAGGCCAGTCAAAAAGCTGGGCATCATCCTTATCTCTCTCTTTCCTTCCTCTCTGACATCCAGTCCATCACCGAGGCTCATGGATTCTGTCTCCAAAGGGCCTTTTAAATCTGTGTGCTTTTCTCTATTTCCACCAGTCCCCGTAGCCTAAACCACCATCATCTCTCACCTGAATTATTATATTACATCCCAAAGGGGTCTGCAGGTACACTCAGGCCCCTTCATATTCATTTCTCCATATTGCATCCAAAATTATCTTTAAATGAATAAACACAAAAATCGCTCACGTCACCATTCTCCCCTCACCCCACCCCACTCAAATGTTCTATTAGCTTAATAAAAATGCAGCTCCTAAAATGTGCCCTGGAAAACTTGGCATTGCTGCATTGCTCTCTGACCTCTAGCTACATCACTTGCTTTTTTATTTCCTGCCCTAGGGCCTGTGCACATTCTGTTCCTTCTGTATAAAATGCCCCCTAACCAAACTAGTGCCACCTCCTTCAGCTCTATGTTCAGGGAAGCCTGTCCTGGCATTTCTAACTAGTCCAGATCTTCCTCTCAAATCCCTCTCCCCTGGCCACCGGCAGTTCCAGGTAGCTGTCCATTCAATCTACTGATGCTGCTGCAATCTCACCTCACTTTGTGTGATTATTTAAAATCTACCTCCAGTTTGTGCTTCTCATTACAGACCCAGTGGGCAGCACAGTGCTTGACATTCAGAGGAAGCTAAATAAACATCAGTTAAATGATTAAAATCTCACCAACATAAATCACCAATGGACAACACAGTATCTTGTTAAACTAGATAAATAAATATTTTGTTTCTCTGAACCTCAGTTTTCTAAAGTAGGCAATGGGAAAATAACTATCTCACGGAGCTTTTGTAAGAATTAAATAAAATAACATAATCAAATAGCCTGGCATTGTGCCTGCTATGTAACAGTCTCTCAATAAGGATAATCTTTCTTTATTTCTTTGCAAAATATACACCCATAATGACATGGAACCAGACTGCAAAGTAGAACTAGCCATGGCTCAAAACAAGGGCAACAAATTTGGGGTGCAGACTCCCCACTACCGTAAATGTGAAATGGACTCTCCACACCGCCCAGGAAAGTTTCTATCGGGGATGGGCACTGTCCACGCTCGGCTTGTTACCTTGCTTGTTTCTCTGTGACAGCAGAAGAATTATCAGAAACAGTGAAAGAGAAAAGATAAAGAGACATAAAGGAAAAAGAAATAACAGTTTTCAGGATGGCAAGTAAATTACTCAAATGCACCTTGATTTACACATGACAGATGTGTTCCTGAAAAATATGTGTAAACTGAATCAGACTCTGAATTCACAAGGGACTCTTGGTTAAAGGAATCCTCTACTGAATCCTTTGGAAAAAGAACCACCAGTAGGCTGACCAACCTCTCCTCCTTGTGTTTGTGTCAGGGGCATTAAGTAATCTCTTTTACTCCAGCCCCAAAGTAAATCCAGGTATGGTTTATGTAAATGAAGATCCATTTAAATGCTAATTTTTGATTGAAAGCCTTCAAGTAGGAGGTCAGACCAGAGGAAACATTCAATAAATCAAAGTTCTGGGCCTAAGTATCTATGGATCACAGTTGGTTGGAGCTTTATTGACCTTCCTTTAGAGACTCGAGAGTCCAACATTCTCCACGGCAAACTGAGACTGAATGTGCCCAAGGCGCTTGCTCAGAAGTCACACAGGAAGTTGTTATCCTGATGGGGATCGGGCTCAAGAAGTCAGGGCTCAGTAATAGTCAGTTAATAGCTCAGTTAGCTTGGAGGAATAACAGTAAAGAATTTCGTCTTGGGGCTGCTGTGAGTAGGATACCCCGCGCGGCCCACTCAGCAGAGTGTCTGCAACATGGAGGTGCACTGGCTTCTTTCTGGGATTCCACTACCTCGCTGTTTGCCATGCACATTGCCCCGAGCCAGGGTCCGAGAGCAGAAAACCAGGCAAAGGCTCTGACCTGGGACTGGGGGGAAGAAAGAAGGAATTTGGGACGAAATAAAAGACATTTTACTGGGCTTGTTAGGGCTCAGAAAACAACATCTCAAAAGTGCGGCACTTTGGCACGCTGAGCACTTTGGACGGACGCAGGAAGGCCATATCAGGGCTTCCCAACAGCTGCTCCAGAACCAAGGACTTTGTCAACTCTCCTGCCTCCCTTCTCCCTTCTCAGCAGGAGGGGGGCCCTCTCTGGAATTTCTTTACCTGATTAAGGAAATTTCTTTCCAAAAGAAATGAAATTGTCTCAAGACTCCCTCCCCAGGAATCTTATCAAATGACCAGGAAAGATTAACCACCCAGAATATACTCAAGGTTGTCATCATGCCCAGACAGACTTTTCATCTATTCTTCTGAAGACAACTCTGAGAGGTTCCTGGGACACTTTATCCCCATAATGCGACCACTTTGGTTCACAGAACAGTTCTGCCCCTTACCTTCCCGCCACCTCCTCCAGAGCTCAGAAGAATTTTGTTCCGGGTCATTGTTTCTCTGGCCCATTCATTTCCCCTGAAAATCATCGTCTACCCCTCGCAATTTCCTACCCCCCATTTTCCTCTCCTCTAAGGAAAGTGTATTTAAGCCTCAACCATCTGGCCTTTCTTTGAGTCTCATCTGTGAGACTCCCATGCCCATGGCCTATTAATACATTTGTTATGGCTTTTCTTCCTGTTAATCTGTCCAGTGCCAGTCATTTCAGTGAGCCTTCAGCTTTCCCTCTTCCCCTAGAGGCTACCAAGAGAAGACTAGTGTGGTCAAAGTCTGCCCATATGTGACCAGAAAACAGGAGGCTGTTAGATTCTATTTATGCCATAAACTAGATATGGCTGAGACCTGCAACTTCACTGAGTAATTATCATTTCTCTCTTATTCACCAAATTCCTCCAGAAGCCTGACATTATGTCAAATGACACATGGTTTCTAAAAGGCAGTGTCAGTGGTGGAAAGAACAACAGGCCAGGAAACAGACCTGGGCCGTAGGAGTGGCCTGTAAGGTACAGCAGAGTGCCCTGGGCAAGTCCCTAAGTTCTCTGCGCAATAGTTTCTTCCCATTGCATAAGCTCTACTACATTGTCCTGCTCTAAGAACTTTAGAAATTTCTGGCAGTAGGCACAGTGCCTGATGGACATTCTCTCAAAATGAGTTATGATTACTCACTATTGAGAAAAACAAGAGAGGCAGTGAGGGATAAACTGGGACTTTGGGGTCTGCCCATCACCACTCTCCCAGCCAAGGTTAAAATGTCAGAGCACTACAAGAGCGAAACAAGAAACATCTTTGGGAATGCCCCTCCCTAACCTTTGCACTCACTGCCATTTACCTCCTCCCTCAATCACTGAAAGGAAAAAAGGTGTGTGTGTGTGTGTGTGTGTGTGTGTGTAGTTTTCACTGGTAATGGTTGATGGAATTGCTGTTAAATTGCTGTTCAAAGATTTGTCTTTGATAGATGGTACCCTCTATCTGAAATCAGAAATTGGCTATGTGCCTTCAAGAAAACATATTATCTTATAACACTTTAATGTCAATATGTAATCCTAGATGACTGGATCAGGGGCCGGCATTGACTGGTGAGTCTTAGAAGTTGTGCCTTGGGCTGGCAAACACAGATGGGTCCTGAAGTGTGGGACGAGGGCAGAGGGGAGAAGTGATGGGCACACACTCAGCTGGAAAAAATCTCAGACACCCTTTTCTGCACTCATCAGTTGTCTGCTCATTCAGAAAACACTTTTCACCCATTTGGCCATTAATACAGCACAAACAACACACAGAGGAGATGCATTTCTATCTAATCAAGTGACACATGCCAGGAACTGCCCAGCACTCTGCTGTGCCCAGCTTCCTTACTCCAACAAATTATAGAATAATAATAAAAAATCTAAATAACAACAGCAGCAGATAAATTATTTCTTCATCCCAATTGATTCTTCAGATGGAATGTCATCTTGACAGATCTATTTTGATCGAGTCGTCTAATTAAATAGAGTTCTCATTGCTCTTGAATATGTGACCTCAGACTGCTGTGAAATAAATGTAGTTTGGAGAATTATTTCCAAACACAACTGCTACTCCTCTGGGAACTTACTATTGCTTCTAGTTTTTGCAACTGTTGGTGAACCACCTACTGACTAAGCTATTAAGACTAGGTGTATCATTTAGATTCCAGGCTAATAGTTCTATAAATTCAAAAGCGAGAAATACTGCAGAAGCCCAATGATGGCCGTGCACTTGGGAGACACCCAGGAGGCTGCTGGCCGGGCTCGGGCTCCTCAGATCCTGACCTAGTTAGCAGCCTGCTCCCCCGGGGCAGTCAGAGGATGGTAATTAGAGCTGTGTATGGAAAACTTGCAGCCTAATGACACCCCCTTCAGAGGTGGTGAATTTGTCAGATTGGGGTTTTTTCTCCCTATAACTTAGACTGAGCTTGCCCAAATGCTCAACAACAAGACAACGTTTTTTGCAGACCTGACATAATTCCAGGTGCATTCAGAAACACAGTGTACATGCTCAGTAAAGCTCCTATCCCTTTCTCTTTAGAACTTCAGCTACTTCTTGGGTGTGCATTTATTTAGCTGTGTTGCTGAGCATCATGTAAGTCCAAATGGATCACCTCCTCCCTTAGAGTAAACAACACCACCACGGAGGTGCTGACAATGCCATATCTGTTTCATAATTACTGAGTGTCAGAGACATTATGTAATATGACTTGCCCAGCATCTCACAGAGCTCTAGGGGCAGTGCTGCGATTGGGAGGCAGTTCTGACTCCAGAGCCCAAATTAAACTACCATGCTATGTAAATAATTCCCAAAGATGGAACACTAATGATCAATGGGACATATTGACCTTCATGATGCAAAAACAGGAGATTGATTTCATTTTAGGAAAACTCCACAAAGGCAGGATAGTCTAATCAGATTAAAACAAAAGAAAGTAAATTCTTCGGTCAAATGCCTTTTTATAAATCCTAGCTCTAGCACTTTCTTGCAACATAAGCATGGATAAGTTATCAAATGTTTCTAAGCTTCATTTTTTTTACATCTGTATAATGGGAAAAATACCATAGTTGTTTTGAGGATTAAATGAACTAACATCTGTAAAAGCAGAAGGCATTGCCTGGTATACAGCCCAAGGTCAACAAATGGGAACCGTAGTTCAATGAGATGGGTCTTGGCATTCACAACCTTCAACAACTTCTCAAATGCACGCATTTTTCTAAACTACAAGGAATGTTTCAGAATGTGAGCATGGGGCCTCTTTATTTTGGAAGGGTTTTTTGAAATGCAGCCTAAAACGTGACTTTTACACACCATGGTTCTCCTTTCTTCTCTCTGCTGCCTTCCTACATTCTCTCTCCCTCTGCCCTGACCAGAATGGGGGCACCTTTCATCAATGCATTAATCCACGGCTAAAACATGACTCATGGTAGGAATGCAAAGGAATATTCTGTCTGCGCAGCCGCCAAGGGCCCATGGGGCAGATTCTCATTAGAATGCTTTACAATAATATCAATCAGTATTAAAAATGTATGTTCTACTCAATTTTTAAAACATCTTAAATAAATCTTTAAATAAAGCTATTTTGTTTTATCTTCAGGGCTCTGTGAAAAGCCAGCCCTAACGGGCCCTTGTTCCCCCAAGTGTAGCCCCTAAAGTGCTTCCTACAAAAGCCTGCCTCGGTGCATGGCTTTCTGGGGGGTCTCTGTGCTGGTGGAGTCAAGTCTTTTGGGCGATGTTAATTCTATGTTTGGTAGGCACCACATTACAGGGGAAAGGAATATTATTCCATTAGGGTCATTTACCATTCGGAATTGCTGCGCAGGAAGCAGCTAGTTAATCCATACCCTTGAGGAACAAGTACTATACCATTCTCCTAATGCCACTGAAAAGGTCAGCGAGTCTACAGGAAAAGAAAAGAGGGCAGTGCCCTTGTTACAGGGCTGAGAACATGCCAGAGAAGGCTAAAAATGGAACCAGATATTTCTAGAAAGGAGCATGCTGCCTATTTTATAAATGTGTCGTTTGGCTGTGAGGATTGCTTTCCTCTGCGTCCCCACTACTGTCTCCTTGTTTGAAGCCCAAATGCCTAGAGCAACCCGAGTGAGACTGGCTGGGTGCAACGCAATGAAGAGTAGTGGTGACTGAAGCAAAATCAGCATGTAGATGGCAAAAAACATTCACGGTTAGTAGGCAGCAACAGCGTCAACAATTCTGTAACTGACAAGTTAAATAGGTCTGCTTCCTGCAACTGACGGTCACCCCCCACCCTAACCATTAAAATCTGTCCAGAATGCTATAATAGTCGCCTACTAACCAAGTTTTCCTGCTTATAATTCACACCCCTCTAATATAGCTAATTAATTGTCATCTACTTTTTTCGAAAAACGTTTTCTGTTCATGTTGCTAACTCCCCATAGAGGGACACAGATCCTTTGGCAATATGATCTCCATGTGTCTTCTCAGTCCCTTTTCCTAACACTGTCTCAAACAGTAAAAGCTATTTCCCCTTCTCTGGTCCTTCCATTGAGTTTCATGCCGGCATGCATTTCCTTGGGCTGTTACCTTTCCCTGAGAATGTTTTTCCTCCTCTATTTGTTCTTTGCGTCAAGAAATTCAACTTCTTGTAAAGGTGACTCCATCAACATGACCTCCCCACATGGGCTCTCCCCTTGACCACTCTGGTGTGGCACAGTAAAGCACTGGCTCAGCCAGGCTCCGACTGCTCTTTGCACCATGTTCTGTCACCGCACCAGCACACGGGAGTCTAGCTGGGAGTTTAGGTGATTGCCTCCCCGATTATACTGTGACGTTTTTGCACGCGGAGGCCTTGTCTGATTTGCCTTAGTTGCCCCACACCTAGCACATCCGCTGACCTATGATAGACAGCTGGGAGATGTTGAATAAGTCCACCAAAAAAAATTGACTAAGTGAGTTTCAAAATGTTTTGTACTTCCAGAAGCTCTTTTGTCACTTTGTTCACTGAAATCGTTTGTAGTCAGGGATTTGGTCCAAGGAACAGCTATTTCCAAAAAGAACCCAATGGTTACCATCACCAACAGCGGTGTGTACATCTGAGAGACAAAACAAACAGCTCTGGGAGTAAAAGAAAAAGAGGATTTTTAAAGAAAGGAGGGATTTTTGTCCATCAAATGTAGTCTACTAGTGACCAGAAGATGGCAAAAGGTTGACAAATGATGTTAAAAGTATAAAAGTGAAAG
The DNA here is from genome assembly GCF_020740605.2 of Lemur catta. NCBI lineage: Eukaryota > Metazoa > Chordata > Mammalia > Primates > Lemuridae > Lemur > Lemur catta. Next base: position 12,739,733 of record NC_059134.1, on the reverse strand, counting down.
ACAGTAGCTTCATCCCCAAAGAAACATAAGGACACAGACACACACACACACACACACACACACACCCCTTAAAGCCAGCAGTCCTACATTTGGGTTCCCCTGCCACTATATATGAAACCCAAGTTTTGTTCTGCTCTGAAAGTCTATGCTTCTAAGCTCTCTTCCAAGATTTTCCCATTAGTCTTCCAGATTCTTCCATACGAGCTCTGTTGTGCCATTCAGGCTAAGTGGCCTAAGGAGTCCAGGAGACTTGGACAACAGTGTGGTTGTTGTCCCCTGGTTGATAGGCCCTGGTTTGATCACAGATCCACCGATTCTCACAGCCAGTTGGTTTTGTTTATTATAAACACAGGGGTAAGATGGTACTTGATTTAAAAGATATAACTAATTGATTTGTACTTAGAATAAAATTGCATCTGACTTTGCACTTTCCTATTAATAAGTGACAATAAAGGAGCCTCATAGACCAGAATCTACTTGGGTTCCTTAGACACTGCATTTGGGGGATCACAGCTAAGTACTCTCAGCCTCCAAACATGCAGGACTGATGCCTGCAACCCACTGTGGGAGCCAGCTTGAGGAATCCAACCCCAGGAGCTCCCTGCCCTGGGAGTCACAGGTTTCCCAAGCCCTGCCGGCGCTAGTGAGAGCATTGTTCCAGTGTCAGTGCTGCACTGCTCTTCTTCAGAAGGACAAGGACGCTTCTGAGACACACGTGTGAATGCAGGATGCCTGCCGGCCACACACGGCAGAGTCGTAGGCAAGGGGCAACTTCAGCTGCCACCCTGAGAGACGGTCTCTCTTGGCTGCCATGTGAACAGTCTCAGGTCTGCACCGAGGGGGACGATTTTCTACATCTCACATATCTAGCCTTAAAAAAAAAAAAAAAAGTCACTCTAATAGTACGTTAATCACTCAAGATGGAACCCCAGGCCCCAAGAGTCGAGTGTGATAGAAATTTCATGTAGTTCAAAAAACTTATATGTGTTCTTCAGGCCCCAAAATAGAAGTGGCATTCAGGTTTAGCTAACAATCAAAGAGACCATTTCATAGGCAGTTCTTGTGAGAGAGATGTGTGAGGCCAGGGATGCTTCTGCATCCTGTGAGCCGAAGGTTCTGGAAGATGCCAGCATGCCACAAGCCAACAGGGGGGTCAAGGCTCAGTAGGGTCTCCTGTGGTTGCTGTTGTGGCTTGTTAAACACAGCCTGCAGGAAACGTCTCCCGATGGACCACCCAGTCAGATTTCAATCCCCTTGGAAGGTGAGAGGGTAACGACACAAGACAGTGCTTCACAGGGCATTTCTTTCAACTGCCAGCCTGTCACATCAGTGTCAGCTAGTGTCACTCTGAACAGAAAGCTTTGGGGCCCAAGAAATGCCAAGGAAATGGCATCCGGTGGGCAGGGCAGTCGCAGCCTCCTCGTGCTAATATATGCAGTGGATGTGGCATTTCTGACAATATTGCTTCTGCCTCACTTGCCATTTAATGCTAAGAGGCTTCTAGAGTTTCCTGCATTTAAAGAGTAATGACTGTTTTCAGGGTAAATGCTCTGTTAAATAACCCTGGATTATTGTGTCGTGTTATTACATTTATAAAATGGCATTTCAAAAAATAATAATTGTTTTAGAGTTAATTGATGTTTTTAACCATCACTGTGTGGAGAATTTTTATTCAGCAGACAGGGAATGAGCAAGGGAGAGAGAGATTTCCATGGATAGAGTTGGTACTGAAAATAGAAACCATTCCTGCATGTGAAATCCTGGTACGGAAGGAGCTCCTCCTCTGCACACCGCTTTCAATACGCTCTATTCACTGCAATTAAAGCAACGCTAGGACAAAGGTAGACCGCGTTGCCGCATTCCAAATGGAGGCTGCAGGCCTGGGACTGGCCGTGGCTCCAGGGGGCGATGGGAGCCTTGGCACAGGTCTCTGGCCATCGTCTCCCCACAGGGGCAGGCCTGGCCCAGAGCAGCCTGCAGCAACGGCAGAGACCCGCGACTCCACAGGGCAGTGACTTCTCAGATGTGAAGTTAATTACACGGCGGACAGTCTCAGAATTTCATACTGCCAGAGGCAGAGTTGAATGCAGGGATATTACAGAATAAAACGGAAATCCCAAAATCTCCACATTAGGAGGGTGCAGACAGTGCATAGCCCTGAACCACATCCCTGATGTGGTGGAGATGACGTCACTCTGTCACTCTCTTCCTTTTCATCAGAATTCTCCCATCGCCCTCCTCAAGCACGTCTATAGGGGAGTGCCTGCTGTTATGTGGGTGGGAGATTACCCCCTCATCACATGGTTTCTTCTTACAGGTATCTCTGTGAAGTAGGAATTGGGTATTAGTTTTATGATAGGTTTAAATATAAATAGACGCACAAAGAAGATAAAGCTCATTTTCACTATGATGGAGCTTAATGGAGAACCCACGTCTTGAAATTTGCAATTCAATCGCTGTTTCCATTATATATTCTATCATCTGGTATCTTCATACAAACTCCCGGGACTATTGTAGCCACATGACAGCAGCTAGATAACAGGAGAAAATGGACAAAGACTCAAGCTAAATTGGAGGAACCTGGAAGGATGTTGGAATGTAAGGGTGAAAAGAATGATGGAGATCACTTAGCACAAACCTCTAGTTTAAAAGATGAGGAGACTGAAACCAAGAATTTGAAGCAACTCTCCAATATTATGTATCTGGATATTAAACCTGCAACAGGAACCCACATCTTCTGACTCCAGAGACCCTAATTCTCTTCTGCCAGTCCTTCCAAAAGTCTGCATGTAAACAGTATCCACTTTCTCCCTCACTCTCAACCAGCAATATCCATAACATACAGGGTCTACTTTGGTGAAAAATCACAAGGGAATTTTGATTACCTAGAGAGCTGGAACTCAGTCATTTGAGCAGCAAATATATGCCCCAGTTTCTTGGACTGCCAAATAACCAATGGATGAGTAACTAATTCTGTGAACCCAGAATGAAGCCACAAATAATCATTCCATGGTGCAGAAAGGGACACGATGGAAGGAAGTTGGAATCTACTACCTCCTAATCAAAGCACGCTTGGAAATGCCCCTGCCTTCTCACACATTCATCAAGGCATTCCGAGGGGACTTTTCTGGATTGTTCTGGTAACCCTCCTAAGAGTAAAAGGATTGACTGACATGTCATGCAAAAGAAAAGTAAAACACAGAGACAAGTGGGCACCACCTGACAGCAGAGGTAGCAAGTCACGTGACTCCAGGCATACACTGTGCCATGAGCCTTGGCATCACACGCACTATATGGGGACTTTTCTCTGCTGTCATCACATTCCATGGCACCTTTAGCCACACAGCCATCCAAAGTGCATAAATATGGATCAAAGACTGTTTGCAGAAAGCACTCCCCCTTTCTCCACTTGTGGCTAAAAATGATAAAGTTTATAGTTTTATCTCCATTTATTTAAATATAAATCATTTTGATATTTCTAGACTTATTGGTGAGGTAATTCCAAGAGTTGGAGCGGTCTTCCCTCTCACCCAGGATCACACAGGATCTTAGAGTCAGCATGCACGGAGCTGGAGGTATCTGGTGAGTTAGTCCTTTGTTTCTCTTCAGAACATAGTAAATGGAGGAGGGAGAGCGTAATCACCTTGAAAATTTGGAACTAATTGAGACATTATCAGTTACATTCTGGGTATTAAGCCCTGAGAACTATTATAACACTTGGAATCTTCAGAATCCTGCACAAAGTCATGGAATAGCACGGAATCTTTTTCACATATAGAAGAAATAAAGTCCCCCCAAGTCTCCAGTAAGAAAAGGAAAGACAAGTGAACAGCTAAGACTGCAGGGCTCTCAGAGATAATATTAAATTTCTGATCTATCTTTCATAAAGCTAGAAATTATGATGGTAAAATATCATAACAAAAATATTTATATGATATAGTAAGCTGTGAACCCAATAGGTAACCAAGATAGTTTGGGATGATAATGAAATTGTTATATTTGAACCAATACACATAAGTCACCAGGATATAATGAGCTTCTCCTGGTTATGAGATCAGGGAAGCTCAATTAATAATTAACTTCATCATCAACAGCATCACCAATGTTATTATTACAAAAATGTATATTTTTATGAAGCACTTTATAAAATAAGTTAAATAAACCTTTGGAAACCTGTAATCTACATATGTGTAAATAAAATGAAAGAAAAACACTAAAATGGATTAGAAAAATACCATCTCGAAGGTAATGGATTGGCTGGATTAGTATTTCCAGGTATTACCAAGAAAAAAACATTCCTTATTCCACCATACTTTAAATTTAAATATTATGTTTGGATCATGCAAAATTCAGTGAAGCCAATAATTCCCCATTATAATCTTGTCTAGAAGGTTTATTTGTCTCTACAACTTCCCTCTCTTTTCTTTTCCTTCCTGCCTTCTCTCTTTCCTTCCCGTTTAATTTATTTCAATGACTTACTGTGCATATCATTCCCAAGGCTGAAGTATAGGAAGTGATTTCTAGAAATAGTCAGGGAGGTGGAGAAAAGAAAACTTGAGGAAAGAAAGGGTTCTGTGGAATTGTGTTATGGACACTGACACAGTAATTACCAGATCAGTTGCCAGATGAAAGATGGACTTGATTCTCTGTTTACTAACAGATCCAATCAGATACCCAGACCTAGTAAAACAACCCTATGTTAGCTCTCAGAACAATCCTGTTTTACTTACACTAAGAGTTTTCATGTTCAGGCCTTTACCATCTCTTGCATCAACGATCTGGAATGACACCTTAATCAGGGTTGTTTCTTGTTTTTGATGCTCATCTCAGCTCACATCAGTCCATCTTCCATATGCTGCTGCCAGAATGATCAGTTACCACATCATGACTTTGTCTAAAACCTTTCAGTGGCTCCCCATGGGATAAAATCCATGTCAGGTATTCCACAGGACCTTCCGAAAACACATTAGCACATTAACAGGCAACTTTTCACCACACACCACATCCATGTCAGGGACTATTTGATGATTTCATATTTATAATTGTAACTGATCCTTAGAATAATCCCGTAGAAGAGGCATTGATGTACTTAGCCTTGCCTAGAGAGACAATTTATAAAATGTTATACACAACTTGGCAAATATTTTACCTATTAGCATAATCTCTTTTTCCCGATATTTTCTTTTATTATGTAAAACATAAATCACAGATTGTCATAACTGCATTGATTGAAATTGAGAGGTTGAAATTGATACAAGGCAACATTATGAGATTTTATGCATCTGTGCTATCAACAGTAACTTAAAATCAATGATTTGGAGAGAAATTATTCAGGAAATCTTAATGACTTATTATAGTAAAAACACTTATAAGAGCGCATCCATTAATGGAGGACAATTACTGGAAATTTAAATTTAATATTCAGGAAATCAATTAACTAGTATTTAATTACTTAAAATTATGATCCGTTAGTAAACATGGTACACTTTGCTTACAAATATCACTTCTGATTATGGTTCAGCAGGAAACCAAATGACTAATGTTATGTCGTGGAAAGTGATCTGACTCACTCCACATTTCCCTTCACCATCTATCTCTATGAATTACTAATGTGCAGAACCAGAGACCACTAGAACAGAAAGACACGCTGAGGTCACCTTGCCCCTCCTCATCTGACAAGGTGGACTTTCAGTGTGGCGCTCCGGGCCCCCTAAGGCCGTGCCTCGCACTCAGCGCTGTCCTGGGACTGGACTCTAAAGCTCCCAGCTGCTGGGGGAGCCTCTTTTCTGACCATGGTTCCTCTTGAAATAACCCACAACTCAGAGAGGGCGCCAAAGGGCACCCAACCTCTGTCTTCTCCTTTCTTTGGAGCTAGTAAAAATCCATGTCTGCTTTAGAAAGTCAAGGGGCCAAAGTCATTCTCTCAGCCAAGAGAAAGTGAGCCACCCCGCACTCACGGCTGACTCCTCCTCTCTCTGCCTCTGCCACAGCTCACTAGGCATCCTTTCGACTCATTTTCCGGTGTTTTCTGCGTTGCTATTGGCATAACATCCTATCAGTGCAGTTAATTACATCCACTTGGAGTGTGAAGGACAACTTGATTGTCTCAAAGAGCCAGAGGCCATATAATCCATCTCACTGCTCTCACAAAACAAGTTCCCAATTGTCTGTGCGGGAGGTGAGAGGCACGGCCCTTGGCAGTGTGCTGGCACCCACTCCCTGCCATGAATGGGGAAGTCACAAAAGAGATGTCTGTTCCTCACCCACTTCCAACAAAAGGAGCCGCCTTGTGGCTCTCTGCTCCAAGTCCACTACTGAGACTCTTCGATACCTCCACAACGCTTAGTGACCTCCCAGTTGTAAGTCAATATAATTTATCCATTCTGAACTTTGTAACACTTTTATGTGGTTAAGTTTGCACATCTGATTACGTGCCCTGATTATTTCTGCAACACTTCGGAAAAAATAAGAAATAGTGTGGTTATTTATCTTGCTACGCAATCTGGTTAATCTCTTGTGGTCATAAGTTTCCCGTTCCAGTATGACATTTATGTAAATGTTTAGATTTACCAAAGGTATCCAATTTCTTGCTTCTGTATTTGGAAGAATAACCAGAAATTAAACTTTATTGCAATTATGGTCAGGATGCCTTTATCCCTTTGTCCTTAATCTCTGGATCTGAGAGCAGCTTGAGAAACCAGAGTCCTGGCAGAGAGTGAGCGGCTGTTCTGGAAGGCAGGCTCCCCACCTGATCCTGGTTCCAGGGAGGCTACCCGCCGGGTGTTACCTCACTAAGACACCTTGCAAGACCAGCAATCAAACTGCCCGTGGCTTGGAGGATTCCTGTACAAACCCATAGCAGCCACTGAGTCATGAACAAAGCAGGAAGAAGTGAGGGGGACCCTCTTTGCAGCTTGAAAGCGGTACTCTGAGGCTCTGACTACAAATGTGGTGCAGTAAAGTTCTACATATGATTACACACCAGCAGGTCTTCCGCGTGACTCTTGAGAAGCTTTGCGGTCTTAGTGTGAGAACTGGTTATGCTTCTCCCTGCAGCTGATTTATCCTTCTGAGACAGACACTGTAAATTATATAACTGATAGCACAGCCAGCTTGGGTCTGACAACCACGAGGTCCTGTGCACGAGCTTTGTTCTTACCTTTTCTTTATATTACTGCCCTCATTTTCCTTTTCTTCCTAGAAAACATTTTTTTAAAATTACATCAATGCAATATATATGAGAGTCATACAATAAAGTGTACAGAACACAGGAATCCCCTCTTTACCTTGCAGCCTCCTTCCTGTTCGCCTCCTCAAAGGGTCCTGTTTCTCATTTGTGTGCAAACTACCAGACCCCCAGCTACTGCTTTTCAACATTATATATGAGTGTGGATACATATATATCTGGTTTTAAAGATGCCATATATATTGTTATACAATCTGCTTTCCTCCCAGTGAGAACTGTGCATTTCTGAAGCCAACGTGTGCTGCAGCACCGCATTCTTTGCAATAGCTATGAGGCACAACATGGAAAGGTTGGCAGGACTTCAGGCTATTTCACCATTTAGATGGTTTGTGCATTTTTGCCCAGCCACCCTTCCTCATGGGGTTGGATTATTGGTAGTACCTCCCAAAAACCTGCCTAAATTCCCCTTCCAGGGGCTGGGACTAGAAGTCAATCAGCATTTAAATCTCTAATTTTTATAGCCATCAACAACTGCCTTCTCTAAAAGAGTCACACATGTATATTCTCACCAATAGTGTCCAAGGATTACCTTCTCCCGAGTTCTCACTGACACAAACTGTTATTTTTTTTTATTAGTTGTTGAGAGGTAATTTGTATTTTGTGGTTTAATTTCTGTTTCCCTGATTACTCATGAGGTTCAGCATCTTTCCATATATTTATTTTATTTCATTCATATCCTCTGTCTACTTTCTAATGGATGATTTATCTATCTTTGGTAGTGATATGTAGCTGTTTATTATATAATCTAGATATTAAGGCTATAAATATTGCTAATCATGTTTCCTCAGTCTACCACTTGCCTTTTAACTGCTTATGTTATCTTTTCTGTATAAATCTTTCATATTTAATGAAGCCAATCCATCAATATATCAATTGTTTTCTTTATTGCTTTTGGGCTTTTCTTCTTAATTGCAAAATGTTTCCTCACTTCGAAGATTATATAAGTGTGTGTGTGTATGTAAAATTCTTTATTTTTCTGATGCTGTTGGAAGTTTTTTATTTATATTAATATTCAGCTTTCAGGTTCATCTGCCATTGATTTGTGAATGTGGTGTGAAGTGTAGTCTTACCAACTTCTAACTGATGGGAGCATATAATCTCATGCACCATGAGGACATGAAAGCTTGCACAAAGTAAGTAGCACACCTAGACCTTTGGGAGTGGAAGGAAAGTGATGGAAGGAAGAGGTATACTTTGGTAGAAGAGAAGGGGAAATATGCCATGCGAGTGTTAGAGTACGGAAAATGTCATGGAACACTGGCCAAGACTTTGTAGGGGGCGTCTGGGTAGGAAAAGCAGAAAGGGAATAGTGGAGGCTAAGCTCTACCTGCCTCCTCCTTTCACAGAGGGGTCTGAAGAGCCCATTGTGGTGGACGGCACATAGTGGTTAGCAAGGCACATGACAGATTAGAACCTTCTAATACATAGGAAATTAAAATTTTACTAAGACAGCATTATTCTTTTCATTCTTGTTTTATTGTGAACGTGGTGGGAGCGTCATATCAGGCTCCAGAGGTTGTTTTGTTGACCCTGGGCCCTGGAGATGAGCCCCCAGAGCACAGAGAAGGTACCGCACCCAGTAATCAAGCCCAAGCTACCATAACTAATCCATCATCTGCGGCCAGAAAGGCTGGCTCCTGAGTGTCGATGTGGAGTTAATTAGACAAATATCGTGCGCTCAAGTCCAATTGATTGTTAAGACACCATAACGAGGATTTAACATCACGGCATGTATCGGAAACACTGTATTATACCTTGCACGTGCTCGCTCACTCCAGAAACTGTGTGGAGTCATCAAGTGACAATTAGCATTCAGTAACATCTATGGCCTGTTTTTATCACTGCTGATTTAATAAGACAGTTATTGTTCTCTGTGTTAATTAATATCTATCGATTAAAGTTGAAGACTGGGTATCATGAATATATGCTCTGGGTTAACTCTAGGGTAGTTTGCATGTTTTTCTGTTTAGCCTGACTTGCTACTCCTATTTGTGCAGTAAAAGAGAGTCTTTCAGGCCCGGAAGGGGATCCTGGACTCAGAGAACACTGTCCAAGAAACTGAGGGAGTTGGGAGGCAGAAGCTTCTTCCTAGGAATTGAGGCAAGAAGAATATTACAACACAGTGCTCTAAGGTACCTAATTTCCTCTAAAAAAAAAAAAAATCTAAGTCTAGAAGCTATAGATTTTCAGGTTTCCATGGTACCTGGGACTAGCTTAGTCATAGTCATTCTTCCCTGGAGTTTGAATGAAGAGCTTACTACTGTACAGAGACGGGTCTGATGTCCTTACCATGAAGTAGAATGATGGCTTTGCTTACCTATCTCTGCCTCTTTGGGCAAGGCTTTCTGCTGTGCTGGTGGTGGTGATTCGTAATTCAATTCAGATCATTCCAAACTCCTGTACCTCTCTACCCTGAAACCAATAAACGAGACTAGATCTACTGGTTATTTATGTATGAAGCAAGCTTTTAATCTATGGTACTCTATGAGTTTTTTGAGAATCTCATCCATCTCTACCTCCATCTCTATGTGAAGTGACCACTTTTTTAAATTGTTTTAATATGTTTTCTTGTTCTATGATTAGGGTTAGTTCTATGTCACTGGTCTTGAAAATTATCTCACAATAAGCTAAAAGCACAATGTAACCTTTAATTTACAAATTTAATTAAATGAAAAAAATATGATTTACCTTTCATATAATCCTATACCTAGCATTCACATCTTACACTGTTTTGAATCCCTTTTTTAAAAAGTATTCTGTTCACAAAGTACATACAAAGGGCAGTGATCTTAAGAGTATATAGCTCAGTGATTTTTTTACACATATTACACTTGTGTAACCACATCCAGATGAAAATATAGAGCATTCCCACCAAGCCGCAAGCTTGCTCTCATGCCAATTTTCAGACATTGACCCTCAAGACTCTCCCAATGCCCCCAGAAGCATCTGTGCAGACTTTTGCCATCATTGATTTCTTTTGTCTGTTCTTGGGCTTCATAACATTGGAATCATGCAGTGTGTACACTCCATTGTCTGGGAAATATTCATTCTTAAAAGTAAATAAGCATATCCAGGTCAGGGGTCTTAGATTTTTATTAAACCAGTTTTCCCCACATCACAATATCTCCAATAATCTAATTCTTTTTTCTAGTAGGCTTAGCTGAAAGTTTTGGTCTTTCCTAAGCTCGTAACCTGAACATTCTTAGTTATGATTCCGTGGTCACCACCAATCTTACAAGTACACTCATATGAGAACATTTAAATTACAAAGGCTATAGAGGTATCTATTTCACATCCTCCTTCTCAACTTAGACTTGCCAACATAAAGTGGTAGAGTTAAAAAAATTGTCACTTTTGTCACTATAACCATCTTATGAAATAGGAAAGCTGGGAGTAGGAAGTATGACAACGGCATCTTGGGTTCACTGGCATCTTATCTTTGGACATTGTTGGTATTGTTGGTATGACTCAGTTAACTATGGGGGAAGATCAGATGGGATTAGGCCTAGAAGTTAACTATGGATTTGGGTTAAGACGTAAAATAGACAGAACTATTATACGTGAGATATGGCAAGATTCACTACATTAGCTGGCATCAGAGAAGATTATCAAACTCAGAAATAGGCAATGTTTGAGAGTAAAAGGAGACAGGTGGTGATTTGGGCCTTAAGCCTTGAGCCTGGATTTCACCACAAGGCTTGGGCCCTTGACAAGAAACCAGCAAGAGAAAGGGAGAGCCTTGGGTTTAGAGAGATTAATTCACTGGGCAGGCTACCAGAACAGAGACCCACAGGGAGGGGCATGTTGTAAGACAGTGGTTCTCAAAGTATGGTCCTTGGACAAACAATACCAGCATCACCTGGAAATTTGTGAAAGGTGCAAATTCTCAGACCTCTACCCAGACCTATTGAATCAGAAACTCCAGGTGGAGGCCCAGCAGTCTGCTTGCACAACTGCTCTAGATGATCCTGGTATAGGCTAAAGTTTGGGAACCACCAGTCTAAGCAATCAGAACTAGGGTAGTAAGTGGAGCCTGCTCTAAGAATGAGGGCCCAATGTTAGAGCTGGGCTAGAACCACAGAAAGTGGTGCTGAGTGCCAGGGTGACAGGCTGCAGCTCCCTACGTCTCTTGGGTGTAAGGGTTGGTCCTCGGCATGAACACCCTGCTTGGACAGAGCTGTTGGAATCAGGTAGAGCCTGATGATACATGTGCACCTTTTCGGAGGATCTTACCCTGTGCCATGATGTGTTGAACTGCTTGCTTCTAACTCCCCACCTCGAAATTATGAGCTTTTTAAAGGCAGAAACCATGCTTGTTTAGCTCCACCCACAGTGCCTAATAAAATGCTTGAAACACAACAGGGGCTCAAAAATTGTATGTGGGATGAATAATACGGGGAGTGGATGAATGAAGGAGTGGACGAATAAAAGAGAAATTAAAAGCAGAGCATGTGTATTGAATGAGCTACATCTATGAAATGTCCAGAATAAGCAAATTCATTGAGACAGAAAGCATTTGATACTTGCCAGGGGCTAGATGGAAGGGGGAAATGGGGAGTGGCTGCTATGGGTATGGGGTTTCTATCGGGGAGATTAAAACGTTCTGGAATTAGATAGCAATAATGGTTGCACAACCTTATGAATATACTAAAACCCACTGAGTTGTACACTTTTAAAGGGTGGATTTTATGGTATGTGAATTATATCTCAATAAAAATAATTACATTTTTTAAAAAGCAGAATGTGTGAATATCAAGCAAGGCGTTTTGGAAGATACATTTCATTAGCCAAAAGCTGTGCTGGGAAGACATTGGAAGTCTTATGCAATGAAACGTCGCAAGGCACAGCTACAAACACCAAAGGGGACTGGTGTCATCTGATGTACCCTCCTGCCCTCCGTAGGCAGGTTTCACTAGACCAAGACAGCGGTGGCAGCCGGGCGCCAAGGACGTCTGTAGTCAACTGCTCCAGAGGCGCGGCTGTGTCCAAGCAAATGTTTCCCAAAGTGGTTAATGCTAATGGCCACACAGGAAAGCACAAAGACCAAAGACAGCATCAGGAAAAATGGGTTCTTAGGGCTTTCTCTCTGGCCCAGCCTCCTAATCTGTCAACTAAGAGAATGATATCTTCAAACCCCTGCCCCCAGGAGTTCTGTGACGATCAACTGGGGTAACTCGTGGGGAAATGCTTTGTTCCCTCTAAAGCACAGGAACTAAAAGTTGCTGCTGCTGTTTGCAAATGTGCAGAAGCTAAGAAAGGGCACTGGGGCTTCCTCCGCTTTCCTGGACAGCCGGTCGGTGGAGAAGGGCGAGGACGGTCTCGGGGCCCAGCCCGGGCTCCGGGGCGCGGGGTGCAGGTGCGGCGGGACAGGCGGGCAGGGCCCGGGGCCAGCTGAGCTCTCCCGGGTCCCTGCGGGCCTCCTTGTTATTACCACCTCTTACTTTTTATGCTACTGCCAAAATACCACCATTAATCTTTCGCACTCCCTGAAGGCAAAACATGGGTAATTGGATTTATCTGGTTTTAGAATTTGTTAGGTTCCCTTACAAAATAAATAAATAACTGCCCTCGGAAGAGGGGCGTCTTTGGGGCTCCCGCCGTCATGTCGCCGCCCGCAGCAGGGCCGCGCGAGCACGAGCTCATTAATCTCGGCTATCTCCTCCCCGCACCTTGGCCCTCCTGTCTGCCCGCCGCCGCCGGCGTGATTTAGGTTCTCCTCCCCTGACCCAGCCAGAGCTTCCCACTGCGTCTCCTTCCCCTGCAGATTTCCTCTCCCCAGCCTCGCCCTCTTCACCATTCCCTTCTTCTGCGTCTCCGGCCCTGCTGTTTTCTTTCCTGACTCCTTCCGCCAGCCCGGAACCTTCCTGTTGCTTATCTTCTTGTTATTTTCATCATTTAAAAAAAAATAAAATATATATATATATGTATACATATATGTATTGATACAGACGTTATGGGTGATCATAGAAAACGAGTTAGCTTCAGGGTTTTCCTCTTGATCAGGGGTGGGGCACACCACAGGGAGCACATGAGACATGCATTCCTTGGCTTGTCCCTTTGTCCCACGCGTGTTAAATCCAGGAGAGAGCACCCACTGGAGTCCCGCCAGTCCACAACCTATGTTCTCGGAGAATTCTGACCACCTCCACCTCCACCGGCCCCTAGCCACAGTGCAAGGCACAGGAGCCCTATCAGTGTCACCGGGCCTGGGTACAATCCTATCTGCCCTCTAAAGGCAATTACCCATTAATAACTTGCTAATAGATCCAATTCCATTTTAGGGGTTGAAAATGCCAGAAACCCTCTTTCCATGCCCCTAGGTCTTCCAGCTAAGCCCTGAACATAGAATGCGATCCTGGCCAATGATCCCACAGGGAAATCTGCTGGCAGGGAGCTTTTAGACAATATTTTGAAAGGCAACACCTATAAGCCATTAATGACTACTTTTGGGACTTTGCTGTAGGAGAACGTGATGTCTGGAGCAGCTGAAGCCATCTTGGAGGCATAAAAGGTGCTGATCTCAGCACTTGAGTTGATACAAACTGACCCTGGAACCAACTCCCTCTAGCATCCTTGGCAAGGGAGACTATAAATATTGCTGTATTACTTGGTGCTAAAAGCGTCCTACCTGCTGCAAGGCTTTTCAAGCAGGACTCGGTTAGACCATGAGTGGACACTCAACCCAAGCTAGGATCGTCATTTATCTCCTGAAAATTTGGAAATGGAACAGAGAAATACTAGACAATCCATGGATACTAGTTTGAACTGAGAACCCATGAGGTCAAAAGGTGCAAGAAAATCATCTTTTACCCTGGCAAGCAGAGAAGCAAAAGGGGCAAAGGAGCATCTGTGCAGGAAAAAGTAGGAGTAAGAGACCATGGGACCCATGGAAGGGGCAGGTGAGGGAGTGGTAGCCTGTGTTCTAGAGTTTCTCGCTCCTGGTTCCCTCCTTTCAGATGCCAAAGTCCTTATTCCTCCTGAGTTCCATGGTTCTCATAAGACAGCCTACTTCTTTATTTAAATAGTTTGAGTGGGTTTTTTTCTAAATTTTAACAAAAGAAGTAAAGCAAAAAATTGTTGTACTCACAACTAGAGATACAGAGATGAATGAAATATTTTCCCTCCCTTTCAGGAACTTAATCCTATAAACAGGAGACATGTATCAATACAGCTGGGAAACTTGTGAGATTATGTTACACTTAACACTAGATGTACTAGGAGTGTGGGTAGACCAGTTTATTCACCTTGCATGCTCTGGTGAACAGGAAACACTAAGAAGGTTAGATACATTTTTTTTTCCCCCAAAATAGTGCACAAAACTAGTTTTGCTTACATGAGCATCAGATTCATGAGTGTGTGCATGAGCACTCCTGATTTGGTATATCTGGGGCTAGGTGCAGGAATCTGTATTCTAAAAAATTTTCCTGGGTCAGCATGACACCCAATCAGGCTTGGAAGGCTTGGAAACCATTGAGAGAAAAATAATTGAGGAAAATCAGGAAAGATTAACAGAAGAAGTAGCATTTGAAAGAGACCTGAAGGATAACTGAGACCTGCCACATGTAGAAAAAAGTTGGGAAGGAACTTTTCAAGAAAAAAAAAAAAGCAAATTGTAAATCACCACACAAATAAAAGTAGCTTATGTTCATCGTTATTTCTACTTTTGTTGTGGTTATAAATATATAAATGTCTGATTGCAGCCACTTACACAATTGGGAAGAAGATGAGGTGAGACAGTAGATGCAATCTCCCTGCCTCTGTGGAGTGGACATTAGTAACATGTTCTGTAGAACCTCACAAGAGCTACTTGAAACACAAAATTGAAACCCCGTTCCTGCCTTCAAGAAACTCACATCCAACTGAAGAAAAAAGCATGTGTGTGTATGCATGCATGCACAATGAACAAATAATTGATGACTAAAGAGTCAGCTTTATCTGTAAATGCTGGGCGATGGAGAATGGAGTGGGTTCGGTATGATCGGAAACAGCTTGAGTTAATCAAAACTTACCTTGACACCTGGTTCATGACTCTGTTCTTTTAAGAATTTTTTTTTTTTTTAATAATCGGGATTCCTGCTATGTTGCCCAGGCTGGACTCAAACTCCTAGGGTCAAGCAATCCCCCTGCCTCAACCTCCCAAATAGCTGGGACTACAGGTGCACACCACTGCACCTGGCTTGAAGAACTTCTTCTAATATTTCCTGTAAGCAGGTCTATTGAAGACAAATCCCTCAATTTCTGTTTGTCTGAGAAATTCTTTATCTAAGTTGTTGATTCTTTTCTTGTAAAGCTTTAAATATTCGACCCCACTCTTTTCTTGCTTGCTTGGTTTCTAATGAGAAGTTCAATGTAATTCTTATCCTTGCTCTTCTACATATAGGTAAAATGTTTTTTCCCTCCAGTATCTTCCATATTTTTTTCATGGCACTTCAAATTCTTCAATTTGAATATCATATGCTTAGGTATAGTTTTGTTTTGTTTTGTTTTGTTTTTCATTTATCCTGCTTAGTGTTCTCTGAGCTTCTTGGATCTGTGGTTTGGTGTCTGACATTAATTTTGTGATATTCTCAGTTACTATTGTTATAAATATGTATTTTTCCATTCTCTTTCTTTTGCTCCTGCTATTCTCATTGCACATATGTTGCACCTTTTGTATTTGCCCCAGAGTTCTTGGATTTTCTGTTCTTTTTTTTCTTTTAATCTTTTTTTCTCTTTGCCTTTCAGTTTGGAAAGTTTCCATTGGCGTGTTTTCAAGCACAATGATTGTTTCCCCAGCTGTGTCCAGGCCACTGATGAGCCCATCAAATGAGCCCATTCCTCATTTCTGTAACAAGTTGGTTAGTTCATTTTATTTCTAGCACTTCATTTTGATTCTTTCTTAGACTTTCCATCTGTCTGCTTACATCACTCATCTGTTCTTGCATGTTGTCCATTTTTCCCATTAGTTCCCTTAGCATATTTATCTTCAATCTCCAGTCTGATAATCCCAACATCCCCGCCATATCTGAGTCCTTTTCTAATGCTTGCTCCATCTCTTCATACTGTGATTTTTGCCTTTGGCTGTTGAGTATTTAGAGTTGGATATTTCCTACCCTCCAGTGGGAAATTAGAGCTTCTGGTAAAAATCAATGTAATTAGGCTCTGGTAAAACAGTTTCTTTTGAGGATAGGCTTTTGCTAGGAAGAAAGTTTTCCGGACACATTTCAGAATGGTTACCTTGCTCTTGCTGTTCTTTCATTTTCACCCTGAGAACTTGATGAGGCTCCCAGAGGTAAAACTCACAAAAGTGTGGGGGCTACCTCACGACTCATCTGGAGGTTTTATGTCTCAAGTTAGTCCACACCTTGTGTCCAGCAATCAGTCAATTGTGTCCCTAGGAGAACCCGACTCCAGGGATGATTTCTGGGTTATTTATGTCCAAAATAAACTGCGATTCTCTTTATCTGCCTGTTTCCAGTTTTTAAGGTGGTGGTTTGTCCTGTGACCTCAATCCTCTGATGCATCTAAGAAGACCTATTGATTTTCAGTGCATTGAGATTTCTGTCTTGTTGTGAGGATGGGAGTGCCAACATTCAAGTGCCTCACATGAAACACCAGAAAGCAGAGGTTTCTGTCCACTGCTCCCACTCTCCCCCCTGCCCCACTCATTCTCTGCTTACCCTGCTTCAACCCCTCCTCACTGTTCCTAGAACATGTTCAGTATGTGTCTGTCTGGGACCCTTTGCCTTTGCTATTCTCTGTCCCTGAAATACTTCCACTAGATATTTGATGGCTCACTTTGGCACTTTGATTAGGTTTCTGTTCAAATGTCACCATCATCATACAGGTAGTTTCTGACCACTGTAGCAGGAGTAGAGACAACTGTCCCTCTCAACCCCTTTACCTTGGTCTATATTTTTCTTCAGAGCACTCAACACTATATAACATATTGTATTTTAATGTATTTACCTTGTTTATTATCTGTCTTTCTGCCCTAGATTGTAGTTCTATGACGTCAGAGGCTTGATGTGTTTTGCTCACCATTGTAACCTCAGCTCCTATACCACCTCCTGGCATATAGTGTTCCATAAATATTTGTTGAATAAATGAATGGATAAGAACATCAGTCCCCCATGGTCTAGAAGAAGACATATGGATGGCCAATGTAAAAAATGCATGAAAAGATACTGAATATTGTTAATCTTCATGAAAATATAATTAGAATTTTACAGTGGTATACTACTTCACACCCACTAAAATGACTAAAATTAAAAATTTAAAAGACTGACAATGCCAAGTGTTGGTGAAACTGTGGAGCCCTCATAAATTACAGGTGAGAGTATATAAATTGGTATAATAACTTTGGAAAATGGGCTAGGATTTTTTTAGAGTTTTACGTACACCTATGGTATGACTCAATAATTCCACTCCCAGATGTTTTCTAAGAAAAATGAAAATATATTTCCTCATAAAGACTTATAATCATATATTAATTGTAGCTTTATATTAAATAGCCAACTAGAAACTAGACACTAGAAACATCCTAATGTTCATCAACAGGTAAAAGGGTAAACAAATGAGATCTATCTATACAATGGAATACTACTGAGCAATCAAAAGGGAATGAACTACAAGCAATACCCAGCATGAATCTTAAATGCATTATGCTGCAGGGAAGAAGCCAGATATAAAAGATTACTGTATGATATAGTATAAATCAATTTATATGTAACTTTAGAACAGACAAGACTAATCTATTGTGTCAGAAAGGAGATCAGTGTCTACCTAGGGCTGGAGAGTTGACTCAAAAGGTCATGAAGGGAAATGTCAGCAAGATGGTAGTGTAGGAAGATCCAACCCCTCATCTCCCCAAAGAAACACTGAATAAACAACTAGAAAATGACCAGAATAACTTCACAGGACTACTGGAAACAATCAGTCAGAGACTTACAGCAACCAAGAAAATGCCCAATCAAGAGGGAAAAAAAGTATTTTCAAATGATAAAAAAACTGGTGTTTTTACTCACCCTTGCCACTTCCTTCATCGGTATGGTGCAGTGCAGTATGAGGAAAGCATAGCCTATGTCTTTGTCCTCTCCAAAAAAATGAAGACATAAGAGAGGACAGCATCTGCAACCTCCTAACCTGTCTGCAGGCTGCCTGAGGTATGTATCTCTGTGATGCCCAACTCAGAGTCCAGACACCAAAACTTGAATCTCAGGCCAGGGGAGGCTTGTGGTGAGCGGCAGACACAGGTCATGAGAGCCACAGCAGGAATGCACATCTGCAGTTGCCTTGGGCAAGTGACTACTGGCAGGAGAATACAAAAGAACATCTAAGGCCCATGAGAAGAAATTATGGTGAGACTCTTTGGGAAGTTAAGACATTTTAAAATAGCCACGTATACAGAGGGATTGAAAAAAAAAAAAAAAAAAAAACACGCACACTATTCCAAAGAAAACATCTGCCCAGAAAATACATGAGAAGAGTTTACGCCTTCATACCCTGCTGATTAATGAATGTCTTCCTTTGAATGGAGGCAGTCTGCAAAGACTTGAACAGGTGGTTGTTTTTTATAATGCCCAATTTTTTTTTTTTCCTTTTTGAAACAGAGTCTAACTTTGTTGCCCTGGCTAGAGTCAGTACCGTGGCATCAGCCTAGCTCACAGCAACCTCAAACTTCTGATAATGGCCAATTTTTAACAAAAAAAAACGTCACTAGACAAACAAAGAAACAGGAAAACATGGCCCATTCAAAGACCAGAATAAATCTTCATAAAATGTTCCTGAAGAAACATACACTATGAATTTACTTAAAAAGACTTTGTAAAAACTGTCTTAAATATGCTCAAAGAGTTAAAGAAAACATTAACAAAGAACTAAAAGTAATCATGAAAAATATATGAACAAATGAGATTATCAACAGAAGTAAGTAAGTAAGTAAGCCCCATGTATAAACAATGGGGGTTTACCAAAATGAAAATATCTATATTGTATACACAATGTAAATGAGAGTAAATAAAAATGCATTACTACAAAACAATTAGCTGAACCCAAAGGAAGGCAGTAAGGGAGGGCATGGGGGACAAAAAAGGCTATAAGATATGCAGAAAAAATAACAAAATAGCATAGTAAGTCTTTTCTCATCAGTGATCACTTTAAATGTAAATGATTAAACTCCCCAATCAAAAGGCAGAAATTGGTAGAATTAATTTTTAAAAAGATCTAATGATATGCCATCTACAAGAGATCCACTTTAGATTTCAATCCACACGTAGTTTGAAAGTGAGAGGATGAAAAATCTTCCCCAAACATATAGTAAACAAAGAAGACCAGAGGTACATATGCAAATATCATACAAAATAGACTTTAAGTCAAAAACTCTCACAAGGAACAAAGGACAATATATAATAATTAAAAAATCGACTTACCAAGAAGATATAAAAATCATAAATATATATTTACCAAACATCATAGCATCTGCATATATGAAATAAACATTGACAGATTTAAGAGAGAAATAGTGCTACTAGAATAGAAGGAGACATTAATACTCCACTTTCAATAATGGATAGAACAACCAGACATAAGACCAATAAAGAAATGAAGGACTTGAACAGCACTGTAGACCAATTGGACATAATAGAAATGCACAGAACACCCTAACCCAACAAAGGCAGAATACACATATTTCTCAAGTGGACATGAAATATTCTCCAGGATAGAGCATACATTAAGCTGTAACTCTTACTAAATTAAAAAACAGTGAAATCATACAAAGTATCTTTCCTGACCAGAATGAAGTGAAACTAAAAATCAATAGCAGAAGTAAAACTGAAAAATCCATAAATATGTGTAAATTAAAGAACACTCTCAAACAACCAGTGGGGGAAAAAAGGAAAAAAAACTTTTTTAACATATTGACTGCCACACTAGAGAAAAATTTTTTTTTCTTTGGGGCCATGGTGTTTTATTACAAAAATAGAATAAAAAAAAAGATCCTTTCTAATTCAATGAAAAATTTGATATTTTTTATTGTTTTCTGTGTGTGGGTTATATGCAACTGGAAAAATAGTTCAGGCGGCTCCCAAGGTGAAGAGACGTGTGAGTTACATATGCTTCATGAGGCCCCAGACTCAAAACTAGCATGGGTTAAATACAACTCATATGGCAGTTAATGTGTTAAATTGGAGACAAAATGAAAACACAACATATCAAAATCCACAGGATGCAGTGAAAGCAGCACTAAGAGAAATTTACAGCTCTAAACACTTACATCAAAAAAGATCTCAAGTCAACTACCTAGATTCAAGGCTTAAGGAACTACGAAAATAGGTAAAAATTAAAAACAAAATTAACAGAAGGAAGAAAATAATTAACATTAAAGCAAAGATAAACACAATAGAGAATAGAAAATATCAGAAAAATCAACAAACCTATGAGTTTGTTCTTTAAAATGACAACAAAATTGACAAAGCTTTAGCTAGGTTGACTAAGTAAAAAAGAGAGAAGATTAAAATAACTAAAATCAGTCATGAAAAGGAACACAATGCAAAAAATTTTATAGTAATATAAAGGATGATAAAAGAGTACTGTGAACAAATGTATGCCAACGTATTGAATAACCCAGATCAAATGGCCAAATTCCTAGAAAGACACAGCCTACCAAGAATCAATCATAAAAAAATAAAAAATCTGAATAGATCTATATCTAGTAAGGAGCTTAAATCACTAATGAAAAACTTCCCAACAAAGAAAAGCCCTATGACCAGAAAGCTCCACTGGTAAATTCTAGAATTTATAGGATAATGAACAATAGTTCTCCCCAGACTCTTCCAAAAAAAGTGAAGAGGAGACTGACTCGGTAAGCCAACATTACTCCAATAATGGTCAAAGATATTACAAGGAAAACAAACAAACAAGAAACTATAGACCAACATCCCTTAAAAACACTGATGCAAAAATTTTCCACAAAATTTTAGCAAACCAAATTCAACAGCATATTAAGAGAATTATACATCATGACCAAGTGAGATCTATTCCTATAATGTCACGATGGTTCAAAATATGAAAATCAATCAATGTAGTACACCTCATTAGTGACTGAAGGAGAAAACAAAACAAACACATGATCATCTCACTTGATACAGAAGAAGCATTAGACAAAATTCAACATCCTTTCAAGATGAATAATACTAAACAAACTAATAATAGAAAGAAACTACCTCAACATAACAAAGGCCATATAAGAAATCCTCCAGCTAACAACATACTCAGTGATGAAAGACTGAAAGTTTTTCTCCTAAGGTCAGAAACAAAGAAAAAATGTTGGCTTCCATCACCTCTATTCAACATAGTACTAGAAGTCCTAGTTGGAGCAATTAGGCAAGAAAAATATGATGAAGACATCTAAATTGGAACGGAAGAAGTAAAGTTATCTTTGTTCTCAGATGACATGATCTTAGGTGTAGAAAACTCCAAAGACTCCACAAACACACACACACACACACACACACACACACACACACACACACTAGAGGTAATAAACCAATTTAGAAAATTATAATATATGATATCAACACAAAAAATCAGTTACATTTCTATACACTAGTAATAAATAATTTGAAAAGGAATTTAAGAAAACAATTTTATATACAATAACATCAAAAAGAATAAAATATTTAGGAATAAACCTAACCAAGAAGGTGAAATATTTGTACACTGTAATATCAAAATATTGTTGAAATAAATTAAAGATGACAAAAGTAAACTGGAAGATATCACAGGTTTATGGATTGGTAGACTTAATATAGTTAAGATGTCAACCCAAAGCAATCTACAGATCCAGTGCAATCCTTATCCAAGTCTAATAATGTTTTCTTTTGGAAAGAGGAAAATCTATCCTAAAATTCATATGCAATCTCAATGGACCACAGATAGCCAAAACAATCTTGAAAAATAAAAAAAGGTTGGTAGTCTCATACTTCCTAATTTCAAAACTTAGTACAAAGCTATAGTAAGCAAAATAGTGTGGTCCTGGCATAAAGACAGACATACAAACTAATAGTATAGAATACAAAGCCCTTTAATATATGTTCAAATTATTTTTGGCAAGGATCCCAAGACTATTTGATGGGGAAAAGACAATCTTTTCAATAAATGGTGTGGAAAAATCTGGATATCCATATGCAAAATAATGAAGTTGCACTCTTATGCCATGTACAAAAAATTAACTCAAGATGAATCAAAGACTTAAACATAAGAGCTAAAACTATAAAACCCTTAAAAGAAAACATAGGGAAAAAGCTTCATGACATCAGATTTGGCAATGACTTCTTGGATATGACAACAAAAGCATAGGCAAAAAAGGGGGAAAACAGAAAAACTGGACTACAGTAAAATTTTAAGCTTTTGCTTATGTCTTTTAACATCAAAAGACATTATCTGTTGATCTGCTGACACTCTGTTGAGTGCAAAGGCAATCCACAGAACAGGATAAAATATTTGCAAGTCATATATCTGATAAAAATTTAATATCCAGAATATTATAAAAACTCCTACAACTCAACAAAAAAGAAATAAACAACCCAATTTAAAAATGGGCAGTCAGCTTGAATAGACATTTCTCCAAAGAAGGTATACATCAGTAAGAACATCTACATCACTAGTCATTAGGAAAATCCAAATTAAATTACAGTGATACTACTCCATACCCTTTAGAAGTATTTATTTAAAAAATAATAACAACAGAAAATAACAAACGTTGGTAAGAATGTGGAGAAATTGGAAACCTTATGCATTGCTAGTGGGAATATAAAATGCTTCAACCACTATGGAAAACAGTATAGCAGTTCCTGAGAAAATTAAACATATAATTACCATGTGACCCAGCAATTCCACTTCCGGGCATAAAGCAAAAGAATTGAAAGTGAACATTTAAACAGATATTTGTATACCCATGTTCATAGCAGCATTATTCATAACAGTGAATGCAACTCAAGTGTCCATCAAAGGAAGAATGGATAAACAAATGTGGTATGCACATACATTAGAATATTATTCAGCCTTAAGAAGGAAGAAAATTCTGGCCCATGCGACAATAAAGATGAACCTTGAAGACATTGTGCTAAGTTAAGGAACCCAATCACAAAAGGACAAATACTGTATGATACCACTTGTCTGGGCTACCTGGTATGGTCAAAATCATAGAGACGGAAAGTGGAATGGTGGTTTCCAGGGGCTAGGGCGAGGGAAGAATGGGCAGTTATTGTTTAAAGCATATGGAGTCTCAGTTTGAACAGGTGAAATAAGATCTGGAGGTGGATGGTGGTAATGTCTGCTCAGCAATGTGAATGTACTTAATGCCACTGAATTGTACACTTAAAACTGGTTAAAGTGCTAAATGTTATATTATGTATATTTTACCACAGTAAAAAAAATGGGGCATGGAGGAACTTTTGGGGGGTAATATAGATGTTCTGCACCTTGTGAGGTGGTGGTTACATGGGTGAATATATGTGTCCAAGTTTATTGCTGTGAACACTTCACATGGGTGCATTTTATTTTAACACATTAACTACCATGTGAGTTGTATTTAACTCATGCTAGTTTTAAACCTGGGGCCTCATGAAGTATAGGTAACTCACACATCTCCTCACCTTTACCCTTATGAACTATTTTTCAAGTTGCATGTAACTCACGCACAGAAAACAATAAAAACTAACAAATTTTTCATTAAATTAGAAAGGATCATTTTGTTTTCAAATTTTTTATTCTATTTTCTTAATAAAACACCATGGCCACAGGGAAAAGTTTTTTTTCTAGTGTGGCAGTCAATGTGTTAAGCAAATTTTCTTCCTCTCTCCCTTTTTATCACTCTCTCTCCTTTTCTCCCTCCTCCTGATCTGTGGGCTCTGTGTTCTGCCAACATATTTACATATTGAACATATGTGAACGTTTAGAGAGAAGAGCCCAGAATTGATTCAACTTTACAATTTCCACACTGCCTAGAATAGTGCTTGTAGGTACCCAATAAAAACTGCTTGCTTAAATGGTGAATTCAGTAACTTACACTTTTAAAAAATTAATAACTACTATTGATTGTGATCTTGCTACAATGTCAGACCTTCATCTTAGCTCTTCACAAACTTGGTATCATCTACTCCCTCCCAACAGCCCAGTGAAGAGGGTATACAGTCCTTTTCTTTGTAATCAGGAAAGTGAGGCTTAGAGAAATTGAGTCACTTGTCCAACCACATACGGTTATTAAGTACCGGAACCGGGGTCTGAAATGAGCCTTTTGACTGTGCAGCCGGTGTTCGTAACCTCTCAATTGAGGTTATGCTTTATCTTACATTTCACTAAGCACCCATTGACTTGCAATTGTAAAACAGAGCATATAATCAAGAACATTCTATAAACTGTTTCCACTGCACAAGTACAGCACGATGCATGCTGCTGGGGCGTGTTCAGGGACCTCGCATGAGAGCTTGTTACAGGAGCAGCTGCATTTCAGATGGCCACAGAGATGAGTCCGCAAATCCCTTCATCCTGAGATGCCCTCTGGAATGTTAAGGGATTGCTCACATTGGCTTTTTCATCCCCTAAAGTTTGCAAATGTTCTTCCAGAATGTGCCATCGTCTATTATGTGACCTTGGTGAAACAGGGGAAGCAGGCAGACCTCCCTTGCAACTGCCCTGACTCTCTTGCCACCGACTTTGGGAATATGATAAAACTGGCAAATACTGCACTTACAACAAGCAGGAGGAGACAGGACAGGTGAAATACCACCATTTAGGGAGAGATCAGTCTCTCAGCTAGGATGCAAATGCCAAAATCTGTGGTTGTAATCTCAGTGACTTCTGGATTACTCAACATAGGTGAGAATATCTCCATTAGAAAAGGTAGATATGCATGGTGCGCGTGTGTGTGTGTGTGTGTGTGTGTGTGTGTGCGTGCACGCACACGAAATGGGGAGAAACAGACAGAGATAGAGATAAAGGAGAAGCATTCATCTTTTAAAAAAACTTGGAGCACTCACTAAGCATTAGCTATTCTGTTGGACACTAAGACACAAAGATAAATAGAGGATATTAATGCATTTAACAAAGAGCATGGGAGACGCAATGAAAATGACAATGGGAAGAGGAATATCTTTAGAGATTGCATAAAATAGCACAAGACAGTACAAATTTGAGTACCATAATTCCTTCCTCTTACACAGGGTGCCCTATAGACAATAACTCAGTGTGAGCACGGCCCCTCTAATAAAACACCTGGCTGATTCAGTTCCCTGTGTGCACAGATAGTGACGCCTTCTTTTATCCATCATGGGAGGTTCCAAACTGTGCACAGGGGGCTGTATGTGTGAAGGCATCAGTGGGTGGTCGAGGCGGACAAAATACCTGACGGAGCAAGCCAGGCATCTGAGAATAAATTGTGTAATTTCACAGGAGCAGGGCAGATGGGAGCAAGTGTAACATGGCCTAGACCTCACGTGCCGCCTGGATATGAGGTGGTCTCCAAAAAGGGCATTTGGGTGAGCAGGCAAACACAAGCATTGGAAAGTCCTTGAACCACTAGGCACAAGAGCAAGCCTAGTCCCTCAGAGAAGAGGTCCGATCACCCAGGGCGTGGGGAAGGTCCGAAGTCGATTAGCAAGACATGGATTAAGACCCAGTGAGAGAAGGGGACTTAGAGCTGTGGGGTAGGCGGGAAGTGAGGTTCAGAAAGAGCTGGAGCCCCGCAGCAAGCGAGAACTTGGTCCTTAAACTGCTCCTGCCTTGGCTTAGGGTGGACGCCAGCGTATGTGTGGTCCGGGGACCGGACAGTGAGAGAAAGAGATGTTCACACCCCAGAAACCCCACAGGGAGGCCCACTCATTCTTCTCTGGCCACTTTCTTTCCTGCTTCTTTTCTCTACCTTTGCCTACACAGTAATTCCCCTTGCGGCTTTTTTATTCTCGCATGTACACACCCTCCCTCCTCTTTAGCTGCTTTCTTTCCCTTCTCTCAACTCTAAACTGATACTTCTGGAAAATTTCTCTCCAACGCTCTCCTTTCACATATCATTCCATTTTTTGTCTTTTATTTCCTTTTTCCTTTCTCTATCTGCCTTCCTTCAGCAACATGTATGAAAATTTCTCCAAATGTCAGCGTAGTAACAAATGTGTATGTAAATCAAATAAAAGCTATGCATTTTAAAATTAAATTTGGCTCAATGGAAATAATACTACAAACTCGAAAACTTTTGAAAGTATTCAGAAATATCTTTGAGAAAATGTTTCCATATTATCTTCTTCTAATTACACCTACTTTTCTTCAGCACTGGCGTTCACAATAAATAGAAAATTATCGTATTCATTTTTTTTCTCTTTTGCGTAATTACTTCTATAACAACACTGTTTTCTATTATTCTTCATTGCTAGTATATAGCATTTTGGGTAATTGTGAGTTGAATTATCTTCTGTGGACTAGCCAGAAAACTTAACAACCACTTATAACATTCTTTGCTCTTATTATGCAGTGGAAACTTGGTTAATTGAGATACCATAAATCTTCAGGCCCTGTGAAAATATTTAATATTTAAAATTAATTTCTAAAAATTTTATTGGTCAGCACTTTTATGGGAAGCCAGGTCAAGGCCTTCAGCATGTCTTTAATTTAAGCAAAATGTATCCTCCCCAGGGAAGAGGAGGCCAGAACAGGTCACGTGGTTTTCTCTGGGGCATGAATTGGAGGCAGGTGGGGGGAAGGCCTGCGGGTCTCTGTTCTCACAGCCTTAGTGGCTTCCCTTAATGTGGGAATGTAAGGATGGGGAGGAGGATTATGGAATGAAATATTTTAGGGTTTAAATAAATTACTTCTCTTCATTCTATACTTGGGCATCACTCATTTCCTCACAGTCCTCAGCGTTGTGTTCTTACCAACAAGGGGCCTGGTTATTTTGCCTTAGTCTACAGGCCCTTTGAGGCACTACTGTACATGCTGCGGGAGGTCCCATGACAGGATAATACAACACTTAGGACAGGTTCAAAGCCAAGAGCGCCAGTGCTCCCCATGACAGTGCGTGGGACCCTCTCCCCCGGGGGCTGCCATGTTGTGCAGTGTCTGCAGCGTGCACCGTTTCCAGCCCCCGGAGGGAGACCCGTGTCCACAAGGGCAATCACGCACCACGAAGCATGGAGAGGCTGGTGGGAGGACAGCAGACAGCGACAGCCCTCCACGGAAACCCCGATTGCCTGACCTTGGGTCCAGCATGCGTCCAGGGAACAGAAAGGGTGCCTTTTTTTTTTTTTTTCCCTGCTTGTAACACTCGGAAATTTTCTCTGTTCTCTCTATCTGGGAGGGACATACTATAAAATTGAGAGGAAGCAGAAAGAAAGGTCTCCTAGGAACTAATGTGGACTCTGACACAAAATAACCATGTGACCGAAGGCAAGTGCTTTAACTTTTCTAAACCTCAATCCTCTACACTGTTAATTGGGATTGTAATAGTCTGAAAATTACATGAAATGGTAGGTAATTGATGTGGCATCTGACACACAGTAAATCCTGTACAATAGGAGTTTTTGTTTGTGCTAAAAGCATCCCCTCCTCCTCTGGGCTCTTGCAAATTTTAGTAAAGGGTCTGTGGCATTATCCTGTAAGGAGAGTAAGGCAAAGCTCAAACACTTTCTCTAACCTTCCCCATCAGGAAAACCACACACAGATCTAGGCTGGGTAGTGCTGAGCTGCTTAGACATTATAGATTCAATTTTCACTTAAAAAAAAATACACCAAGGTCTAAAAACAGTAAGTAGGTGTCATTTATTGGCACATAGGAGGGGACTGAGAATGGACCTACATGAAAAGAATGAAGCTTCTCCCTAATACCCATTCCATGCAAACTTTAGCTCCAATTCAACTATGCACAACTTCAACAAGAGCGACTTCTTCCAGGACAAACAATAAACAAACAAACCTGAAATAATCTGATGTTATCTTGTCAGTATTTAAAAAAAAAAATCAGGAAAGGTTAACACTTGATTCCTAACTTAATAGGCAATGCAAATTTCTGCCAGCCCTAAAGATGTCTTGGACCTTAATTCCCTCGTCTCATCTCATGACTTTGAAGGCTGCTGCACATTAATAATAAGTAATTTTAAAAGTCCTCCCCTGGGAAGGTCAAATGAGACCTATTTGACTCTTCCTCTCCACTGCATCTCACTGCCTGATCCCATCAGATCTGCAGCAACTGCCGGCCAGGCCCGCTCTCCAGCCCCCTAGCGCCTGCGCACAGGAAGCAGGCCAAGGGCAGACTCCGTTTTCAGAAGCTAGAAGGGAGGGAAATGAAAGACAGAACTAAAACAAACCCAACGGCTAAATTTACTTTAAAAGGTTAAATAATTACCCAAAGGACTTAGCTAAGAGCTGCTGAGTTTTCCAGAATGTTCAGAAAGCCATGGGGCACGTATCTTAAATGCTTTAAAACGTCTTCTCCCATCCCCTGCTTTGGAGTGTGGGCCTGGGGTGTGTGTGTTGGGGCTGTGTTTGCCCATGTCCAGTCAGGGATACAAGGGAATGTCATGGAGCCAAGCTAACCTGCTCTGCCAGATTCTGCAGCCAAGACCCAACCACCCAACCGGGGAAACACCAACTTCTCAGGCAAATGCCCCCCTGCCTTCTTGCTCTGGTATCTCCTTGAGCCTGTAACAAGGCAAACCTCTGCAGAGGCAGCTCACCTTCAGATGTGTTGCTCTACTGCTGCTAAGAAGACGCTTCTTGTTGTCTTGCCCCCAGGGACAGTGAAGACTTTTGCATACTTTCAGATCAGACTGCAGTCATTGGTGGATTCAACTGTCCCCTCTGGCAAGCAATTTAAGTGGAATCCAAAAATCCCTCAGGCCTGCAAGATCTCTAACCAACTGCTGTGCCTGAATGTCCCAGGATCATATTTTAAGAGAACAAAATCCTTTAGATATAAGCATTTCATTGCTGCATAGGTAATAACACATTAGAAGAGGTTGGGTCCCATTCAGATGGATTAACGCATTCAATCAATACTTATTTTTTTAATCCATAGTATCCAACAAAATATCTGTACTCAATACATAAGACATGGCTCCTAGGCCCCAGGAGCCCACAGTCTACCCATAATCATACATGAAAAAACAACCCATAGTGTGTATCTGTTAGAACAGAGGTCTGTAGCAGGAGTTACTGGAACTCAGATGTGGGTAATTCTTGATCGCATGCGACAAGCAGGATGCTGAGTGGAATTGGGAAGAGACTCACACGTTTCAAAGGTGTGTATGTGGGGGGGGTATAGAAAGGAGAAGATGGGGCAGATGGAAGTGGAAAAGATTGGGAGTATTGTCAGTTGTTAGTGAGGAGTTCCATTTAGTACCAGTAACAACTTGCATGTACGTGTTGCTTTATAGTTAACAGAACGGCACCTGATAACACAGACCAGGGGGATATTGTCTCCACGTGTACACAACTGAGCTGAAGTGCTCAAGGTCATGTAGGTAGTAGGAGGGATAAGAATCAAACCCAGGTACCCAAGCTGCTGAGCACAGCACTTTCTAGAGCATTAATGTAGCTGTCCATTTGCACATGTGGGGGAGGCGCTTCTCTGGAAAGTAGGGACACTGGACACCAACCTTGCTCAAGGTTCTAGGGCTGGAAGGGGATTTTGGAGCAGTGGTTCTCAACTCTGACTCCACATTAGAAATACTGGAAAAGAAGTTGTAAATGCCCATAGCCATGCCCGACCCCAAAGATTTTTATTTGTTTGGTCTGGGAGCCTGGCATTGGAATTTTTAAAAAGTGTCCCAGGTAACTCCAACCAGGTTAGTGCCACCACTTGAGAGGTCCTTAAAGGAACCTGCACCTGCTTGAGTGTCTTTTTATTTCTTCATCTTCCCAGACCAAGAGCAAAGCCTTTGCACTTACACAGCCCTATTCAGTGTAGGCAACTGAAACACTGAAATGCAAAAATCATGCATTTGTTTTGAAAAACCTAACGGCTACTCTAAATTTTCCAATTTACACAAAAGGAAGAGCTGCTAATGGTAAGTGCAAAGTACGGAAAATCTCGGAGGAGGCAAACAACAGAACATTGTCTTTGGGAACTCCACTGCCCTGATGCTTTGGCGAAATCCCACTGCTCAGATTATTCCTTGGCAGTAGTTAAACCTCAAATACTCGGTTCGGAATGGATTAACTACAACCTCCAAATGCAAATGCAGGGACACTTTAGAAAAGAGCCATTAAGCATAATCCCAGATCAGCAAGCCTAGATCAACAAAAGTGATTATCCTGCTGTTAAAACACAAACAAAAAACCCAGTATGTTGATGGGAACTTCTCCCATTGAGTGGGATGGTTACATCAACAATCTCTACCTCTATCCCACCACAGTCCCTCAAAATGTCCACAGATGATGTAGACCCCCAGAGGAACTAAAGCAAATCTAGAGGAGATTGAAGCCCACTAAGAAAGCACAAACACAGTTATCCATTCAGCTGAGATGGCTTAACAGACACTAATGGACCATGCTGAGGATCCTGGACTCCTTTCCTGATAGAGGCATTGATTCAGACACAGGACTTCTAGATACTTGTCATATCTAATCTAATGGAAAGGCACAGAACATTTTTAACCCAACAGCAGATAATTGTAATGAAATGATTCTGGCCAAGAGGGCCCATTTGTAATAATGAATTCAAATCAGATTCATGGAAGCTATAATTCAACCCTAGTGAATAGCACCTTCATTTTCCATATCATCTCTCTCCCAAGAAGGCAAAATAACTCAATATTCAAATAATTATTTTTACTTTTCAAGTAGCCCTATGAAGTAGTTATGAGGGAGATAATATTGCCTCACTTATATAAAATGAGTTTCATCCATGTTCAAAACTTCAGTGTCATCTTTGGCACATCACTTCCTAATATCCCTCAGTGCAATCAAAGACCTGTCACAACAAAACTGATATCCCAAAGAAAGGAAATCACTCTTCTCTAAGCTGGGTAATTTTTCATTGGAAAATTTGAAGGCAAACCCAGGTTTCTTGACTCCCTTGCTTTTTCAACTAGGTCTTTGGTCTCCTTCTGTGACTTCATTCAAGATTTAGAAACAGACTTAAGATAATTTGATCCAGGGCAATCACATTTGAAAAGGATTTTTGTGGCTGATAGGCACAGGTATCATTCAATTTTTCTGATCCATTCTGAACATTTGATGCATTTGGAACACTAAATTTCCAAGTAATGAATTCCCAATGAATGTCTTTAAGGAGACCAAAGAATAGCCACATTTAAAAATTATATATTTTTTAAAAGCTAAAGACATCACCAAATAAACATGGTCCATTTATCTGAAGTTGAGACTAGGGACTTCTGGAAACTGGAAACCTAGACTCTCCCTCAGTGTACCGACAAACAAGTTCTTTGTTAAGATGGTCACATAACTGTTAGCCAATAAAGCAAAAGAATGTGGAAAACAAAAGAAGAGAGATTGGGTTGGGACACACAGAAATTTACAGCAGACGTTTGTGTTCTTTTAAGAAACATGGTGATAGTAATGAAATCATAACATTAAAAAATAAGGGAATTATAAAAATTAAGTGATAAAAAGGAAAAAGGAACAAGAGAATGAATAACCGGCCAAAGTATACACGATGGGAGCATCGGATAAAAATGAAGGGAGAACGTAATAAAAGAGAAGACCACACAGGTTAAAGAAAGAGGATATGAAGAGATTAAAACATGGACAATGTCTTAAATTTGTCTATTCCAGGGCAAATGTACAAATGAGAGGCAAAATCAACATAAGATGTGCTTACTTTAAAAATTAGAGCATGCAATCAGGTGACAGGTAACAGTTATACTCGAACATGTAAGTGAACATGTAAGTTGTTGTGTTTTTTCCATAAAGAA
Source organism: Lemur catta (assembly GCF_020740605.2). Taxonomy (NCBI): domain Eukaryota; kingdom Metazoa; phylum Chordata; class Mammalia; order Primates; family Lemuridae; genus Lemur; species Lemur catta. Next base: position 12,707,585 of record NC_059134.1, on the reverse strand, counting down.
CAAAAAGCAACTATTCAGCTTTTCTTGTTTTATTCCCATGCCCATTCCCAAGCCCAGCTGCTAAACATTAGAATTGAAGATCATGAAAACAGGCCAGCAGCTAATAAAAGAAATGGTAGATCAAAGCTGGCCCTCTGCTGGTGGAATCTTCTTATTGCATCTCAGAAAACAGAAAGCTCCAGTTTTTAAGTTTCTGGTTTAATTTTTAGGGGTGGGAAGAGGACAGAGGACTTTGGAAAATTTAGCACTGAGATCTATACAGAGATGGACCTCTTTGCCCCCAGTAATAGGTGAGAAGATAAAGAGGTACGTGGCAGCGTCGACATCCCAGTGCACTACTGACAATTACCAACATTTCCTCGTGGTTAACATGCATTACAGCCCATGTGCTACTCATGTCTTTCAGCCAACCGGGCCACTGTAAATATGTATCCCACAGGTCATTTCTCAGGGAGCCAACACCCAGACCTTCTTTGAAGGACCGAAGTAGGAACTCTAGTTTGGGCAGGTGGAGGGGTGCCCACGTGGCCAGGAAGACTTTTGCCTCATGCCGTCTGGGAGAAGCGTCTCTAACCTCCTTTTTCTCTATCTTCTGTATGCACCCAAACAACAGCAGACAGGGTTCTGGGACCCATTCTTTAGCTCTAAAGAAGATCCAACTAAGAACCGTGCAAAGTGACAAGAATCCAACCTTAACCCTTGTGCTTAGGAAAAGAATATTAGTGCCCCAGATGCCTTTCTTTCTTTCCCCAGGGAGAGGCTTGTCTAGATGTGGGGAGAGTTCCACCAGGAAAGCCCAAGCAAGAACAGGAAGAACTCTCACTCTCATTCTCTCCTTGGAGAAGCCAGGCATTTCGGCTGCAGAATCTGGGTCAGAATGTTTTATTTTCACCATAACCATCAAAGTCATAGGCAGGGCAAATGCATTCACCCTGTGTACACTGTGAGACATAGTTAAGCTGGGACGTCCCTGAATCTGTCTCCTAGGACCAGAACTGCCTCATTAAAGGGATAAAAGATGATATCTGCTGAGCTGGTGGAAAGTGGTGGCTGCATTTTTATTAAAGTCTCTGCTGCAGCAGGCCCAGTCCCCAAAGGTTCATATTCCAAGAATCTCCACCCTTCTGCCTGGAGCATGTAAGTGATTCTCTGTAACTCATTAAATTAAAACAAAAAGCTTTCCTATTGTGCTTTTCACACAGGACTGATGTCGTTGCATAAAAGCTACATGTTTCCTCTCCTTGGCCTCAGTCTGCAAAAATAAAACGGCGCTCATAATTTATAGTAGAGGCCCCAGGAGCATCACTCTGGGCTGGCACCAGTGCTGGGTCTTGCGCAAACTCTTAACGGCCGTGGCCTGGCACTGGTCATCCAGAGCCCTAAATTCCAGGTGTATCTCTGATGAGGGCTAGCCTGCCGGTCCTGGGAGTGATCCCACCTCATCACACACCTTGTGGCCTGTGAAAGAGCACCCACGGATCTTAGGCTAATCCCCCAGTATTTCAACTCCTGGACTGTCATGTTCTCATCTTGGTGCCCACGCAAGAGTGAATCTAGCATGTCATGGCCTCACCGATCCATGGAGTCCCAAGAGTGCACCTCAGTGTTTACTCATAAGCACCTGGACCAGAAAAGCTGGAGCAAATGACAGACCTGTCCAGGAGCATGGGTGTCAACAGCCACAGTGTGCAAGTGGGCATCTTTCAGGCCTGCGGAAGGCCGTCTCACACGCTCCAACGCCCCACGGAGCCTTCCGTTCTCTCTCCCTCACCCCTCCCCAGGACCCGTATCCGAGGGGCTCGGTCCCCCGCTGAAGGACAGCTCCCTACCTGAGGGTGGCGCTCTCCCCCTGCCGGACCGTCACGTTGTCCATAGCTTTGGGGAAGGTGGCATCTCCGCTGCGCACGGGCACTCCTGTGGGTACAAGGAACAGCAGCCTGAGAGACACGACCACGAGGCACTTCCAGGGCAGGAACAGGTTCCCACAGACCCCCATCCTCGACAGGCACAACTTCCCCGAACTCCGGCAGCGGCACGGTCCTTGTCCCCGCCCCGCACACCAGCCGGTCTCAGGAAGTGGTGTGGGGAGAAAGGAAAGTGATAGAGCACGCCAGAAGCAGAAAGGAGGAAGGAGAAGAAAAGAGTCCAGGCTCTCCGGAGTCTAATAATTCTTCCTCGAATCCTGCCTCAGCTTTCCAGCCTAGCAGAACCAGATGCCCCCTCCTGCATCCAAAAAGAGCTTTCTCGACGCTCCCCTGGGGAGGAGGGAGGCAGCCAGGAAGGGAGAGGAGGAAGGAAGGTGCGGGGATGAAGGTCACAGATTGCGCTTTCTCTGCCTCTCTCTTCAAGACGCTACTTTAAGATTCAGTTGGGCACGTTCTGCAGAGGTCTGGCATCAAAAGTTTATAACCCAAAGAAGAAGGCAAGTGTCTCTGACATAAAGGAGATGTCATAAAAAGCTGCTGCTTCAAGGAGAGGAGAAAATGTTTTATTAGATCACACATATGTATAGAAATATTTATAAACCAGCCCCAAGTCGCGCATCTGGAGCCCAAAGGAGGTAAAAAGTTCCAGGCGGGGAGCACAGCCGGCGCGGCGCAGGATCCTCCGGTCGGTGGCCGTCCTCCCGCAGCCCGGTCGGCGCCTCGCCGCCAGCCCGCGGAGCGCCGCCCGGCGCAGGCTCGGGGCGCGGGGGAGCTGGGCGGACGGCGGCCCCCGCCTCCTCCGGGGACGCGGCACGGGACGCGGGGACGCGCGGACGCCACGCTCAGCGGCCGCCCCCGGCCTCCGCGCCGCCTTCCTCCCGGGAGCAGCCCCGACGCGCGCGGGCCCCGACCGCCGGGGTTGTCATGGCAGCAGCTCCATCCCTGACCGCCACTTTCTCCCGGAGCCGCCTCGGAGCGAGCGGGCGGGCTCGGACTGCGCGCTCATCCCGGCGGGCGGGCGCGGGGCGCGGGCGCCCACCTTAACCCCCGCCGCGCCCGCCCGGCCTGGGCACCTCACCCGGCTCCGCTCTCCCCCTGGCACCCGAGCAAGCCGAGAGAACGCTGCGCCCCCTCTCAGTGGCTTCCCCGGGTGTAGGGGTAGGGTGAGGGGAGTGGGGAGGAGGAGGCGAGGGCGGGAGAGGGAGTTCTGGGGAAAGCAGCAAATTGAAAACTGACACCGGCACCTTCCCTCCCCGCATGCCATGCCTATGCAGAAGTTGCCAAACCCCGCCCTGGAGAACTGAACTACATTCTGAAGCCAGGCAGCCCAACCCAGCCTGCATGTCCCCCCTCCGCCACGGTTCTCCCCCAGCCAAGCTACAGTCCCATGTGGCAGAGCTGTCTCCTGTACAAAAAGATGGAATGAGCTTCCCTCTCTGATGACCTGCCTCGGAAATACTTATGCCTCTCCACTGCATGCCTATTTCCCAAACTGGCAAATCTTAATTTCTTCTTACAACATGACATGCAAAATAGTCCCCATCCTACCCCGTGCTTATTATCCATGTATCTTATTGTCGTAAAAAGCAAGAGCTTGGAAAAACACATGGAGATCCTAAAAAGTATTAGGACCGATCTTCATAAAATCCATCTGCAGCTTTATGGTTATATAAAGTGGCACCATAATGGTGTCTTGTGAGGGGACTTGTGATATTGTGATTAGAGCCCAGCCTCCCCGTTTTTGGGGGCTCTGATTCATTTCTTTCAGCTCTAAACCCAAGAGCTCCAGCTTTTCTTGGGCCTGTCACGATGCTTTCTCCTGCTGCCCCTGGCAGGAGCTTCCCCTTACGGCATGACTCTCTTGTATCCTAATTTAATGGTTGCTATGTGCATCTGCTCTACTGTATTCTTTCTCAAAGCCTTTTGTTAAATTGGACTGTGCTCTGCACAATTGGCAAATGAAATTTAATTCAAAAATAAGCATTAAGCTCTTATCATTTATTACCTTAGTTGCTGAAGGATACAAAAGCATACTACCTGCTCTCAGCTCTGAAGGACTGAGCGCAAATAAATACTGCCCCATTTCCTCTTGTAAAATGGTTAGTCCACGTATATTTTTACGTCTCAAATTTTTAATTAGAACATCTTACCTAGAAGAGAGAATACTTATCACTAGTCATATCAGCTGTAGTGAAAATACATGTAGTCATGCATTGCTTAACGAAGGGATACATTCATTTTAAGAAATGCGTGGCTAGGTGATGTCACCATTATGTGAATATCATGGAATATATTTACTTACACAAACTGAGAAGGCACAGCCTACTACACACCTGGGTTATGTGGTACAGCCTATTGCTCCCAGGCTACAAACCTGCACAGCATGTTGCTGTACTGAATACTGTAGGCAATTGTAACACGATGGTAAGTGTTTGTGTACCTAAACATAGAATAGGTACAGTAAAAATACTGTATAAAATATAAAAAAATGTACATCTATATAAGGCACTTACCATGAATGGAGCTTGCAGGACTGGAAGTTGCTCTGGGTGAGTCAGTGAGTTAAATGAGCGAATGTAAAAGCCTAGGACATTACTGTACACTAGTGTAGACTTTGTAAACAATGTACACTTAGAGTACATTAAATGTATTGAAGAATATTTTTCTTCAATAATAGATTAGCTTACTATAACTTTTTACTTTATCGCTTTTTAACTTTTTGACACTTTTGTAATAACATTTAGTTGTTATTACCTTGTACAGGCATACAAAAATATTCTCTTTCTTTATATCCTTATTCTATAAGCTTTTTTCTCTTTTTAAAATTATGTCTATATTTTACTTTTTAAAATTCTTTTGCTAAAAACTAAGACACAAACACACACATTAGCCTAGGCCTACTCAGGGTCAGGATTATCAATATCGCTGCCTTCCAAATCCATGTCTTGTCCCACTGGAAGGTCTTCAAAGGCAATAACATGCATAGAGCTGTCATCTCCTGTGATAACAACTCCTTCTGCTGTAATGTCTCCTGAAGGACCTGCCTGAGGCTATTTTACAGCTAACTTTCTTTAAAAGTATTAATAGAAGGAGTATACTCTAAAACAACAATAAAAAGTATATTATAGTGAATATATGAACCAGTAATAGTTGTTTTTATCACTATCAAGTATTATGAACTGTACATAATTACATGTACTATACTTTTACGAACTGGCAACCCAGTTGGTTTGTTCACGCCAGCATCACCCCAAGCATGAGAGTAATGCGGTGCACTGTGACTTTATGGTGGCTGCAGCATCACTAGGCAATGGGAATTTTTCAGCTCCATTATGATTTCTTGGAACCACTGTTGTACATGTGGTCTATCACTGATCAGAATGTCATTACATGGCACATTATTGTATTAGATCCTTTCTAGAAAGCAGATAGAATGAAGGCAGAAGCGAGGCCCAACACTCATCTCTGAGCTCCTGGGCTGCAAGGCTGAGGGGGGTGACGATGCAGAGAGGAGAGGCTGAGGGCTCAGGGAACAGCCCCTCTGCTTAGTTTGGGATCCTCCATCAGTTCTAATGACACATCTTTTCCCAAGACTTGAGTGTACCTGGGTTTTGTGTGTACATATTGTACATAACCTTCTCAACTCTGTGACACTCTTGACCAGTATTACCAGACTGGGAAGGTTCTTTTCCATGCTCTGACGTGTGTGATGCTGAGAACATGAGGCTGGGCTTATGATGCTCTTCAGTTACAGAGTTTGGCTCTTGAACACGGTAGGGGTGGCCGTGGAGCTGGGTCAGGATGCCACACACGTCAGACAGCTCCTGCTGCTTGGTTATAGGGTGTTCAGATTCCATCACCTCCTCCTGAACCTGCTGGCTTTATTCCTTCTCAGATGAAAATAGGGACAGTTGCTAAATCAGCTCATGAAGATTGCTTGAGACAGGAAGAGTTATCAGGGGAGAAAAGAAAGCATAAAAGAGCATGAGCTTCCAAGCAGGAAAAGAATGGCTGAGATAAGTAAAGAAGAAAAGCAGAGATAGGTTGACACGAGGTGTAAACTTTCTTAATAATATATGATAAGTACTTCTCTTGCAAAGGCATAAACCAAGTATCTCATTTTTTGCAGGGCTGGCTCCCTGCAATATAAGGAATCTGAAATCCTATGTCTATTCCCTTCTGTAAGACTGGTTAACTCAATATTTATGAGTGAATAAATAGGCTGAACTCAAGGGCTAGCAAATCAGAAAAATAACTGCAAAGGTCTGATCTTTATGCTAATCTATGTCAGTCTACAATTTTATGGGGGAGATTTCATTCACCTGTAAGGGATTGCTATGGACCAGTTTGTCCAGTTATAGAGTATAAGGCTAAAACCAAATTAAAATTGGAAAAAGAAAAAGAGTTGAGGCTCACAATGAACAAAGACTGAAAAGTTTATGTCATAAATTTCCTAAGAAGTGCCTAGCTGAGTCCCATGATAGGGTGGCCCCTAGTTAAACCCTCTTAGATATGTGAAAACATATATAAAGAAAAAATTAGCATAATGACTAAGAGTATAGATTGAGTATCCCTTACTTGAAATGCTTGAGACCAGAAGTGTTTCAGATTTTGGATTATTTTGAATGCTGGAGTATTTTCATTATACTTACTGGTTGAGCATCCCAAATTCCAAAATCTAAAATCCAAAATGCTCCAATGAGCACTTCCTTTGAGCATCATGTAGGTACTCCAAAAGTTTCAGATTTCGAAGGTTGTAATCAGATTTTTGGATCTGGGATGCTCAACTCGTAGTAGTTCTGAAGTTGGACGGTCTGTTCAGGTACTGACTCCTCATCTCTCCAGTTGCATAACTGGTATGAATAATACCCATCTTTCCTACCTTACAAGGTTTGGGGGTGTTTTGAAATGTACCCAGAATTTTGTTTTAATCACAGATGGGAAGATGATAAACACAGAGACAACTCCTTTTAAAGAAGAGTTTATTACGTACAATTCCCCAAATGAGGAGACATGCCATGCAGGGCCACATGGGAAATCACCAGGGTTGGCCAGGAGGAGGAGTGAGAAGGCACAGGGCCCTTGCTGTGGTTTCCATGGCAAGACATCAGCAAGGCAGAGCAGCCAAACATGAGCAAGCTAGGATTGTACCATTTGAATATTTTTGTCAGGCTTGGGGCTATAGGGGTGGTTTCTCGTTGTCTTATACCTGGCCCTGAGGTGATTTAGGGAAAGGGCAATATTGGCTTGGGTGTGAGAGCTAGATAAAGAGGGGTATGGGGTCTGGATTGATTGCTTTGCATGCAAAGGGCAGGCTCATAGGCAAGTTGTTTACTACCTGTATGAATTAGCTAGTCCTAAGAGGGGCAGTCTCTCCAGGATTAGCAAGGCCTTGAGATGTGAAAGCATTATAAAATACAGAGAATAAAAAACTTGACTGATATAGGAGCAATTAATGAGATAATGCATGCAACATATCACCAAAGGACTTGGCACATCAGAAAATGTAATAATCATAAATGATGGTTATACAGCAAAACTCCATTTTCATGTGATAACAATTTGTGACATGTAAAAAGATGTGAATGAAAGGCCATAAATGCCCTACGTACAAACTAGAGCTTTGACTCAGGCATACAGAAGTCTTGTTTTTTATGACAATTTGTAACAGAAAATGCAAAGTTGGGTCCAGATTACAGGCCTGTAGTGATCATAAGACAAAAAGACCACTGGGTAGTTGGAGAGAAGCTATTATGAGCACGCTTGAGAACAGGGATTCTTGTCAGAAGGAATTGTCTCAAGCAGGAGAAACGAAGAGTGGAGAAGGTAGACAATGAGCTGTGAAGGACCCTGGGGACCTCCAGTGCAGAATACGGTGACTCTAGCAACTTGAAACTGACAGGAAGTATCTGCAACCTGGAGATGATAGAATGGCCCAGAGAAGCTGGGGGGAGTATAAGGCAAGCCATAAGGCAAGCCACCTGGGAAAAACACCTGTAAGTAGCCTAACTGCATTTTTTTTTTCATTTCAAATTGGTTTAAATGAGATCATGTGCCCATAGCATTCCTTGTTACGTGCAGACTATGCCTGGTGAAGGAACCCAGGGCATGCCGCCAAAGAGTTAACTCCTGGCAGAAGCAGATGAGCAAAGACACACAGGACTCATCTCACATGGACCACTCGCCATCATGGGAAAAGGAAATGAGGGAGAAGGCAGGCCTGGTGGGGCAGCAGCTAGACAATTGTCCTGGCTACCAGAGCTGACTGCTGACTACCAGTTGTGGGCACCATGCTGCAGCTGCTTTGGGTGTGGGTGAGTCTAACTGGCACCGTGGGCTGCGAGAACAGCTTGCCTACGGCATGACATCACCTGCCTCATATTCCTTGGCAAAGCACCCTCACGCAGAGGGGATAACCAAGACGCATGATCAGAGAAACAAACCAGCAAAGAAAATGATAGAAACTCTTAACGATTTTCACTTACTCACTGATTCATTCATTCGCTAATTCCATAACATGTGCTGCCTGTCAGTGTTATGTCGGGCACCATTCTGGGCACTGGAGATGCCGTGCGTGGTCAACGAGAAGATCAGGTTTCTTGTGTGCTTCCCTGCAAGGTACGTGAGTAGTGTTGAAGCGCAGGGGAAAGAGATCACAAAAATAAAATAAGCAAATTCACATATTTAGATTGTGCTATGTGCTATAAGTAAAGAAAAATATTAAAAAGTTGGATGGCATGGGAGAGTAACAAATCAGTCAGGGGGAGCCCCTTTGAAAGGTAGCGCTTGAGCCGAGCCCTGGCGGCCAGCCCAGGGAGGGCTGGAGCCAGCGGCAGGTGCTGTGGAGACAATGGCAGAGGGGCCAAGCGAGACCTAGGGGCAGAGGCAGGCTCCATCACACTGGGCCTCAGAGGCCCAGTTTTAGAGTTTATTCTAAGCACAGTGCAATATTTTTGGAAAACTTTCAGCAGGTGACAGGATGTAATTGGTAAAATTCTGCAAATCACTTGACTGGTGTGCAGAGAATGGATTGCAGGGATGTAGAGTGGAAGCAGGAAGCATGTCAGGAGTAGAATAGGCCAGAAGTGAGGGCCGTGGCAAAGAGGAGAGAGAATAACGAAAGGCAAGGGGTGAATTTTGGAAGAATAGTAGCTAGGATTTCCTGAGAGTTGGGATGCTGGCACAGAGAAAAAGAAAGGACTTGGGGGTGATTTTGTTAAATAACTGGGTTGTACAATTTCCCACAATGGGGATGACTCCAGAAGAAATATGCTTAGGGAGGCAGGGGTTGGAAGAGTAATGAATGAGCTCTGATTAAGTTGTGAAGCTGCTAATTCTGCAACAGCCAAATGGAAATGTTGGGACAACGGTGGGAGAAGAGTCTGGGACCTACCACAGAGGATGCGGGACAACACTATTGTCTCATCACAACCTGCTTTCCCGCTTACAGTTTAAAAAAAAAAGTAGTAAAACTCTGCTGTGTGCATTTTTTGGAGGGGGGCATATTATTCATGGAGTCATTGCCCTGGATCTAGAGGCTACCCTCTTTGTTTGTAATTTAGAAATAGGTTCTTTCATCCTGCCTTGTAGGTGCTAACCTATTCCACTCCATTTAAACTGTCCTTTAATATCTCTTCCCTGCTTGGTCACATCTCATCTGCCGACAGGAGATTCTGACATTGTTTGGGGATGAGGCATGAAGTTGTCAACTATGTATTTAAGAAAACAAGTGTATGCTGTTCACTTACCCTTAATGTAAGTTGAGGGACCTGGGTTTAAGACCTTCGTCTGTCTATTTTAACTTCCCTGCTGTGATCTAGATCGCTGCAAGCCTGTGTTTTATAGAGCAGTGGCTGAGCCCGGAGCAAGCACACTGCAGTCAGACATCGGCTTGAGTGTGGAGTCCCACCTCTGCAGCTCACCGTCCCTGGGACCTTACACGAACTCCTTGTCTTTACTCATCTTCAGCTTCCATTTCTGCCGATGGAGACTGTGATAGCGATGCATTGGTAGGATATTTGTTAAGTGTTTGTCTTAGTCAGCTCAGGCTGCTGTAACAAAATACCACAGACTAAAATGACTTAACGGGAATTTGTGTTCTCGCAGTTCCCCAGGCTGGACGTCTGAGATCAGGGTGCCAACAGGGATGTGTTCTGATGAGGGCTCTCTTCCTGGCCTCAGACAGCCACCTTCTTGCTGTGTGTTCACATGGTGGGGAAAGAGAGCTCTCTCTTCCTGTTCTTATAAGGCCACTGACTCTATAGGATTAGGACCCCATCCTTATAAACTCATTTAACTTAAATCACCTCCTAAAAGTGCTATCTCCAAATAGGATCACACTGGCGGCTACAGCTTCAGCACATGAATTTGGGGAAACACAGTTCAGCCTACATCGGCGTTAAATGAAATACTGCATGTCCAGTAATTGGCTTCCTGCCTGGCGCTCAGCATGCACTCAATAAATGCTAGTTCTTATTACTCACAGAAAGAGGCCTAATTCCCCATTGTCACAGATTTCTTCTCTGAAGCATCTCTGCGGGCAGATACATTGTACAGAGCAGGGCAGAAAGATTCCCAACGTGTCCAAAGGCTTTGTGTGTGTGATGTGGGAAACAGGACAAGTGTTTCTCTGATTTTGAAGAAGAGTCAATTTTAGAATTAGAAGTCCCCTAGAGATGAAAGGTTTATGTGGTTATTAGCAAGCATCTGTTTTACCCTGGAGGAGCTGCCTCGATGAGGACAGCTATTGGGGATTTTGGGATCCCACAGAAATATCTGAATTTATCTAATGAAATTTGTATCCAGTTATAAAAGCAATTTCAAACTGTGTGTTATTCATAAATAAGGAAAACTTACAGCTTGTGTTTATCAGAGAGAAGATTGTACCCAGCTGCTCTGTGTGTGCACGAGGAACAAACACAAAGTAAGAAGCCTGCATTGGATGTGTGTTTATATGACAGAAACCTACCTAAGTCATAGGGACCCAGTGGAGTGGGGTGGCTTAGTCTGAAGGCGTGACTATCTTGGGGCCCTCAGGACATGGAGCTGTCATGAACATGAACGTGAAAGCTGTTGCTAGTGTGTTAAGAATTGTCTGGAGCTTCCATTTGTAGGCCAAGGAAGTTACAAGAAAGGGAATCTCATGCCAGAATATAACACTTTGTAGGAGACACAGGAAAGTCCTCTATAAAGCCCAAAGCAATCCCCAGGCAATAGCTGCCCCCACAATCAATGCAAGACATCCACGAGGACCTTCGTCACTCATCCTCTATTTGCACTCTTCCAAAGGAGGCCAATGTGTTAATACAGTCAATGGTTTTCCTAGTCAGCTGCTGACCTAAGGTTAGAATTCAGGCCGGTTAAATCCTAACCTTTTCCTCTTTTCTATCACAGACCACATCACATCCTTTCCAACATAGGACAGATTTACCTGGACTGGTGGAAAGAACCACCATTGGTCATAAATTAGAAAGCCTGGCTTCAAACCCCAGCTCTGCCACTTACGAGTGTGGTGATCTCTGGCAAAGGACTTATCTGCTGAGCTTGTGTCTCCTCATCTGTAAACAGTGCTAATAACGCTTCCTCACGGGGTCGCTTGGGAGCATGATGACACATGTGAAACCTCCCATCACAGCGCCCGCCACATGGCAGCTCTCAATGACGGTGAACATTTCCTCTTCTGCATCCTTAATGCCAAAAGTATGAAGTTGACAAAACCAAAACAAGACAAAACAACAAAAATAACCAAATGGAGAAACAAAAACAACAATAACAACTAAAAGTAAGCAAACCAACAGAAAAGCATAAGGCACAAAAGACTGGCATTGTAAAAACATCTGTGAGGTTCCTCAAGACTTGGAGAGTGGCCTACTGATGGCTGTAGAATCCACTTGCTGTAACATCAGCCCCTTATCCTACTCTCTTTCCATCTAAGTTTCTGTGTGTGCTGTGTGCGTGTGAACTCTCTCTCTCTCTCATTAGAATTGCAGGGTGTTTATTTTGCCCGTCTCTGACTCCTCTGCCACAGTCTAGAGCCTGGCACAGAGAAAGTACGCAGCAAATATTTGTTGCAGTTGCATGACAGAACTGACATCCACTCTCCACAGTTTGCAAAAGGTTGGTGAAGCTGACAGCCAAGTACCCAATGCCATCACCACTAATGGACTCTCCTAGTAACTCTCTTCTTTCCTCCCTCATCCCCAAGTGCCTCAGCGGTGGGAAAACACAAAGCCTCAACTGCATTAAAGCAGCTCACTCTAGAAAGGCTGGAGACCCCTATAAAGGGGCCAGTTTCCACAAGCCACACCATAAAATCAGCCTCATTACTTTATAGTCACACCTCATATAGTTCTATAAATCAAATAACCAAAACCATTATATTGAGACCTACATGCCATCAAATGTGTTTTCTAAATGTTCACTAGTGTTATTACAGTCTTACCCTCCACCTCCAATCTCACTCTAGTCTCTAAGGGGAAGACTACGCCAAGTGGAGAATGGATTCTAACTCCCTGAGGAACCCAAAGTGTAGAGGAGAGGATGCCCATTAGGGCTGGACTTGCCGACGTCTGGACCTGCCACCTAAGACCTGGGGACCCGGAACAATGGACCAGACATCTCTGAGCTCATGTATCCCCATTGGTTAGATGCGAAAAACAATGCTTTCATATTTCTTTAAAGAACTGAGTGAGTTTTATGTAAGATACCTTGGAGAGAGCTTGGGCGCTCTGATGCTGCTTCATCCGAGCTCTAGCCCCTTTCTTCTAAAACGAGTCTGATCTCTCCGGATCTTAGAGAGGAACTAGAACTTGTGTTTTTTGTTGTTGTTGTTTTATTTCAGCCTATTACGGGGGTACAAATGTTTAGGTTACATATATTGCATTTGCCCCACCTGAGTTTGTGTTTTTTATCAATATTGGTTACTTGGAACCTTATCTCACTTGCCAGACTTTTTTAGTATTGTTCATTTATTTCATTTATTTTGTTGACTGATTCATTACTTCGTTCGATCTTCCTTCTTTTAATTTTTTTTTTTACCAACATTCATGGAACATCTAGGCACTTTGCCAGGCCTGGGGCTACAAAGAACATGGTATGCCACCTGCCCTCAAGGAGTTTATAGTCCAGTAGGAGAAATAACTCTATAGTGCCATATGATAAGATTTAAAATAGGAATATGTACAGAATGCTACAGGATCTTCGAATCGGGCCGTCTAAGTTAGACTAGGGCTCGTGGAAAGCTGTTCAAAGGAAGAGACTCCTGCGTTGACTTTGAAAGACTGAGCAGGATTTAGACTGCCACTTAGTTTCTGATTTTGGCAACGGAGTGGGTGATGTTACCAATCACAGAAACGTAGTAAGAGTAGTTGGTACTGAGTGGAGGGCAGGGTGCTAAATGTTGAACTCGAGGTGCTGGTGAAACATGCAAGTAAAAATACTCTGTTGGCATTTGGAAATTTAGGTTTCGAGCCTGAGAAAGAGACCATGTTTACAGTTATAGATTTTGGAATAATCTTCGTGTGAATGGAGCTGAAGCCCTGAGTGCTGACGAAGTCACTGAGTAAGAGCCGTGGAGTGAAAAGAAACCGAGCGACAAGTGTGAATTCCGGGCAACGCGAGCGCCAGGGCGCACGAGGACTCGCGGGGAGCCCCGGGGAGCGGCCAGGAAAGCGGAAGGACGCTCAGGAGTCGGCGACCGCACAGCAGGCAGGGGGGAGAACCGTAAGAGGAAAAGAGTGGCTAGCAGTGCCAAATATTACAGAATTCGGGCCGGCAGGGGATGGGCAAGCATGCCCTTGACCTGGCACGGCGGAGGGCACTGGGGAGTTTCGCAGGTGCTACCTTGCAGCTGAGGCCGCAGCACAGGTGAGGCGGCGCTGAGCCGAGGAGAGGGCGGAACCCAGGAGTGGAGAACGAACACACCTTGGCCCCGGCTGTCACCCGCGAGAGAATGAGAAGGGAGGAAGGCTGGGCTCCCACGGCACAGAGTGGAAAGTCTGGGGGATGCTTTACACTGTTTAGCTTTACTTCATCTTCAGCATGAGAGACTTGAATATTTTTATGTTTCTGAAGATAGAGTTCCTTGAAGGTGTTGTAGAGCTACCTATGCTGTGCTCATCAGAGAATTTTGTGCATTGTTGATCACACACACACACACACACACACACATATAGCATGAATGGTTTCAGGACATAACTTCCATCTCTGGACCCACTCGGGCAGACCAATCAACCAACATTTAAAAAATAATAATGGTTTTCATCATCATCCTTCTCCTCCTCCTACCAGGTGCCCAGACACTAGGACACACACCTGACAGATGACATGTACTGTAATCTTTCTAATACCTCTATAAGGAAAGTATTATTATTTAATAAGAAATCAATGCATAGAGAAGAAGGATTATTCCTAGTTATATCTAGGGATACAATATAGGAAATGCTATTTTTTTCCTGGTTCACCTCAAGGATCATTGTTCTAGTACCAGCACCCACAACAGTTCCTGCATGTAGTAGGTTTTCAATAAATATGTATTCAATTAATAATAAAATATTTATTTATCTCTAACCCACGCCCTCCAATCTCAGATATATTATATTAATAGCTATTCAAGATTCACATACCAAATATTAAATAACCAAAGATATTTGTCCTTATTTGGACATTGGAAGAGATTTTATTGGTAGCAATTTAGCTTGAGGCAAAAAAAGAACAAGAATCAGAGTAGTTCAATTTGCATCACTCCAAAATCCCTGTGCCCGTGTACTGCTAATGTTGGAACACACCATTATTTATACTGTGAGAAGTTAATCACGGTGGGAAAGCAGGTGGCGGCAGCACCACATGGCCCACAATGAAGATGGGCTCCAGGTATTGGGATTCTAATCAATAAAACATAGCCAGATTAACTGGAAACATAGCTTGTGGTTTACATAATTATGATGATCTGTGGTAACTTGGCTTAAAGAGCAAGCCTCTCATAGAGGGCGATTACACTGCAGAGCCCAGTCTTTATTTATGTGTTTGTACACGCTCTCAGGCTCTCGCACATGTGTGTGCTTCTGCTCTGGGCACCCAGTAAGTGGCATTTTTATTGTGAGTTTTGGCCAAAAGTTTGAGGTGCACAGGACTGGACAATCTCTAAAATCCTGCTAGGCTGTGTGCATCACCACCACCACATTTAGTCTAGATGTAGTCCAGGATATGACTCTGAACAGCCTCCTTTCAGCCGCGAATGCTCCATACCCACCCCTTGAACCAGCACTGAAACTGTCCCCTGTACACAGTGCCACAAGCTCCCTCTCATCTCTTCCCTGCTGCTCTTGCTCCCTGTCACCTGGCTGAGTGGAATCAGTTTCACAAAGGTGAAGACAGGACAAACAAAAACGAAAACTCTGGGTCGTGAGGTGCGAAATTGCCCATGGTGGCTGGAGATGCAGCCAGAGGACCACATCCGTCTTCATCCTCCCTCTTCCAGGCACCAGGAAGTTTCCAGACAAAATGAGGGGAGAGGAAACAGAAAAAAAGACAGCAAAAGAAAAAGAAAGAAAGAGGCAAGGGCATAATGGGGAGACACAGGACAGGTCTGAGGTCTTGTACAGTCAGGATTCTCAGACAAACAGAGCCAATGGGAGATCATACAGAGAGAGGTAGAGACACAGAAAAAGAGATAAGTAAATTTGTGTATTTAAAAATACACTTATATATATAAACACACACATATATACTGCACATATAGGCATACCTCGTTTTATTGCATTTTGCTTGATTACGCTTCGCAGATAGTGCGTTTTTCACAGATGGAAGGTCTGCGGCAACCCTGCCTCAGCGAGTCTGTCAGCACCGTCTTTCCAACGGCGTGAGCTCACCTCGTGGCCTTGTGTCACACTTTAGTAATTCTCACAGTGATTCAAACTTTTTTCTTACTTTTATGTACATCATGGTGATCTTTGATCGGTCATCTTTAATGTTACTGTTATAATTGTTTTGGGGCACCACAAACCACTCCCATATAAGACAACACACTTCACTGACAAATGCTGTGTGTGTTCTGACTGCTCGACTCACTGGCCATTCCCCAGCCTCTGTCCCTCTCCTTGGGCCTCCCTGTTCCCTGAGACACAACAATACTGAAATTAGAGCAATTAATAACCCTACAATGGCCTTTAAGTGTTCAAGAGAAAGGAAGAGCTACACATCTCTCATTTTAAATGAAAAGCAAGAAATGATTAAGCTTAGTGAGGGAGGCATGTCGAAAGCCAAGATAGACTGAAAGCCAGGCCTCTTGTGTCAAACAGTTAGCCAAGCTGTGGATGCAAAGGAAAAGTTCTTGAAGAAAATTAAAAATGCCACTCCACATGAATAATGAGAAAGTGAAACAGTCTTACTATTGCTATGGAAAACCTTTTGGTGGTCTGGATAGAAGATCAAACCAGCCACAGCATTCCCTTAAACCAAAGTCTAATCCAGAGCCAGGTGCTAACTCTTCCATTCTGTGAAGGCTAGGAGAGGTGAGGAAGCTGCAGAAGGATAATTGGAAGCTCGCAGAGCCTGGTTCATGAGGTTTAAGGAAGGAAGCCACCTCCGTAACATAAAAGTGCAAGGTGTATCAAGTTGTCTAGAAGAGCTAAGTAAGATCATTGATGCAAGTGGCTACACTAAGCAATGTATTTTCAATGTAGATGAAACAGCCTTATACTGGATCTAGGACTTTCATAGCTAGAAAGGAGATGACAGTGCCTGGGTTCAAAGCTTCAAAGGACAGGCTGACTCTCTTTTTAGGGGATAATCCAGCTGGTGACTTTAATTTGAAGCCAATATTCATTTGTCATTTTGAAAATTCTAGGGCCCTTAAGAATTATGCTAAATCTACTTTGCCTGTCCTGTATAAATGAAACAACAAAGCTTAGCTGACATCTGTTTACAACATGGCTTTCTGACTATTTTAAGCCCATTGTTGAGAACCACTGCTTAGAAAAAAAGATTCTGTTCAAAATATTACTGCTCTTTGATAATGCACCTGGTCACCTGAGGGCTCTGATGGACTTGTACAAGGAGATTAATGCTGTTGCCATGCCTGCTAACACAGCATCCATCCTGCAGCCCATGGATCAAGGAGTAATTTCAACTTTCAAGTCTTATTATTTAAGAACTACATTTCATAAGGCTATAGGTGCCACAGATAGTTATTCCTCTGATGGATCTGGGCAAAGTAAACTGAAAACCTTCCAGAAAGGATTCACCATTATGGATGCCATTAAGAACTTCATTCATGGGAGGAAGTCAAAATGTCATCATTAATAGGAGTTTGAAAGAAGTTGATTCCAACCCTCATGGATGACTTTGAAGGGTTCAAGAATTCAGTGGAGGAGGTAACTGCAGATGCCTTGGAAATACCAAGAGAACTAGAGTTAGAAGTGGAGCCTGAAGATGTGACTGAGTTGCTGTAATCTCATGATCAGTCTTGCATGGGTGAGGAGTTGCTTCTTATGGATGAGCAAAGAAAGGGTTTTTCCTGAGATGGAATCTACTCCTGGCTAAGACGGTGTGAATATTGTTGAAATGACAACAAAAGGTTTAGAATATTGCATCAACTTAGTTGATAAAGTCGCGGCAGGGTTTGAGAGGGCTGACTCCAATTATGAAAGATGTTCTCCTGGGTGTAAAATGCTATCAAACAGCATCGCATGCTACAGAGAAATCTTCTGTGAAAGGAAGAGGGTGGAGCGGAGCAAAGGATTAGATAACACAGAGACTGAAAAAGAAAATGGAGTATAGAGAGCCCAAAAATAGCTCTGTAAGAGTCGTAATTATTCACAGAGCTTCAATTTATCTACATCTACTTTGGGAAAAAAATCAGAATCTATACACAATGCTACTACATGCAGGTCTGGAGATTTAGAAGTGACACGTTGAATCTGGGAGGGAGAAAGGAAACTAGGAGGAAAGGATACTTCAGGGCACACCCTGGTAATAGCAGCACAAGGCGGGAAACAATGAACACAAACGTGTCTCATCTCATACACAGCAATCCCAATTGTTCTTTCAAACTGAATTTGGGTGATTGCCTGTATTATGTTCCAGAACAGAACGTCATCCAACAGACTCACTGTTACAGGGCACTACTCCAACCGTCAATTAAGAAATGGAATGTGGGAAACGTGTCCATTTTGGCTCTAGAACTGCGCCTAAACACACTGCTCGAACCTCTTGACCTTGAACACAAAGGTTGAAGTAGGATGTGCAGAACACCAAGGAGGGAACTTAAAGTTTACTGTTCTTACTACTGTTCCTGTTGATAAAATTATGATAATAACAATAATAATAACTTACTGAGTGCTCATAGCATACCAGATGCTAAAATATATGACTTACATGCATCATCTCATTTAGTTTGCCCAATAATCTGAATTTCGCAGTAGAAAACCGAGGCCCAGCACAAGATCAGAGCATCAGGAGTCAAGACCCCCCTGGAAAGTAGAAAGTCCCGGTGTTTCCCTTCTTGCTATGGGCAGCTCAGAAGTCTGCTGTGCCCGGCACAGAGAGAGAGTTTCCTTCTCAAGGGACTGGGAATCCCATGCGTGCAAAAAGCACAACTGTTGTGGGAGTGGGAGGGTGGGATGAGGCCGGGAGCACGGGGCGTGGGTGGTGAGGGCCAGCAGAGCCGCACCAAGCCCAGACAAGGCGGGACCCCTGCAAATGCACAGGCGGCATCAGCGGAGGGCAAAGCAAGATGGGGAGATAGAGCCGCAGCTTCTGCTCTATTTTCCACCGTCTCCCTCCCCCTCTCCATCTGTCTGTCTCCTCCTTTCCTCTCTCCCTCTGTCTCTTCTCCCTTTGCAAATCTTCAGCTGCTAATTTCCACTCAACACGTTTATGAATTAATTCCAACACTTCTCTCTCTCTGTCAAGATATCCTGCTTTCTAACCTTCCCCACCCTTTGGCAACGTGTGCATTTTATTCCACAGACTGTTTTACTGACAATTCCCAGATGTGGTGATTTGCTCTGACATCTTTGTGTGTGCAATCAACCCAATTCTCCGGGGCCCCAGAGAGAGTATGGGAGACCGGGTCTGCAGCTGGACAACCTTGCAAGTGCAGGCGGGGGAGAGTGAGGCTGAGGGGAGGAGCAGCAGGGGCTACAATAAACAGCCGATGCCACTGGCTACTAGCCTCTGTCTGGAACAAAGCTCCCCCTATCCTGACATGGGGCATGTGCAACTTTCTCCTGCAAGTAGCAAGGGTCTGTCAGAAAGGAGCCTTTATTATCCTCATCTTAATTAATGGAAACTAATGGTGCTGGCCAGGGAGTCCCAAAAATAGTCTTCCCGGATGTGTATAAACTGACATACACACATCACGAGCACCGAGCTATATCTCAGTGTCTTTTCAGCTTTGAAACAAGAATGCTTCCAGGCGCACTGAAAGGGCTGAAGAATGGATTCTAAGATTTTCACATCTTAAATAAAAATAAGTATATTTTAAGAATGAGCAACACAAAGATGTGGGTACTTGTAAAGAGCACAAGGTAGAAAAAAATAGCATCTAGAGTGCCTGACATAGTAGCTTTTATACACGTTTGATAAATAGACGGAATGATTGGTGGATTGATGGATGCATTTAAAGTGGGAGAATCAAGAGATGCTATTTGTAGACTTAGCAAGGGGAGGAAAAGCCAGGGCCGAGAATACTGACATGAGATGGAAGTAACTCCATGACGTAAGTATGTCCGAAGAATGGTAAATTCAAATACATGCTCAGAGACAGTGTTGGTAACTGAACAGGTCAGTGTTTCAGACTTTGGAGAAGTCAGTTCAGCTCTCCTGCCTTTAGTTTCCTCACCTGTAAAATTAGCCATTGCACTAGATGATTTGCAAAGTCCTTTTCAATGGAGATCAATGGCCATTGCTGGGCCTACTGGCCTTTCCAGGAAAAAGGTTGACATTTCCATCTCTCTCTGTGCTAGCCCACACTGTTTCTCTGATCTGAAGGGTCCTCTTCTGCTGATCAAATTCCAAAACTCATTAGGAAGCTCCATCTCCAATGTTACCTTCCCTGCACAGTTTCCCAGCTTCCTTGGCAAAAGTAATTCCTCCCTCTTCTGGACCTCCTCAGAATTCTATCCTCCTTCTTATACAATCTTATTACAACACATTTGCTCTAGTGGAGTACGGGACACTTTCTCTTCGCTAATGTATTCCTCGGCTCTCGATACCAAGCACGATGCTTAGCAAAAAGGCAACGCTCAATAAACATTTGCCAAATGAACGAGTGTGACACTTTTCTGTAGGACGCCCGTTTCCACTGTGGTGTTTGTCTTTAACTGGATGCTTGTAGTACTGTACGATAGAAGACCAAGGAGGCCTCTTGATGAATCATCTTGGGAAGAGAATTGAACAAGAGGAAAGCAAAGCACAAAAACCAGCCCAATTATCTCAGCCGATGGAGGCCTGGGCTCCCACACCCTCTCCCAGTGTGATGGAAGCAGCATTCCACTAAGAGTGTGCCTGGGAACTCACATTCCTTTGCAATTAGCAAACTCCCACTTGGTAAACAGACTAATTCTGCCTGTGCATCAGCAGTTTGCCTAATCAGTGCTTTCCACTCAGAGCTTGAGCAAAAGATTTTAAGTCTAGACCATGGTGTGAGAGAACAGAAATTGTGGTCCAAAGGAAAACCCTGCTATTATTTTTATATTTGTCGCACAGGGGGCACTAAATTAAGGACATGCCATTTATTTCTTTATAAGCACTCTCTCAATGTGCAAATCGGTCTTTAAAATCATTTTTCACCCTGACCCTAGCCTTGCCTGTTTGTCCCTGCTGCCCCAGCTTTAGAGCCCACCTCCAGGGAAAGCCCCGGCAAAGCCAGGGAAGCACTGTCTGGATCCGCCCACTGGCAGGCATTTAACCGCATTGGACTTTTCAGTCTTTGCCTTATTTTGCACAATATTTACTTTAAATCAGGAGCTCTCCAACTTCGCTTTTCGCTTCAGCACCTCCAACCTCAGGAGCACTTCATTTCCACCGTCCTGTTTTCTCCCAGTGGATGAGAAAGTCAGACAGAGGTGGTTTTCCGCCAGCCAGAGCGGGAGGCCTGCTTGACGGAGCACATAGGAATCTAGGAACTTGGACCTACCGCTGCGAAGCTTGACACCACCTCACCGCCCCAAGACAGGAAATCGGCATGTCGTTAGGCATCCTGCATCTAGAACCTCAAACACATGCAGAGGTGGGCTCCATTACTTGGGAAATTGCTTTGTCATAGAATTTTGAATTTGGAAGGGGCTTTAGACATCAACTTTTTAGTCTGAAGTTAATGCTAAAATCTCCTGTGTGCAATTCTTCACATATAGTCCTCAGGTTTTACATGCACATTTCCATGAACACGAATCTCTACACCACAGCCTGTTTTATAATATTGACAGGCAGCTCTCCCTGTTAGAATATTCTTTCAATTTCCACCTCCTCCACCATTCTGGTGTAGCAGAAGAGAAGTGAGAGAGCAGAGAATGCCAAGGTCTACGTTGTCCGTAAACGTTAGCTCTTCTGCCTATCTTTATTACAATATAATTATTACTAATTGTTGCTGCTATTGTTACTGTTTTAATTATTGTTTATTATTATTTTACATTTGATCATGGTCTCTGTCCTCATTCTACCTATCCCCCAGCTACATGTTAAGGTTAGGTACCTGGAATTTCAAGGCCACCAGCTGCATCTTGAGCCCCTCTATCATTACACACTTGGAATTGAGTTTAGTTATATTCTCATTTGATGTCAGTTCAGGTCACCATTGCGAGGTCACACTTGTGCCCATTCTGCAAGCAGCGGTTGCGTGGAGGAGAGAAGCCTTTGGAGGCTGCAGACAGATCCTTCCGCGCCGAACCTGGGGGGTAAGGCGCACCCATATGGAGCTGTTCAGAGGAAAAGCACTTTCCAGAAAACACCTCGAGGTGAAGAGACGATGGCAATGGAGGTTGGACAAGGAGGAAATACAAAAGGGAGGAAACTTCCTGCACAGACCGTGTCTGAGTCGTGCTGACTCCAAACACACATGGAAATATTATTGGAACTAGAAGAGAGAATGGCCAGTTAAAAGCCTGATTTGCCATCTTTTTCACAATGATGCTTTTCATAACAATGATACGTAGCGCACTTTAGCATGACATTATGGTAAGAGCATGGACTTTGCAATCCTTCAGATGTGGGTGCAAATCCTGGTTCCTTTAGATGAACTGCAGGCGTATCTCATAGCTTCTCTGAGCCTTAGTTTTCTCATCTGAAAAATGAGGATGATAATGGCACCTATCTACCTGGTCCTGAGTGGATTATTACATTAGCTAGCGTACGAAACGCCTAGAATCTTTGTTGAGAAAGTCATTTGTTTCTTCTCAGCCTCCACACCTGCTCACCTGTCCCTCCTGTTACTGTCACCTCCCCTTCCTGGCCCAGCACTGCCTTTCGTGACTCAGCCCAGGTTCCACTCCTCCATGACCCTGCACTTGCCCCCGAGGCCCCCAGGTCCCTGCAGCAGGCACATGTGGACAACACACTTTAACGTGGACCAGTAGGTACTATTGCTACCTGCTCTGCAGATTCGGTGGTCCCTTTTTGTAGGCTAGAGAGGAAGGTGTTATTATGCCCCATTTTGAAAATGAGAAAACTGAGGCTCAGAAAGTCTATGTGGCTTCCCCAAAGCCATACAGTCAGAAAGCGGTGGACTCGAACTCAAGTCACTTACTTCGAATTCCTGCTTTCCTTAAATAACAACATGCTATATTTTGCATTCTTGTTTCTCAAGGATGTTATTCTTGTTTTTCTATCAGTCTAATTATTGACAGATTTTTTTAGGATATTAACCATTTTCTACACTTTTCTTTGTCTCACACTGCATAGGTGGCATAGTGTAGAAAAATAACTAGATAATCAGAGTTCGGACCTAGCCCCTATTACCCACAAGCCGTGCAACCGAGGACAGTCTACACATCCGCACGAGCCTCACTGTCCTCATCTGGAAAAACAAAAGAGAACAGCAGTCCTACCACACAGAGTTGCTGCGAGGATTAAATTCAATAATCCTTGTTAAGCGTCTAATACATTTTAATTCCCGTGATTGTGGCGGACGTCAAGATGAGCTGCTCGTGTCCCCGTTCCAGGAGAGACTCACTGCCCAGGTGCCAGAGCGCTGTCAGGAGATGGCTTCCAGGGGTTGCTTCGCCCTCAGGGAGGTCCCTCCCCGAGTCCACATTGCCAGGGTGGCCCAGCTCCAGCAGACGACCAAGGGGGAGAATAAAGGCCTGGCCATTGCTGCCCAGGGTGGGACAGCCCTGGGGATCCTACTGAGTCGGCAAGGCAGCCACCAGGCACACTCGACCTCCCCCTCTACCCCATCCTGCTCCTGCCCTGCCTCTCACAGTCCCGATCCCCAGGAAATTTCCTAATAAACATCTTGTGCACGAAATGCCATCTCAGGGAACCCAGCTAGGGTTTAGCCTCTGTTTACTTGCATGTAAATTTATCTCACAGGATTGTTGTAAGAATTAAATAAAACACCGTGTGCTGGTGCCTGGCAGAGCACCCCACACCTGGTAGACTCTCCGTCTGACACAGCCAGCTCAGCTGTGGGCACCTAGTGGCGAGGCCTGTGTGCATCTGATAGTGGACCTGCCCCTCAGTGCAATGGGCCAGTGATACCAGAGTGTGGCCTTGACGCTCTGTGAGCTGGGGACCACACGATGACCAGCCTCTCTAGATGCCAGAAGGGAGAGGTGTCACCCTGAAATCACCTCATCTCAAACCCACCTTCTGCAGCGGCCCCTTTGCTCTCACTGTCCCAGAATGGCACAGAGATACTTGTAAATATCCCCAAACCGATTCATATACAGGGTTTTGTTATCTATCGTACATGTTATTTTGCTCATGGCTAAAATTTTTATTTCTTGAACTCTATGACTCATTATATCTTGTTTATATATATCTTTCTGTATATAGCTTTCTATATATAGCTTTCTATATATCTTTAACTCTGTAACTTATATCTTCCTACCAAGAGGAATGTTTTAAACGCTTGCCTACAATCTCTTTGAGAAAAGAGGCAGTGTAGAAATAAATAAAAATGAATATTTTAGCCATAGCAGCTCCTCAGTTTGGGCTACACACATCATATGCCTCTATCTAAGTTTAGCACTGCCAAGACCCTCCTAATCCATGTGCTCAAAGGGAAAGCAACAGTCACATCAGAAAAATCCATTTCCCGTTTCCATACCCACCAAAAAATCCTTTCACTTTCCCTGACAGCTTTGCACAGTTGCCTCAACCCTTCCTCCCCTTGGTAGAAACGTAGAATCTTTAAGGTCTTTTCTGTGAAAGGAAAAGGCAAACAAACTCTGCAAATAAAGATAGCTTTATTTTCTCCTTTCCAACATGAATGGCTTTTATTTCTTTTTCTTGACTAATTTCCCTTGCCAGAACCTCCACTGTTGAATAAAAGTGGTGAGAGCCTACATCCTTTCCTTTTCCTAATCTTAGGAAATCTTAGCGTTCCTAATCTTAGCATTCAGTCTTGTACTGTTAAGTGTGACGTTAGCTGTGGGTTTTTTGTAGATGCCCTTTAACGTGTTGAGGTGTTTTTATCATAAAGGATATTAGGGGAAAATGCTTTTTATGCTTTTGTTAAAATAATTCCTTGGGTTTTGTCTGTTATTTAATGACATGCTGTGTTACATTAATTGATTTGGGGATAGTAAACCTTCATTGCATTCCTGGGATAAATCCCATTTGGTCATAGTGTGTAATCTGTGTTATATATTGCTTGAGTCACTTTTTCTAGTATTTTTAAGGGATTTTCTCACATTGTATTCATTACAAATGTTGGTCTGTAGTTTTATTTCTTGTAATATCTTTGTCTTATTTTGGTATCAGAACAGTACTGGCTTAATATTATGAGTAAGGAAATATTCCCTCTTCTTCTGTGTTTTTCTTTTTTTGTTTTTTTTTGGAAGAGTTTATAAAACAATTAATTCTTCTTTAAATGTTTGGTAGAATTCACCAGTGAAGCCATCTGATCTTGGGCTTTTTGTGTGGGGAAGCTTTTAAAATTACTAATTAAATCTCTTCACTTGTCCATGTAGATTTTCTATTTCCTCTTGAGTTGGTGTCAGTAGTTTGTGTTTTTCTAGGAATTTGGCTATTTTATCTAAGTCATCTAACTTATTGGCATACAATTGTTAATAGTATTCCCTTATAATTCTTATTTCTGTGAAGTCATCAGTAACATCCTGTCTTTTATTTGTAATTTTAGTAATTTGTAACTTCTCTTTTTTTTCTTGTTCAGTATAGCTAAAGGTTTATCAATTTTGTTGTTATTTTTAAAGAATTAATTTTAGTTTCATTGATTTTATTATTTTTTATTCTCTATTTCATCAATTTTGACTCATCTTTATTATTTCCTTTTTCTGCTTACCTTGGGTTTACTTTTCCATTTTTTTTGCATTGTCCTAAGGTAGAAGGTTAGATTATTGATTTGACATTTTTCCTCTTTCTAAATATAGGTGTTTGCACCTATAAATTTATCTCTAAGCAATGCTTTAACTGCATACAATATGTTTCTCTATGTTTTGTCTTTATTTTTATTCATCTCAACGTATTTTCTAATTCCTCTTGTGATTTCTTCTTTGATTCATTAGTATTTGAGTATGTTAATTTTTACATGTTTTTTATTTATCAAATTTCTTTTTGTTATTGATTTTTATTTGAAGTTAATTATGGTCAGATACCATACTTTGTATAATTTCACTCATTTAAAATTTATGAAGGCTTGTTTTATGACCTAGCATCTGATCTATCCTGGAGAATGCTCTCTGTGTACTTAAGAATAATGCATATTCTGCAGTGGTTGAGTAGAGTGTTTCAGAGAGGTCTTTTGATTCTAGTTGGCTTAAACTGCTGTTTCAGTCTTCTATTTTCTTGTATCTTCTGCCTACTTTTATATATATTACTAAGAGGGGGTATTGATATCTCCAATGATTATTGTTGAATTGTTTATTTTTTACCTTCACTTATGCAATTTTTGTTTTGTGTATTTTGAGGCTCTGTGGCTTGGTGCATATATGTTTATAATTTTTATATCTTACTGATGAACTGACCCTTTTATCATTGTAAACCTTCCCTAGATCTGTAGTCAATCTTGTTGTTCTAAAGTATATTTTGTGGGATAATGACTTCAACTTTTTAAATTCCTTTTTACATGGTATATATTTTTTCATCCTTTTACTTCAACCTATTTCTATCTAAAGTGTGTCTCCCATAGACAGCATATAGTTGGATCTTGTCATTTTATCCAGTCTAACAATCTCTACGTTTTGATTGGACTGTTTTACCTATTCACACATAATGTTATTAATGATACAGTTAGATTTACTATTTTGTTTTCTGTATATCACGTCATTTTTATTTCCTTATTTCTCCTTTACTGTTTTATTTTTCATTAAATTAGTACTTTTAGTGTAACATTTTAATCCCCTTAATAATTTTTCACTCTATTTTATTGAGATATTTTATTAGTCGTTGCTCTAGGACCTACCATATACATCCTAACTTATCAGAATCCACTTCAGATTTATATTAACTTAATTCCAATGAGATAAAGAAACATTACTCCTATATAGATCTATGCCCTTTTCCCATTTTTGTGCTATTACTCTTAAACATATTAAATCTGTATATGTTACAACCCAACAGTACATTTTTATAAATTATTATTTTAATTAATCATATTACTTTTGTAGAAGTTGAGAAAAGAAAGGAGAGAAAATATATACTTATAAATTTTATTGTATTTTCCATCTTATTTACCATGTCTGGCTTTCTTTACTTGTTCCTATGGAATTGAGTTACCGTCTGGTGTCATTTCATTACTGCAATACAGCTTTGATCTTTTACTGCTGTTATTGTTAGATATATTACATTTCTATATCTTATAAGCATAACAATAGAAATATATATGTGTATATGTATGTCCTACATATATAGTGGTCTGTAATTGTTTTTTAAAGTAGTTCAGAAAAGAAAGAAGGAATGGGCGTTTATGCAGTCTGTTACAATTATACAATCACTTTTATCAGCAACATTTGCTTTCTTGTGTTGATTTGAATTACTCTCTAGGGTCTCTTCCTTTAACCTAAAGAGCATCCTTTAGCTTTTCATGTAAGATGGTCTGTAAGCAACAGTTTCTCACAGTTTTTGTTTATCTAGGAATGTCTTTATTTCACCTTCATTTTTAAAAATAAAATAATTAATTTCTTCAGAGCAGTTTTAGGCTCACAACAAAATTAAAGGAAGGCATAGAGATATTCCATATATCCCTGACCCCACACACGCAGAGCCTCCCCCATTATCAACATCCTCCACCAAACTGGTACATTTGCTGCAATTAATGAACTAACATTGACACATCATTGTCACCCAAAGTCTGTAATTTTTATAAAGGTTCACTCTTGGTGTTGCATATTCTGTGGGTTTGGCAAATGTATATTGACATGTGTCCACAATTATAGTAACATACAAAATAGTTAAACTGCCCTAAAAATTCTCTCTACTCTGCCCATTCATCCTTTTCTTCCTTCAACCCATGATAACCACTGACCTTTTCACTCTCTCCATAGTTTTGCCTTTTCCAGATATTATGTAGTTGAAATCATATAGTATGGAGCCTTTTTTTTTTTTTGGCCTCTTAGTAATATGCAATTAAGTTTCCTCCATACCTTTATGTGGCTTGATAGTTCATTTCTTTTTAGCATTGACTAATATTTCATTGTCTGGATGTACTACAGCTTGTTTATCCACTCACCTATTGAAGGATATCTTGGTTGCTTCTAAGTCTTGACAGTTATGAATAAAGCTGCCATAAACATCTGTGTGCAGGTTTTTCCGTGAACATTAGTTTTTCAAATCATTTGGGTAAAAACAAAGGAGCATGACTGCTGGATTGTATGGTAAGAATATGTTTAGTTGTGTGAGAAACTGTCAAACTGCCTTTCCAAGCAGCTCTACCATTTTGCATTCTCACCAGCAATGAATGAAAGTTCCTGTTGCTTCAGATCCTTGTCAGCATTTATTATTGTCAGTGTTTTGGATTTTAGCATTCTAATAGGTGTGTAGTGGTATCTTATTATTGTTTTAACTTCATTTCCCTGATGATATATGACATGGGGCATATTTGATATCTGTAGATCTTCTTCAATGAAATATATGTTCAAGTTTTTGCCCATTTTTAATTTCATTATTTTCTTATTACTAAGTTTTAAGAGTTTTTTGTTTTGTTTTGTTTTTTGTAAATTTTGGATAACAGTCCTTTATCAGATATGTCCTTTGCAAATATTTTCTTCCAATCTATGTCTTGTCTTTTTACTCACTTGACAGTGTCTTTGGAAAAGTAGAAATTTTTAATTTAAAGAAATATTAGCTTATCAATTATTTCTTTCATTGATCATACCTTTGGTGTTGTACCAAAAAGTTATTACCAGACCCAAAGTCATGAAGATTTTCTCCTATGTTATCTTGCAGGAGTTTTAGAGTTTTGCATTTTACATTTAGGTCTGTGATCCATTTTAAATGGATTTTTGTGAAGGGTGTAACTTCTGTATCTAGATTCTTTTTGTCCCATGTGGATGCACAGTTGTTCTAGTACCATTTGTTGAAAAACTATCTTCTCTCTGTTGTATTGCTTTTGTGTCTTTGTCAAAGATCAGGTGACTATATTTTTGTGGGTCTATTTCTGGGCTCTCTATCTTATTCCATTAACCTATCTGTCTATTCTTTCACCAGTGCCAGCCACATGGTCTTGATTAGCCTTATAGTAGGTCAAAAGTTGGGCAGTGTCAGTCCTTCAACTTTGTTCTTCTCCTTCAATATTGAATTGGCTATTTTAGGTTTATTGTTTCTCTATACAAACTTTAGAATCAGTTTTTAGGTATCTACAAAATAATTTGCTAGGGTTTTTCTAGGCATTGCATTGACTCTATAGATCAATTTGGGAAGAACTGACATTTTGACAGTATTGAGTCATCCTGTCCATGAATGTGGAATATCTCTCCATTTATTTAGTTCTTCTTTTATTTCTTTCATTACAGTTTTGTGTTTTTCCTTATATTGCTTTTGTACATATTTTGTTAAATTTATAGCTAGGTTTATAGGAGGATGCTGATATAGATAATATTATGCTTTTAATTTCAAATTTCACTTGTTCATTACTGTTATTAGAAAAGCAAATAACTTTTTTGTTAACTGTGTTCATCTATTTTCTGTTGCCTATAACAGAATACCTAAAACTGGGTAATTTATAAAGAAATAAAATTTATTTCTTATAGTTCTAAAGGATGAGAAGTCCATGGTTGTGGGGCTACATCTGGTGAGAGGCTTCTTGCTGGTGGGAGCTCTCTACAGGGTCCTGAGGTGGTGCAAGGCATCACATAGTGAGGAGGCTGAGCATACTAGCTCAGTTCTCTCTTCCTTTTCTTATAAAGCTATCATTTCCACTCCCGTGATAACCTATTAATCCATTAACCAATGATGTATTAATCTATTCATGAGGGCAGAGTCCTCATGACCCAATAACCTCTAAAGGCCCCACTTTTCAATATTGCCACAGTTGGGAGTAATTTCAACATGAATTTTGGAGGGAACAAATATTGAAACCATATCATTAACCTTGTATCTTACAACATTTCTATAATCATTTATTAGTTCTAGTTTTTTGATGTTTCTTTCAGAGTTTCTATATAGACAATAATGGCATCTGCAAACAAAGACAGATCTATTTGTTTCTTCCCTGTCAGCATACTTCCTCCCACTTTCCTTCTTTTATTGCATTAGCTAAGACTTCCAGTACAATGTTTAAAAGAAGTGATGAGAAGGAACATTCTTGCCTTGTATTTGATCTTAGTGAGAAAGCTTCTAGTTTTTACCTTAATTTTTTAATGTTAGTTTTGCTGAACAGAAGACTTTTGGTTGACTTTTTGAAAATATCATATTAAAGTATGTCATTCTATTGCCTTCTAGTCTCCATTGTTTATAATGAAAAGTCATCTGTTAATCTTATTGGGGATTACTTGCATGTGTCGAATGAGTTTTCCCTTGCTACTTTCAAGATTTTCTTTCAACATTCTTTTTAATGGTGCATATGGGTGTGAATATCTTTGTGTTTATCCTACTTGGAATTTGTGAAGCTTATTGGATATGTAAATTAATGTTTTACATCAAGTTTTTGAAGTTTTCAGCCAATATTCTTTCAAATATTTCTTTCTTTTCCTTTCTTTCTCTCCTGTCCTTCTGGGACCCCCACTATGTATAAACTGATGTGCTTATGGGCATCCCATATTGCTTTGTCTGTTCACTTTTTTTCATTCTCTTTTCTCTGTTTTTCAGATGGCATAATTTTTATCAATCTATATTTAAGTTTTTTGATTTTCTTTTGCTAGTTAAAGTCTACTATTGAGCCCCTCTAGTGAGTTTTTTTTATTTAGGTTATTATCTTTTTCAAATAAAAAATATAATTTGGTTATTTTTTTATTTCAGCATATTATGGGGATACAAATATTGAGGTTACATATATTGCCTCTTCTCCACCTGAGTCGGAGCTTCAAATGTGTCCATGCTCCAGACAGTAAACACCGCACCAACTAAGTGTGAATATACCAATCCCCTCCTCCCCCTCATACCTGCCCAAACCCAATGAATGTTACTACTATATGTGCATGTAAGTGTTGATCAGTTAATACCAATTTGATGGTGAGTACATGTGGTGCTTGTTTTTCCATTCTTGTGATACTTCACTTAGTAGAATGGGCTCCAGCTCTATCCAGGATAATACAAGAGGTGCTAGATCACCATTGTGTTTTTTGGCTGAGTAGAACTCCATGGTATACATATACCACATTTTATCAATCCATTCATGTATTGATGGGCACTTGGATTGTTTCCACATCTTTGCAATTGTGAATTGTGCTACCATAAAAAAAATAATCAAGTGACTAATTTGGTTATTTTTTAAAGATGTCTTTATTGATATTGTCTATTTGATAAGGTATAATATATACCTTATTTTACTTTTCAAAGCATGGTTTACTTTAGCTTTTTGAATATATTTACTATGTCTGCTTGAAGTCTTTGTTGTTAATAAATATGACATCTGAGCCCTCTCACAGGACATTTTTTTGCCTATATTTTTTCATGTGTATGGATCACACTTTCCTGATTCTTTTCATGTCTCCTAATTTTTTGTTGAAATCTGGATATTTTACACAACATATTGTGGCAATTTTAGATAATGATTCTGCCTCTCTCTTGTTTGCTTGGTTATTTGTTTAGGGACATGTGCATTTCCCTCTTTATGGTTTTGAGTTCATTGTGCTCCCTCAACTTCTTACTTACAGGGAACAGCTGCATCAAGGTACCTCCTCTTTCACATCTCCTTTATGTGGTTTTAAAACATATTTTTTCACTTTCAAATTTATCTTACTCTGAAAATCCTGAAGAATTATATAGGCACATATAAAATATTTTATTTGTCTTTAGAAATGTTTTCACTAAAACAAATCCACTCTTTTGGGGAGGGTTTGTTTTAATATAGAGAATTATACAAGTACAAATACAAAGAGGTGAAAGATTAGAAAACACAAACAAATAAAATCAGCTATTCTTCAATTTAAGAGAAGAGCAGGCTATTATCACAGTTTTGAAAAGTCTAGAGTTATATTTACTTGATTCCGGACAATATCAGGCTGATCTCTTTTGAAATGTCAGTATTTCCAGTGCCTACAGAATATATTCAACATAATTTATCTGGACATTCATGGCTATTTATAATAAGAACCCTACTTTTTTAAGTTATTAAAATTTTTATTTTTAATAAAATCATTTTTTTCATAAATATCCTCTAAAACCTCATTTCAGTCCAATGTCACTCACTGTCTCCCATATACTTTTCTACTGAGATTGTTTCTCCTCCTCAGGATAATCTTACTCTTCCTTTCTGTCAGGGCAAGTTCTTTCTTCTTCAAGACAGCTTGAATATTACCTCCTCTATAAAAACTTCCTCCAGTACTCTAAAGTGAAGCGATCTTTCATTCCTCTTAGTTACTATAGAATTTACTCCATAAATCTTTCATTTGGCAATTAGAAATTCACTTCCTTATATCTTCTATTCTACTAAGTCTTTGCCAATTAAAAGGTGTGCTCTTTCCTTGGTGTATTCTAGCTCCTCAAGTAGACTATTTCCTCCTTGGGTACTGTGGCACAGTCTTTCCTTTTCTTTCCATTCCTTATAGCACGGTGCTAAAGGGCATTTAACACTTTACACAGAGTGACCAGCTGTAATAAAAGAGTCCTTTCTTCTATATTTTGAGAAAGAGAGAAAGCTTAAAAATTGTATCCTTTAAAATTCCTCCAGGTAATGGCTCTGACAAGATCAATGAATGTCTTAATTCTTTGAGGACATAGAGAAATATTATTTTTCTCTTTATAATAATTTGCACATAGTAAGTGATCAGTAAATATTAAGTAAAATGGCCCAATGGATTATATACAGTTTTCTGTGCTGCTTTTTCCTGTTTTGTTTCTTTCCACTAAATAATGTGTGAGTTCCTAATGTGCTATTAATAAAATAAACAATAAAAAAATTTTCATGGCTTCATCAGTGTCATGTGCCAATCTCCAAGCTTCCTGAAAACATAGCTTTTCTTTATGTAATTCTAGCTAAGCCCATGTGTTTAACCCACCCCATTCCTGGTTCTTCTGCAGTATTGACATGCTTTGAACTATAGCTTTTCTTGACTTGATACATATAACTCTGAAAAGTTACTTGGAATGGCCCCTTTTTAAAACTTTCAATGGCTAAGACTTTTCTTCCCCTTATATGACTTATATGTACAGAGATGACAAGACAGTAAGTGAAGTGTGAAGACACATGTTTATCAAAACTCCAGGGAGGTGTTGCCACTGCGGTCCTGGGGCAGAGGACAGGCTGCTTTGTCCTTCACTCTCACCTTTCCTACCCTCTTCTGTACTCTCTTTCCCTCCCTCCTCTAAACCATACCAATACTGGCCTTATCATCTACTTCCAAATCTAGACTTGTGGGACCTAAATTCACTAAACATTACCAGCCCCAACCTAGCCCAGCACCTTGTACATAACTTACTATATTTGAATTACTTGTATAAGAACCACCCTGCTACTGTGTTATTCCTCTTTGCAAACATCATCTCATCATAGAGGCATTTACTTTTACGGGGCAAGAGTAGCAGGGATCCAAGGGCCTAAGTATTTGTAGCCTCAGGTACTCAGAGACAGGAATGGGGCATCCATGTTGGTGCTGGTCACATAGGCAGACAGGGTGTGGCTTCCTGGTCAAGGCAGCTTCCCAAAGGCAGCAATTTCCTGACGGTTATGGCTTCCTGATTTTGGTGGCTTTGACTAGGAGAGATGGCAGCTTATTGGTTGCAAAAGAGGAAGTCTTGGTGGTCCCCGTTCTACAGTGTGGCTTTCTGTTCAACCTGTTTTGTTAACCGTCTCAATGATTGAGCAAGCCATTTAATGCCCCATGCTAAATACCTCTCTGCTGAAACCAGTTGCAGTGCATTCTGCTTAAGGCAAATGAAACCTGACTGACACGAGGGCCAGCCACCTACCAAGGGTTGTCTGAAAACAACTGGTAGCACACAGTTGCCGAGGTCTTATTCATTGCTGAGTGAATATGCTCCCCAACATGTCAGGATAGAAAGCTCCATTATTCATTTTCTGGTGCTGCATCTCCTTGTGTGAATTTTTATTAAAGCCATCGTTTGTCATGTTAAGCAGCTGTTGCAACATAAAGAGAAACTGTCAAATAATATGGCATTTGGAAATGGTGACATTTTCCTTTTAATGTCTTTTTCCTCCATTTCCCTTTACCCTCTTTCAAACTACTGCGGCAGTGGCAATGTGCAAGGACCATCAGCCTGACAAGTGGCTCTGTTTGCTGCTGAACAAAAACAGAACTGCAAACAGGCCCTTCCTTGTTCTCAGTGAGTTCTGTGATCTTCATGGGAAACCGTAGCCCTCTGATCTCTCAGGTTGAGGCACTGAGAGACTGTCTGCACTCATATCACAGATCAGAGGTTGCTTACCTCTGGTGCATAATTTTGCTGATGGAAAAGAGCACCATTCACCATCCAGAGCTATCTGCTACCCAGACCACAGGTTAGGAGGCATGAATGTACCCAGGTCCAAGAAAAGCCTCACTCAGCCTACGTCTGGCACTCAACCTCCAGCTCCCTCTCTGCACCAAGCAGTGCCAGCAAGTATGACAGTTTTGTGTTTGCTGCTTCCTTGTTTTTAATCAACTCAGGTGCCAGTGCCAGAGCCTTGGCAACTTTTTCTTACTCATTGATGAGGCCTCTTCATCCACAATTTCAGGGTCCATTCTGGCCTAGGTTTTAAGACAAATATTCTCCTTCTAAGGGATTTTATGGAGTTCATGATGTTAGTCTGGCTCTGAGCAAGTGGACCTTGCACAAAATATAATTGTCCCACCCACCTCCAAAGTCAATAGTTCAAACATCCATGCTTACACCACAATCCCTTTCTTCAGCTTGCTTGTCCAGGTATTCCAACCACAATGGACCTTCGATCACGTTAGGACTGTCTGACTACTGACTCCTGTGTTTTATCTCCATTTATAAGACCTCTGCTCTCTTTACTTCCATCCTACACCAGCTTGGATTTCATGGTTTGTTATTGTAATTGTTCCAACACCTTCAACTCCTTTGCTCATTAATCTTTTTGTCACAAACTTATCAAATCCCAAACCTGGATGAACCCAGCTTTCTGCTTTCTCTGAGCCTGCAGCTGAGACAGCAAGCACAGTTAAGGACACAAAAGAGTAGACTGATTCCTTTATATACTTATGTTCACCAAATCAAGTGGCCCCTGAACCTTACACTACAAGTTTCCTACTGTTCATTGTTCAGCTCATATTTCTACTTTCCACAATGACTCTCAAACCTTCTCCAATCATCCCCATCCTTTGCATCCCCACTCACCTCTGCTTGCTCTCAGAAGATGACCACCTTTTACTTTAGAGAAAAAGAGAAAGTGCTACATGGACCTGTCTTAATCCTCCCCTTACCCAGCATGCAAACCTTTCTACATGTGGACCTTCCCTCCCATTGCTGTGGAGAAGTTGTCCCTCCTCATACATGGACTAACAACCCTGGTTTCATCCCATCTTGGTTTCTCAGGAAAATTATTCTAATGACCACTTCTTGTCTTTATTGTATATTCAGCCTCACCATACCAAGTTTATCCTTTCCATTATCTTTTAAATATATGAAGAAATAAACTAAAGTGCTTTTTTTTTACTTTATCCTTCATCTTCCTGTTATTCTCAATTAGTTTCCTCCTCATTTCAGCCAAGCATCTCAAAGAGTTTTCCAAAATGCTCTTCCCAATTTCTCATCTCCCTATCACACTTCACATACACCAGCATAGCCTTCCGCTCATTGCTCCACCAAAGAAGTTCTTCCTGGGGTCACCAGTGACCTCAATAATACAAATTCCTCTGGGAATTTTTAAATCGTCAGCTTCTTGAGACCTCTTTGTATCCTTCAACACTTCCTTCAAAACCTCGATTTCCTCCTAGGCCTAAGCCTCATTCTTCTTTGTTTTCATTGCAAACTTACCATCTTCAGCCTGGCTTTTGAATGTTAGGATTCTTCGAGGCTCTGCCCAAAGCTCTCTCATCTTCTTACTAATCTATTTACTCTATACTTTCCCCTGAGCCCTTGCCTTTAACTACTATCTACGTGCTGATGGCTCACTAATTTGCCTCTTAAGTCTGGAGTCCTCTGCGTATATGTCCGCCTGCTATTTGAACATCTTTTCTGGGACCATTCATTCTCTCAACAATTCCTGAGCACCTACCATTATACTGCGCTAGGCACTGACGGTACACAGGTAAGCAAGATAGACAAAGTCTTCGCCACACAAAACTTAAGGTTGTGGTGGGATAACAAACAATAAATAAAAGATAAAAATATGATATAATGATAGGAAGTGATAAGTGCTTTGATTAAAAATAAAACTGGTAAAAGAATAATAACAGGCTATGGAAGTTGCATTTTTGAAGTTGTTAGGTTATGAAAGCCCTCTCTAATGAAGTGACATTTGATCCAAAACTCAGAATATGGGAATAAACCATGCTAAGATTTGGAGGAAAATAATGGCAGGCAGAGAAAATAGCAGGTAGAAAGAAAATGAGGAGGGAGCATGTAAGCAGAGTATATCAGCACATAAACTCGGCATAAAAAATGTAATTTTTAAGATTCCCTTAATTTACCCAACTCCTCCAACCTGGACGTCCCATCCAAGTTTTCAAGCAAAAAAGCACACTTTCCATATCCAATTCATTACTAAGTCCTGTAAAACTTATTTCTCTGAAAATGCTCCTTGGTCTACCTAGTCATTTCCTGCCTCCAGCAGCTGGTGCTCCTCCCCTGACTCCAGGTCCCCTACTCCAGGAATTTGCCTCGGTAGCAGGCCTGTCTTCTAGGCAGTGGCTTCTTCTGGTTTCCTTTGTCAGATTGCACTTAACCCATACCTGCCTCGCTAACTCTTGAAATGTAAAACCAAAGTTATGTTCAAAGATTTACCGATACCTGCTTTTGACTCTTCTTTCCTGCCCAACATAAGGTATTATGTTACAATACTTATCTGGTCATGAGAGGGTGAGTCCCTGGTGGTATATTGTATTGTAAAAATCAGAATGAAGGCAAGAAGTTCCAGCAATTTCTAGCAGATTTGTATGTAGTTGGTTATTTGTTCTGCTCTTACAATGGGTGGACAGCTGCTAAATTGGGGTATAAAGCTGGGTAGAATGAAGATGGGGGGAAGGGCCTCAAACTCAGAACACAGGATTTGGTGATGTCCCAGTTCCTATTCTCTTAATCAAGTGGCATTTGCTGGAAAAAAGCTATTTTTTCACCATCAGGAGTATTTCCTATAAAAAAAAAATAAGCAGCCATTCATTAGTCCCTAGCAGTTGATGTGACCAATATCATGCCATCTCTGACCTGTGTTTATTTCCCTTGTGGAGGCCAAGGATGAGGTTAGCACGTACAGCAGCAACCAGTTCCAAATTCCCATCAGGTGTTCAAGTTGATTTGCAGAAAAATGGGATGATGATTTTATAATAGCTAATAGAGTTTCTGATTTAATGCAGCTGCTGGAAATTAGCAAGGACTCCATTGAAAGCTTCCCAGTCACTTATAATAACAGGATAATAAATCATTCCCAGCACTTTCTGGCATTTATGATTTTATTAGAAGCATAAGCCCTAGTTCAGCCATTCTTCTCAGTTTATTTTTCATTTATTTATTAAATTACCTTTTAAAGTTCAAGGGAAAAAAAACATTGCTCTCACTTTTCTGCCAAATATGTGAATGAGTGAAAATGTCTCCATGGAATCCCTTATTTCAAAAGGGAGTAGGGAGAGAAGAGGCAGAATATTTAGATGAAGCCATAGGGAACTTTTAGAAATTTCATTGTTTTGGAGACAATGCAATACATGACAGAAAACACTGGATGTTGACTCTGAAGGCTCTTGTCCCATGCACTTGCTTCCCTGCCTGGGCCAGTGTCTCGGTATCTAAGAGCTTTAATTCTCTCATTTATAGAAGTGAGATCACAATCTCTTCTCCGTATCTGTTTGCAAGGTAGTTGGTGTGTCTTATAAAATAATAAATGTAAAAGTGTCTTGTAATTTGTCAGGCTCAGTGGATGTTAAACATTTTTGTTTATGAAGGGCTTTGTTTTTTTGCTTTTGCTTGTTGGAAACACTTATTCAAAATAGGAGGCACTGATTGCTAAGCTACTTACAGCTGCTTTGTTTCCCCTGCCCTGGGCTTCTAAGGAATATGTATCTCTCTTTCTCTGTTGGATCTCTGAGCTAAATTCTCAACTGTGTCAGTAACAACTAAATAATACCCCAAAATACCCAGAATCTGGAACTAGGCCAGCTTCCTTCTAGATTTAGCTCGTAGATAGCTATCTGTTCATATTGCATTTCCCAAATCACAAGAAAACATGTATCACACTCACTATCCAAGCAGCCACTCATTCACTCATGTGGCTCATGTGGCCATATTTTTTTTCATATTTTCATAAAATTCACTTTGGCAAAACTTACATCATCTGGTCCTGGATTGCAAATATAAAGAAGAGATATTTAGGAGCATTGGGAGCTGCATACCCAACAACAGCTGGCAGACAGAATTACATAGAGCATGCATAGGAGTCTTTGGTGACCCACCTGATCTATGAATTTGCTAAAATAGGAAGCAGGTTCAATATATTTAATTCGATTCAAAAAAGTATTTATTAAAATGGCTCTCCACTGCTTAGTTCTATGGTCAATAGAAAAAAAAAATGTGGTGTGGGTTTGTTTTGCCCTAAAGGAGTTTATAATCTCGTTGGAGAGATAGGATATGCTCACAGGAGAACATCACGAGTTGATACAGGACTGATTAAAAGCTGAAATGGGCCAAAGTAGACATGGAAGTCCTGGTGGGAAAGGTAGGAGCTGCTGAAAAGGGTCTGTGGAATCAGGAAGACTCGGAGGAAGAAGAAAGGATGGAGAAATGGCCTTGGCAAACTGTGGGAGGCAGAAATAAGCCTTGGAGGTACATAAGACCCCTGTCTGACTGTGGCAGATAGGGGCGTCACGTTCAGAGCAGAGATGGTCCAAAGAAATGTGAGTAGTTGATGATAAATGAGTGCACAGGGAGATAAAAGGTAGGAAAACAGTTTGGGCCAACTTTGGGCAGTCTTTAAAATTATTTGACCTTTAACCTCTAATAAGTGAGAAGCAACATGGGTTTTTAAGAAATGAAAGGTGTGACCAGATTTTGGTTTAAAATAGTCACCTTGATGTCACAGTGGAGAGAAGAGATCGGTAGCAGGAGACCAATTAAAGGCCTTTGCCATTGAGAACAAGAGCGTAAGCTCAGCCAGCTGCAAAGCAGGAGCCGCACTGCTGCAAAACAGTGCTGCTCACCTTGTCCCTGCGGCCCAGAGGCACTCCGTTTACATAGGTTATTATGAGAACAGGTCCCCGCAGGTATGCAACTTGGGGCTCTGCAGAAGGTGTGAATAAAACATATTTCTGGGCCGGGCGCGGTGGCTCACGCCTGTAATCCTAGCACTCTGGGAGGCCGAGGTGGGTGGATTGTTTGAGCCCAGGAGTTCGAGACCAGCCTGAGCAAGAGTGAGACCCCGTCTCTACTAAAAATAGAAAGAAATTATATGGACAGCTAAAAATATATATAGAAAAAATTAGCCGGGCATGGTGGCGCATGCCTGTAGTCCCAGCTACTCGGGAGGCTGAGGCAGGAGGATCGCTTGAGCCCAGGAGTTTGAGGTTGCTGTGAGCTAGGCTGACGCCACGGCACTCACTCTAGCCCGGGCAACAGAGTGAGACTCTGTCTTCAAAAAAAAAAACATATTTCTGGGATCGAGATGGCAAGGCTTTGTGACCAAGGTGACACAGTGACATTCAAGGTGAGAGAGAAGGGGCCAGTCCTTGGATCCCCATCCTCGTCTATCTCTGTGCTCCCCTTGGAGACCTCATCTAGTCTTATGGCTTTAAATGTAATTGCTATAGTCTAATGACTCTCTCTCTCTCTCTCTCTCTCTCTCTGCCTCTCTCTCTCTCTCTCTCTCTCTCTCTCTATATATATATATATATATATATATATGTGTGTGTGTGTATGTATCTTTCTCAGAATTCCAGAATTGAATATTCATCTGCTCATTTACCCTCTGGACCTGAATTTCTAGTAGGCAACGTAAATTTAATAGGTCCAAATCCTAACTTCTCAGGTTCTGCCATTCCCAGCTTGCATCCTCCATGTTTCACATCTCAATAAATGTCATCTTTTCAGTAGTTCAGGACCCCGACTTTGCAACGAACCTTGACTCCACCCACCTGCTCACATCTTACCCCTTCAGCGACCCCTGCCGGACGCACCATCAGAACACAGGCAGAATCCTATGCCTCCTCTGGGATCAACCTGCTCCACCCAGACCGTTGTGATGGCCTCTGGGATGGCCTCCCCGCTTCCGCACTGTTTGTTGTACAACTGACTCTCACCACGGCAGTAGGAGCAATCTGTTTGAAATGAGTCAGATCCCATCGCTCCTCTGCCTCAAGCCCTCCCCTGGCCCGGTCTCACTGCGGGTACAGAGCCTTGTGTCTCCTGGCTCCTCGGGCTTCGTCTGACTGCTCTTCCTCCTCCACAGCCCCAGCGCAGCCACACGTCCTCGCTCCTCAGACAGGCCAGGCACCCTCCTGCCTCCAGGCATTTGAGGTTGCAGGCCCATCTCATGAAGATCTCCTCCTCCAAACACCCGCAGGACCGCTCTGCCATGAGGTTTGCACTGCGGTGCTGCCTTCTCAGGGAGACCTCGGGGCTACTCCAGTTAAAATCGGAACCCTCCCGTATCCTCTCACCCCCTTCCCAGCCTGAGTTTTCTAGTGCATATTGCATACTGTGTTTTTGATGTAATGTATTTATGAATGTATTTAATGTAACATATTTATGAATTAATGTATTTATTGTCTTTTCTACTAGAACAATAGCTTGCTTCAGATCTCGACACTCAAGAAGACGGTGGAGTTGGAAAGGTAGCCTTAGTGGCCACCGGAATGTAAGTAACATTTGGGGCCCCAGGAGTGGATGCATCTAATCAGGAAGAGCTGGGGTGAGGGAGGGGGACAGTGCTATGGAGATGTGGGGAGGAAGGGAAGCTAATGGAGAGGAAGGCAGAAGGATCACAAAGGTTAAGAGGAAAACTGATTATTCAGAATGAAAGAGTGAAACAAAAGATGTAGCTGTTTTGTCGAATGTCATCAAGAGACTATATAAGAAAAAAGCCAAGCACTGAATCTTGAGTCTGAACATTGGGAAAATGTTGGTGGCCACAAGGAAATTAATTTCAGCTGAGTAGACAGAGCAGAAGTGCCTCAAAATGTGAAAAAGAGATAAAGAAATCTGGATGGCAACTGTAGCCCTTTCTGTCTCTCATCAACTTTGTGAAGGGACTGGGGGTGGGGAGGTGGGGGGGGTGGGACGGATGCTGAGTAAGGAATAGTCTGTGAGTAGACGGGGTGTTTCCTGAGGGCTCACTAACCTCTGGCTGGAACTAGGATTGGGAAGTTGAGGAAAGAAGCCCAGAGAGAGATCTGCCCTGGATAATGAAAAGTAGACATGCATGTCAGCAAGAAGCTCCCCTTACTCTCTCAGTTGCCAGTTTATATGAAATCCCTGCAAGAGGAATTAAAGAAAATTTTGGCATTTGGTGTTATTATAAAAAAATAGCATATTTTAATATATAGTATTAATAAATTAATAGTATTTTTTAATAATAACAATAGTCTGACATCTTTAATCCATTCAACTAGAAATTATTTGTGGTCCCTATTACTAAGATAGAGAGTAGTAGGAAAACA
This sequence comes from Lemur catta, assembly GCF_020740605.2. NCBI lineage: Eukaryota > Metazoa > Chordata > Mammalia > Primates > Lemuridae > Lemur > Lemur catta. Next base: position 12,666,118 of record NC_059134.1, on the reverse strand, counting down.
AGGTATTTTTATTCTAAATATTTCTTGTTTTCTTAAAAAACATAGGCCCTGTGGATTTATTACTGATAAGTGCTTTGTAATGAAGTGTTAGCAAGGAATGCACTTGAAGTGCCTTTAGCAAATTTAATTTTTAAGTGCATTATGTAGTCAGAAAATTGACACTAAAAACAAGCATGTATGTTTTCATCTCCACCCTCCCTCGGTGGTTTCCGGGCCATCACTGCTCAGTTCACAGGCGAGAGATAATTTGGCAAGTGGCACAGACTCAAACTCTGTCTGGAACTGGAAAAACAGGCCCAAGGGTTTCCCTTTAATTTGCTACGTTCCTGTAGACAAGAAAGGAAGGTCTGCTCTGAATTTTGAGGTATACAGTGACTTTACTTCACAAGCATATAGATTCACGTGGCCCCTAATGATGGGGATACGTTCTGAGAAATGCGTTGTCAGGCGGTTTCATTGTTGTCTGAGCATTTTATACGAACCCAGATGGTACAGCCTATGGTATGGCCTATCACTCCTGGGCACAAACCCGCACAGCGTGTTACTGTGCTGAATCCTGCAGGCAATTGTGACACAAAGGAAGGTATTTGCATATCTAAAAATAGAAAATGTACCATAAAAATACAACATTATAATCTTATGGGACCACTGTCCTCTATGTGGCTCCTCATTTTCTGAAACGTCGTTACGTGGTGCCTGTCTGTGTTAGTCATTTATCTTATGCCTGCACGATGCTAGGCATGAGGGAGGATAAAAAGAAATGGAAACAGGTATTCATTTTTAAAGTACTTTCAGTCCCACAGTAGCAATAAGGCAGATCAGACGTAGTGGCACGATTAGGAAGTGGCCTGTAGTACCCAGCAGCGTTGTGTTGTGATGTACACAGGCTGCATGGACATCACGGCAGAGCCCAGGATCGCAGGGAGCCAGGCTGTGGAGCAGAGTGGGGCCCTGAGGGCAGAGCCCTGTTGGGATCCGCAGATGGAGGGGAGGCTGTCCAGGCTGGGGGGGGTGGCGGGGGGGCTGGGTAAGGAGGGGGTATGCATGCGTGCTCAACCCCGGAACAGCACTGAGCACGGGCTGACGTGAACAGAGCAAGGAGTCCCGGGAGCCCTGGGGGGTGAGGTGGGCTGGCTGGCAAGGGCCTGCAAGAGGAACATGGATCGGATGCCATGAGCACAAACAGAAGCCACTGTTTATAAACGGTTCACAGTTCATTATTGGCTCAATAGGTATTCAAGGAAAATTAATCTGGCGTGTAAGAAAGACTAGGGAAGAGAGATTTCACAAAGGGAAACGAAAAGATGACAATTAGTATGTTTTGGCGTATGAAGTGAACTTGGACTTGGCTAATTTTAGAAAGAGGGTTAAAGGTAGAAATAATTGACATAACCCAATTAAGAGTTGACAGAAAACCATGATAGCTAAGTGAGTCGAAGTTTCTAAACCACAGTAACAAAGAAACAAACGGAAACATTTTTATTTGCCAGGTACTGTTCCATCATATTTTATCTCTGCAGTGACCGTATGGGGGAAACACAATCAAGGTTTAGAGATTTCAGTTATTTGTGCACATCGTATATCCACACATATGTGGAGTTAAGATGCAGAAGCAGCCCCTTGAACTCTAAGCCCAGAACTCTTTCCATTGTCAGATGTTCTGCCAAGATGTGGCCTGGATTTTGTTGTTCTGACATCGGCATTTAAACTTCCCCCCTCCGCTCCACTCCCCTTCCCCACACTCCAGGCCAATTCAGCCACTCTGGTTCCTCGGGCAAGCCCCACTTTCCTCTGCCTTCGCTGCAAATATTCCCACAAGCACCTATGTTTTTCTCTGTCCCCTTCCTTAGCTCTGTTGGGATTTTTAAAGGCTCATTTCAAGTATCATCCACCCTATGAAGTCTTTCCGTTTCTCCCAAATGGATGTGCTCACTGTCTCCTGTGAATCACTTCTACCTTTCTCTACCTCCTCACTCTTACACTAGGGTGTTTGTCTCATTCCTTATGTCAGACTGCATGTTCTTGAGACTAAAATAGGCTTTTTATGCATCCAATAATCTTCATAATTATTTGCAATAACATTTGTTGGACAAGAGAAGAAAAGGTAAAAAAGGAGAGAAGAAAAGGCTTAAAGCTTAAGGAAAAACAAAATAGGTTAAAGCTGCCTGAGCCTAAGAGACAGTGGAGTTTGTCGTAAAATGACCCTGAACTTGGAGGTAAGAAAGCTGGGTTCTTTGGATAAGTGACTTAACCACTCTGGACCTCAGTTCCTTTTCTGAAATACAAGGGATTTGGATACCTGCCTGTCTCTGAAACCATGTTCCGCTGTAATATTCTGTTACTGATATTTATAGGCAGAAAGTAAAAATCCAGGCCTTGATCATCTTATTAAACTCAAATATTTTCACTTTTAAAAGAATCAGCTTCACTCCACTGGTCAACTTTAATAACCCAGTTCTCCGCAAGCCCAGCCGCAAGACAACCCAGCTCTCCCTCCCCGCTCCCAGGGTGGGATGCAAGCCATAGTGCTCATGGGCCCCTGGGCCCCTTGCAAATCTCAGAGCTGGTGCTCCTGTTCCCAGCTTGGGTAATGTGCTCTGGCTTATTTGCATAACAATTACACGCATTAGGAAGGCTACTGATTGGAGCACTCCTTGCCAAATTATGATGGCTTTTTGAATGAAGCTGCCTTTCCTGTCTCTGAACAGCTGTTGGTGGTGTACTTGGTCTTCAATCACCACAGGGAGAACGGCACCGCCCCCCTCCAGCTTCCAAAGTTGCTTTTCAAGGGAGAGTAATCCCAGCATCCCTTCACGTCACAGTGCCTGCTAAAGCCATTGCCAGGTGACCTTTCCCAAGCAGGGCAGCAAAGACTCTCACAGGACCACAGTTTTGGAGGAAAACCAGAGCTGGAGCCAGCACCCAAGGACAATGCCGGCTAAACGCTTCTGGGACTGCTCCAGGCCTGGTGCCAACTCCATCAGGTTTTCGCCTTCACCAAAGCCACTCAGTTACTTAAAAAACAAATATTAAATTCTGATTCTGTGTCGGCATTGCACCAGGTACCAGCCATGCAAGATGAAAAAGGCAAAATCCTGGCTCCTGCAGTGCACAGTCTGGTGAGAGATCGCCTGTGAACATGATGCTGCATGTCATGCTTGCTCCTTGTGCTGCTCCGTGGTATAATCGTCTATTATCCTGTCTTATTTACTCTGTGAGCTCCCAGAGAACAGAGATCATGTCTTCTTTTTCTATCACCTCATCCCCAAACAATAGTCGAATAGCTCAAGCACTTTGAGAGCAAGGCTCCTGTCTGATATTTCTTCTTCCCTGTCTCCCATATCACCAGACAAAGTCCTTTATTCATAGTCCCACAAAGTGCTATATGCATCCACATATATTTTTAAAAATCAAAAATATCAGCACATCTTGCTCACACACGGCCGTGTGTATTTCTGAGGCCAAGCCAATTCTGCTGATTGCCTATTACGATTCTATTGGTAAACGAGAAGGAAAACAAAGAAAGAGATTAAAGAGGGCTCAAAGTGATTACTTTCATCATAAGTACTACTGAATGCCAGCCACTTTCCCAGGTTATAATCCATTGAGTTTACAATTATCCAGATTCCTCAGAAGTTTCCTGGAAGACCATGACTTTACACTGTGCTTGAGGCCTAATGATTCTACCCCTATCACTAGGACTCAGCTTTGCCGAAGCCTGAAATTCAGGAAGGCAGCCTTCTTCCAGCGGGGCTTAGGCTTATCTTCCAGGTGATTTTTGACAAGGCCAGAAAGCCACACACCCGGACTCTCACGTGGCATGCCACAGTCCGCACCCGCGGGTTAGATCTGCCGAAACACACAACTTGCAATTATAGCTCAGTTTTATTGAACACATTATTTTTCAGACATGGAGCTCTTGGAGGCCTTACAACTACTCTGTTATTATTCATTCAAGACAAATTTCACAAATATTTATTAAGTATTACGATGTAATCTCAGTAAATATGTTACATATCCCTCAGTATCAGAACCTTGGGGAAACAAAGACACAGCGCTATTTGGCACACTGAATGAGACATAGTAATAAATAGGCATATTACAAGGCATCACAATATTTATGATCTTTTTTAATCCTTATAATATTCAACAATAGACATCATCGTTAACCATTATTTTCTCCTTTCATAGGTAGGTAAGTAAAATAGGGCTTTAAAGTGTAACTTGTCCGGGTTAAAGGGACCAACTGGTGGAGCCACAGCTGGGACTCAGACGGCGGACGTCCATCACCCAGTTCTGTTCATCGCTACGTGCACTACCTCGCACCAGCGGCCTTCTTAGAGTTCCAACTAAGGGCCACTGATTGAGGGTGGGACCCCACGCAGTGAACATTAGCCAGTTTCAGAGATGTCTGCTGCCTCTGCCTGCATTGGTTTGAAAACATTATATGATATTTATAGTAAGAATCTTAACAGTCCAGTTAATTGCATCGAACATGTAACCTCTGTCACCTTGTGCCATTGTTGAATTTGAAAACCCTTTTGGTTAACCGTAGTGTCTCACATTTTCCTCCACTTCTCTTACCATTGTTCCCCGGCGCTGTGCACGGCATAAACCCTGTAGGCTCATCCTGATCACAAACTATCTCTCCACCTTTCTGTCCTTTATTCTTTCTGTGAAACACCTGTTCCTTCCATCACATCAGAGGAGGCTGTGTATTTCACTCCTCTCTCCCAGCCATAATTCGTTATCTTCCATTTATTCTCCAGCATACGTAATCTGTTTTGCATTCTCACTATTCCACTGACACTTCCCAGGCCAGGCACTCATGGCCTCCTGTATTCAATTCTTATTGCTATAAAACACATTACAACAAATTTCTCAACTCTTAACAACACAAATTTGTTTTGTCATCGTTTCTGGGAACCGGAAGTTAGTTGGGCACTCTACTCAGGGTCTCTCCAGGCTGAAAGCAAGGTTTGGGTTGTCCAGGGCTATGAGTCTCACCCGAGGCTCACAGTCCTCTTCTAAGCTTACTGGTCGTTGGTGGAAGTCAGTTCCTTGCAGTTGTGGGCCTGAAGTTCCCATTTTCTTGCTGGCTGTTAGCAAGTCACCACTCTCAGCTATAAGACGCCACCCTAAGCTTCTTGCTGGGAGGACCCTCCAGAGGCAGCTCACAACATGGTTGTTTGCTTCTTCAAGGTCAGCAAGAGAAATCCCACTCCCTTCAAATCCCTCTTTTTCAGAGGGCTCACCTGGGTAGGTCAGGCTCAACCAGGATTATCTCCCCTTTGATTAACTCAAAATCAACTGGTTAAGGACCCTAATCACATATGCAAAGCCCCTTACCTTTCCCATTTAATATAACCTAATCACAGGTGTGAAATCCTGCCGTATAAGTCCCACCCACACTCCAAAGGAGGGGATTATGCGGGGATTAGACTAGATCCGTCTTAGAATTCTGTCTGTCACATCTTCATATTTCCAAATCTACTTTCGCTGCTTCTCCTAATAGGTTTAGTATTCCCTTTTCCTCACAATAAATCATTCTGTTCTTCTCATTTAAACAGTACTTTCTCTTGCTTTTCCAATTGTCTTTCTGGCTTTTCTTTTCTACCTTTTTCAAAAGTTTTGCTTTCTTTGTGCTCTCTCCTGAGCTGCTTATTTTTTCCAAAAGGAGCATTCTGTATTATGTGTCAGACTGTTGAAATATATTTCTACCACCACCTGGAATATCTCTCTGATGCCTTCTTCTTCCTCTAACCAACTGCCATTCACCCTTCAGAACTCACACCAAGCTTCAGCTCTGTCTGGAAACTGCTTTTTGACTTTCCTTCAAGCTAAAGGAAGTGCCCATGGCACCTCCAGTTTTTCCATAGCATTGCTTGCAAACATGTCATTTGATTTTTTTTAATACAAAATACCTTCAGAGTTACTCAATAAACACCCTCTGCATGAAGGAAAATATAATCATTTTGCAGATGAAGAAACTGAGGATAAGTAAGGTTAAGTCAGCCACTGACTATCACACATTCAGTAACAGTGTCGGGGAGAGGTAGGCCACTAACTATCACACAGTCTATAGCGAAAGAGAGAAGGAAGTTTCCAACAGGCGCTGGGACCATCTCCCTATTCAGAACTGGAAATTCAAAATCATGGATTTAGGAATGTGGCATGACTATTATCAAATTCGATCCCCAAATTAGAATAAATACCTAGCATTTTGCCTGGATCATAACAGGTGACGTACTCAATAAATGTTTTTGAATGAAATCAAGGATTGTTCAAACAAATACATAATTAGAATTGGGAAACAATATAGGAAATTAAGCTTGTAAGAGTTCTGGATCTGCATAGCTTTAGGAAGGTTTTCTTCTATGAAATGGAGATGGAAACCTGATTTAGAATTTAGAATACGGAAATGAGCATGAGTTATAGAGAATAGTTAATTATGATCCGGGAAAAAGAAAATACAGTAAACTAAAATAGGAAGTTCCCTATAGATTCCAGTTACCCTCTGGAGGCAAATTAAGCAAATCTACTGAAGATGTAGAAAGAAATCCAATAATCAGTCTTGTAAAATTTGAACCTCTTAAGCTCCAGCTAATGAATAATCTTACAGATTATCCAAACCAACGGCCTTAAGAGGAACGAGCCAAAAATGAACCACGAAGACAATGTGAATGTGGGAAAGAGCACAGGGTTTCCAGACAGGTTCCTACACCTTCCTTCTCTGAGGGACGGAGGTTCATGCACACTCTCACTTACTCCTCTATTCTTTCGCGGCACTTGTGTCAATAATGTGTTAGGCGTGGGGAATAGCATGATGAACAAGCCCTGCTCCCCGTCGACTGCCCTGTGGAGAAGACTGGGTCACGATTAAGAAACGATAACCCAGTGAGGGGTGATGAGAGGAAATTCGCACGTTCCTTGACAACACAGTGTTTGCAGGGAGAAGGCGGAAGGGGGCATCTGGGAAAGAAGGACTTCCGTGCTGATTCCCTGAGGAGCCAGGTGGCGGAGCACAGGGAAGAATGCTTCAGACAGAGGTAAGAATCTACAGACTGGGAGGTCCGTGCACGGACCTGGAATAGCAAGCAGTTCTGTGTGGCCGGAAGACGGAACAAGAGAAGGTGAACACGGAACTGCCCAGGGATGAGGATGCAGAAATGAGCAGGGGCTTCTCAAAGGCCTCGTGCACAATTCTGAAGCAAGGTTCACTGACCCACCAAAAGGTTCATAGCCAGGTTGGGGGTGATGTGTGATTGCAAATGGTTACTCCAGCCATAGTTTGGAGAATGGAGTTTAGGGGGCAAGAGTGGAGACCAGGATGGTGCTGGGGCCAAGGCAGTGGACTTGGGAATGGATATAGAGAGAAATGAATGCTCTGAAGACCTGTGCACAAATTATTAAGTTATAAATGAGAAAACACTAGCTCTTTACCGCATAGTTAGCTGTGAAACTTACATAAGATAATGGATTTGAAATTGTCATATGAACAATAATGTGCTGTTAGTGATTATTGTCAACAAGGTGGGAAATGTAGAATTTGCTTTCAAGCAGCCAAAATAATAAAACAAAAACAGCTCATCCATGCCTTTGAAGTATTTCCATCTCTCCTTTTATTAGGAAAATTTTGATGGCAGGAAAGGAACGAGGTTCTCCAGGATGGACGAGGGTGGTTGGGGTTCCAGCAAGCAACCAGGTCGACGGGTGACTCACCAGTCAGAGCTGTGTTCTCTCCTCTTCTGTTTCAACCTCAGGGTAGAATGGCCTTTTATTAATATTAATATACTTGCGTAAAGTGCTAATTTACTCCATCATTTTCCTAATTAGCTCTATTGAATTGTGAGGCTCATCTGCATGAATAATGAATCCCTACATGCTTTTTCCAGTGTTGGTCTCATCTCTGCCAAGGGAAGTACAGGACAGAGGAAAACTCATCTGTAATTCTTTGATGACTTTGAAGGAAGATGGCCCCTTTCTGAGAAGTCAGTAAAGGCATCGAGAAGGGACATTAATTAAACCTAGACAGAAATGGGGAGGGCTACTCTTCCTTTTTTTAGAATAAATAAAATGAAGCTTTGCTTTAGGCCCTACGGGTTCTGTCATTTCCTCTTGGAATGCGCTAATGAAGATAGCCTCCTTCTGGTCCCGATACGGTGTCACTCCATCTGCTGGTGTTGCAGGATAGAAGATTAAAGGCGATGAGGTGAGGTCAAGAATAGTGGGTTTATTTGATCAAAGGATAAAAGAAATTCACACTTCCTTTATTCTCTGAACTAATTATCTCAATAAGATTGAAAATGAGCTATTCATAAAACTGACCAAAATTAATGTCAAGAATATTTAAAGAACTCCTAACAATAAGTCAATGAGAAAAGCACAGCAACACAGTAGAAAAATCGGCAAAATAAATGAGCAGGCATAGCAGAGCAGACGACAGGCATAGACAAAAATGTTCTGTGGATTCCAAAGACTACAATGACATAGCATTGTACACAGAATCCGTTGGCAAAAACTAAAATGCCTAACACTACTAAGTACTGGAGAAGCTGAAGCTGTAATTCCTCAGCATTTTTACACACTGCTGGTGAGAGTATAAATAAACTGATGTTGGGGGAAGCATTTTGGCAATATCTTTTTTTTTTTTTTTTTTTTTGAGACAAGGTCTCACTCTGTCACCTAGGCTGGAGTGCGGTGGCCTTATCATAGCTCACTGCAGCTTCAAATTCTTGGGCTCAAGCAATCCTCCTGCCTCAGCCTCCCCAGCAGCTGGGACTATAGGTGCGTGCCATCACGCCCAGCTAATACCTTCTGTATACAAACATTCCCAAACTTTGTTACCCACAGATTCTACTCTTTGGCATATATATTCATAGCAACCTTGTTCACAATAGGAAAAAATCATGGATTCAACCTAAATACCCATCAGCATAAAAATGGATAATCAATTGAGGGATATTCATAAATTGGAATAATATATATCTGTCAAAGCAAATGAACTATAGCAACACACAAAAAATATGGATGATCTTAAAAATATAAGTGAATAATTTCCCCAAATAAAAATGTAAATTTCCTCTTTACAAAGATGAAAAACAATATAATAAAAAAAATTAGAGACTCATATAAATGTGATGAAATTGTATAAAGATGAAAGCATAGGTCGAATAGAGAATTCTGAATGATGGCTGCCCTGGGGCGGGAGGTAGGTAGGAAGATGCACAGGTGGAGGGATTGTGTGAGGGAGATACAGGCTGATGCCAAGGTCTTAACTCTGCATGTGTGTGTGTGTGTGTGTGTGTGTGTGTGTGTGTTGTGTTGTGTTTGGGAGGGGGCAGTTAGAGATCTGTGGTTGCTTATTACACTATTTCTTTTTAATAGAAATAAAGGGAGGCCCAAGCCTAGAATACTGAAGTGTATCATGGACCATTGGTTATAAATAATCCAATTCTGTGCACCTGAGGTTCATTTAAGAAAGATAAAAACTTGAACTATCAAACATCTTTTACCCTTATATGGTTGGTTTTAAAAGAAAATAAATAAATCCTTCCACTGTATCCTTAACGTAGGTAGCTCCCTAACAAATGCATTTATTTTATCAGCCTTGGATGAATTTCCTGGTTTACCAAAGTCATGGCAAGAATGGAAAGGCAGAAGGCTCAACAGTAGGAGAGGGTGTATGGGTTAGAGTGGCTGAGGCCAGCTGAGTGCTGAGACACGGGCTAGGGGTCATGGCACCCTCGCTGGAGAACACAGGGGCTGGGCAAGAGGAAAGCTTAGGTCAGATGGTTCTCTGTACCAGCCACAGGGTCAAAGCAGTGACTGAGAGCAGGTCGGGTGGTTTCTGAAAGGTGTTAACCAGAGGGACAGAATCTCAGGCACAGCTTGTTGGGGTGCGTGCTTAAAGGAGGTGTACCTTCCTTTGTACACAGTTGTTTGTGTGTACAGGCTGTTCATAAGATGTGAGTAATTCAGAAAGTGCCAGTACTTACCTTCCGTCTCTGACTCACTGCAAAGAAATGCTCCCATACCATGAATCTCAGCCATGTCTTCTCCCAACATCTCTGTCAACACAACTTAGCATAGACTCAACAATACTAACATTTTACATTTGCGTAGCACCCCCCTGTGGCTGTCCAGTTGATTTTCACACTCTCAGTAGGAAGGATAGGCATTTTGTTTTCCTACTTGTTTCTTGAGAGAGGTGAGGTCAGGAAAGACTTTACGTCGGTCACCTAGAAATCAGAATTCTGGTCACTGGCCCTCTACGTCCTGTTCAAGATGCCTCCAGAAAGTAAGAAAGTGAATACACCTGTCAAGCGCATTTCAACCTTTATCTGATTTAATCTTTAAAATACCCCATGAAGTAGGCACTATCATTACCTCCATTGTATGGGTAAGAAAATGGAAAATGCAGAGAACTTAAATTATTAACTGTGTGACCTAGAACAAGTCCTCAAGCACTTCGCGTCTCACTTGCCTTATATGTAAAATAGAGATCGTGTTAGTAACTATCCTCATGAAATTTTTGGGTGGGTTGATGAGATGAGGCAGCTAATGTATTTACTTTAAAAACATAAATTGCACAAAGGGTATAAATGGCAGTAGTATGATTGAACCCATAAGTATATGATTTCAAGTCCTGCCCTTTCTACTAAAGTCTTGCCCCATAGGGGAGTCAGAACAGGTAATGCAGAGAAGTTAGACTAGACCAGCTAGCGCAAGCCATTAACTGTACCCTGAGTCTCTGCTGATGCGCGCTGCCCAAGGATTGCCATAAGAAAAAATCTACAGCTAATTTTCACTAAATTCCCTCCTTCACACCAGCCGGAGCTCCGCACAAGGCATCTCTCCACTATTTAGCTATTATTAGAACCACAGACTAGGAAATCTTTTGACTGGCAAGAGATCAGGACATCAATTTTCATTCTGCATCTGCTTTAAAGAGTAGGAGTGAAGTTAGATTATCAATGACATTTTCTCCCTGCAAAGATTGCCTGGATCATATTTGTATTCATTTTCATAAATACAATATACAAGCCACTAATAGAATGAAATCTACTAATTAAATTTCATTCAATAATGTATTTTTCACCTTGGATTAGTGATGTCCTTGTACATTGTACATTTCTGCCAGTATTCTGCTAATAATGTCTTATTTAGCTTATAAATGGTGCTTATCACTAAATTTGAAACATTAATAAGCATCAATGAGCCCAAAGTGACAGCACAGTAAATAATATGAAAGGCCTCTACACTGTAGATGTATTTTTGCCTAATTTAATTTACTTATTAAAATGTAAACATATGGATTTGGCAGGATGCTAGCTCCGCTGCCATGGCAGCCCAGGCCTTCGATAAATCCCCAAATAGGAGGTGTAGAAACAGCAGCAAACCCAAAGCTCACACCTCTGAAGGGAAGGCTCTTCCTACAATCCGTTCATGTCTTGGGTGGAAAACTATGTCCACCCCAAGATTGATTTTTGATCTGTTTTCACTACAGTTTACCTTAAGAGTTAAGATGTTTGGGTTAAGTGAAATACTTGGAAAAGGTTTATGATTTCCATGCTAATCTTTAAAAACAGTTTATAATATCTATATTGGCAAGATCATATGTAGGGCTTCAGTGTTTACAGTATGTGTGTGAGGGTTTGGGGAGGACTTGGTATATATTAGTCAAGGCAAAACACATTGGGAACTAACATTGTGACATTTGATCTCATGAACCCTTTAGGGGTCGGCTGGGCCAATATTAACATGATTAACCCATTGTATTGACCAGTAAACTAAGGTTCCAAGAGGCCAAGTTACCGTCCCACATCCACAAAACAAGATAGAAGCAGAGCCCTAACTCAACCCAGAAAATCCTCTAAGGCTTAACTTAAAGTCTATGACAATATGAGTTTAGGCAACATCTTCTATGCCTCTTTCTCCAGCCTTGTGTGTGTATGTGTGTATATATACATATAAACACACATGTATATTTCTTCTCTGAAATATTTATTCTTTGAAATATATATACAGAACTCATTCATATTGAAATAAACATCTCCATTTTTCTTGACCAAATTTCCGTAATTCATTTACTTATGTATTTGTCTATTTAAAACAAGTAGTTATCAGACACCTGCTCTGTGCCGAGCAGTGTTTTAAGCATCAGAGCTGCAGTACTGAACAAAGATAAAGTTCCCTGCCCTCATGGTATTTATATTCTAGTGTGTGTGTTTGTTGAGGGGTAGATGATAAGCAAAATAAATGGAAATGTTCGATAGCACATTAGGAAATGTTAACTGAAGAAGAATAATAAATGAGGAATAAGGAGTGCTGGAGGAATTGTGGAGGTTATGATTAAAGAGCAAAAATGACAAATTTAGAATTTGATAATTTTCCCCTTTGGGCTCTATCAGAAGGTTGGTGTCTAACCCTCCCCTCCCCTGTACATGAATACCATGAACTGATCTCTGCCTAAAGCTCACACTTTCCTTTTACAAGGCAGAAGGATACCAGAATTTCTGTTTGTTCTCTAATTGGCTAGAGCAACGTTGACATCCAGTGGTGAATTCGATTAATCACAGGTTCCCATACTCTTGCTCTTTGCTATCTATGCGTGGGAGGGTGGCTGGGATACAAGTATTGGTTAGTAGTACTGGTTAGTAGTTTGTCCTGCAGTTTAGCTCCAGGTCCTTGTGCAGATCCACACCCTCACCAACTCCCACCACCCATCATCCTTCTTCCACCGGTTTGACTTGGTTTCAAGATCATGCATGTTACCATGGCAATATAACTATGTCATCCCCAGTGCATAGCCAGGGCCTGTATGTGTATGTATGTACGCATCTATCAACCTGATGTTTGCCTATGCATACATGTGTTTGCTAGGTGTCTAGGTGAATCTGCATACAGGTGTATACCCTGTGTTACCTATACGTAAGGAGTCTGATGGTGTGCCGTTCTTCCTCACAATGGGAACATGTTAACAGCAATGCAGAAAGAAAACGACCCTGCATCCTGATTGTGTCCTTTTCCATCTGGCTGATGTTATATTGTGTGTTTCTAATGAAGCAGAAACAAGCATGGCTGCCTTGGGCTGGCTTCCTTCTGAGTCCCCTCACAGCAGCTCAGATGTCAGCGGCCAGTGCCGCTCCTATGAATGACACCAGGCAGGAAGGATGCACACTGCCCAGCTGCCTGCTCACAAAGGGCAGACACAAAGGGCACAGAGCTGCTGCCCGCTAAGAGACCAGAGCCTGGAAATACCCCAGACAGGGGCAGAGAAAGATCTGGAATCAGACCTTACTCCATCTTTTCTGTAAATTCAGCACCTATCAAGATTACGTGCCACTACTTATTAATTAATAATTTGTATGTGTTCAGATCATTTCCATTTAACATTGACAATCCACTGACAATTTTCCTACTGGAATCTGAAGCTGAAGCCTCCCCACAAAGCTGCATTTTGAAATCCTTTTTACCCCTGGGTATAGGCAAAAGGGAAGGAAAAAAGAGGCCCTCTAACGAGTTTAACACACTGCACAATTAAATATTGATTGGAAATTCTCCCTGACTATTTTTCCCTCATCTCTCTGCCTCCACAGGGAGATGTCTAGATGCGATTCCTAAGCTGTCCCCATCCAGTGATTACGTTCATTAGGACACCAGCCTTGTGGTTAAAGCACTTTCCTTACCGCTGCACGTTTAATTAGACAACTCTTCCCCAGAAATTATTTATAGCCAGGCTCCGGAGCTATTGTTAGTCCGAATGTAAATAAGATTCAGGGCGGGAGTCCCCGCGCACAGAGGTGCCTGGCGCGCTCCTGCCATTAGCCGGCGCCGGGGCGGGGCGCGCGCTCGGGACCACGTCCAGGGCTTTTACGGCCCGGAGCTCAGGCTATTAAAAAGCCCAGGCGCGATTTTCTAATTAAACTTTTGAAAGAGGACCACACAAAAGACTAAATCTACCAGGTCAGCGCGAGTACCAGGAGGAGGAGCCAAGGAGGGAGAGGGAAGGGCTGGGAGAGACGGGCCGGGCTGGGCCCAGGGTCTCCTGCTTTCCCGGGCTCTGGCAGCGCGGCTTCCACTGTGCGTCCACAGCACCTGCCTTTGAAGCCATCCAACTAAGGGGTGCAAATAATTCCTCTGGGGCAGGTGCAAGGTAGTGCGCAGTCTGGTAAAAGGCCCAGGCAGGGATTCTAACTCCTAAACGCTCAGTTGCGGTCCCTGATGGTCCCAGTGGATACACTGTAGCCTGACTTCAGGTTCTGTCGTCTACATCGTTTCAATTCAGTTTAAATTAAATGTATTGAGCTGCTTCCCGACGCTAGCATTGTTCTTGGTGCTGGCGTTATACTAGCGGAATGGAGCATAGTTCCTGGCCTCAAGACCCTCACAGTCTAAGTAAGTAATACCGACTTGTAATCAAATTAATGAAAACAATATAAGAATTAAAATAACGTCAACAATCACCGTTTATTGAACACTTAATAGATATAGGCACATTACATGCCTCATTTCATTTAATGTGCTCAACAACCCTAAAAGTTGAATGCTATTATTATAATACCCATTTGTCAGCAGAGAAAACTGAGACATTAAAAGGACAACTAACTCTTTTTAGGTCACTCAGTTATAAAATGTCTGACTATGAAACCCTAGCCCCTAACAAACCTTCACTTTACTATCTACCAGGATACTTCCATAAGTGTAGCATAACCAGATGTGTCAATTTACAACTAAGGGAGCATACAGGGAGAGTTTCATATGATAGAGGGAAATGGTGGTCAGAGAGCTTTGCCAAGAAGTCTAGGATGAGCTGGGTAGTTGAGAAATGAATAGAAGTTGGCTAGGCAGTCCGGAGTGAAAGGGAGGATATTATAGTTGGATTGTATGACAACCTAAATGAACTGTGACTGTGCTTATTTATAAAGACAGAACTTACATCTAGGGGCTGAGGCTCTTACTAAATAATAGTATTAGTAATAGTAATAATAATATTAATAAAAGAGAATGTGGACAGTTGGAATTGGAATCCAAAACACTAAATAAGCTAAAAACACTCTCATTCCTTCCTTCCCTCCCTCCCTGCCTCCCTCCGTCCCTCCTTCCCTTCCTTCCTTCCTTCCTTTCTAGGTTGACTGTATTCCTGTGATTGACGAAGGAGAGCAGCTGAATAGTGGGGAGAAAACCTTGAGAAATAGAATCAGATTCCTTCAACAAACACCCCAAACTACCACTATGCGTTCAGCTTGAATGAGACTTCTACACAGACCTTAGCACATGTTTAACAAATGTCTATCCTCATTGTAGATTGGGTTATTAAGCATGTTGTACGTGCTGGAAAAATCAAGGCACAGAGGAGATGCCTTCCTGTGACCTCCTCACTCTAATTGCTCATCAAATGGTTTGGCTCCGACACAGGATTTGAACGCAAATTTATGAGTGAGGAAAGGGGTAAAGAGTAAAACTCAACTCACAACCTTCCATGTGTTTGTCTTTCCTGTAATATAACCACACAACAGACAATCTGTCCAGAAAAGTCAGTCTAGGTGACAATTTTAGCCTGCCCAGCACAGAGGGCATCACAGAGAGTCACTCCTCTGTTAGTGCCTCTGAGGCCAGTCAAAACCGTTCCACTTCCAGTAGGGAAGAAGGGGATGTCTCTTATTTTAAACATATAATTGATTCTAATTCATCATTTATCGCTCAGTGACAGATTTTTATATAGTTTATTATCTCTGTAGCAGCACAGACCCCTGAGGGGCCGTCTCCTATTGTTCCTTGTTTCCTGGTGCGGCCTCAGCCATGGCGGCTCCCTTATCTGTCTGATTAATTTAGGGAGTCTGGCATCTCAGAGTCCCCCAGGTAACTGTCAGCACTGTATAGCCTCCGATTGCAGGATTAAAGGAGCCTTTTACCCTCTCCTCCTTGACCTGTCTGTCACAGTTAGTCTTCTTATTTGCTGATTAATTTGGGACTCTTGGTCCCCAGGACCTGGGAGATAGCTATCACTCCTGTGCCTTCCCCCTCCCACACGTCCGCACATGAGTGCTCACTCCCAGGCCCCGGGGAAGGACGTGGAGGCACAAGATTAGATAGGGCAGCCTTCAGATACCACTGCTTTCTGGTTTTTCTGTGGCTGTGCTATCAGCCCAAGCCACCAAATATCCCATCAGGTTTTCCCTTCCCGTGTAGCTCTTTTCGTCCTGTGTTAGTGAATCAAATGCATTTCCCTCTACGAAGAACACCAGTGAACTGATACCCCTCCATTTGTTCCTCTTGGAAACGCTTTTCTTTTCATCTGCCTCTGATTGGCACAGCCCAGGCACGACTGGGGACCCAGCTGGAGAGACAGTGCTGTGTTTATGCAGATGGTGTCCACGCTGCTTGCTAGAGACTCGTGTGCCCCTTAGACAGCAGGGGGCCCAGCAGAACGCTTGGATGACGGTGGGAGGACATGAGGGAACCCTCATCCCATCCACCAGGGACTCTCAAGAGGAGACTCCCAGTGGGGACTTGCCCGCAGGAGCCACATCAAGCTTCATCTTATTTTGGTTGCTTGGAGGAGCCTGTGTGTTTTCCACAGATACCAATTCCTGCCTCACAAAGTTAGCTTTCTCCCACTCTTGGAATCTTGGCCTATACCAACCACATCTTGGAGCTGATACTTTTTCCAGGATGATCCCGGACACAAATTTTATATCCCCAGGTTCATTAAAACCTGCTCTTCCCTCCATGGTCCCTTTGAAAGCTGGTTGGTTTTAGCCCCCATCAGAAGTTCATGTCCTGCTCACACTGGGACCATTAACTTGCCTGACCCCAAGAAAGATCCTTCCTCCTACTCCTCTCTCAGAGAGCACACGATCGGGCTTGGGTGTACTTCTACCAGCTGAAGTGAATGTCCTGTGGCCACCTGTCCATCCTTTAAGACCCAGTTAAAATATCCAGTCTCCCTGGTGATCCTCTCTGAGTCCCCCAAGAAACATCCCCAAATCTGTTGTTCTGTCATGGTTTCTTGCATCATAGGACTCATGACACTATCATATAATTATCTGCAAATTCTTCATTAGAGTGTGAGTTTGGTAGTGTTTGGTGGATTTAGTAGAGTGAATTGAGTCCAATTCACCCAATGTCTTTATCAGACACATATTAGCCTACAAGGCAAAGGGTCATTTTCTCCCGGTCTAATCTGTAGGAGGGAGCCTGGCTCTACTGTGCTGATTGTTAGTATGGCTACTGGGCAGCTATTCCTGCTCCACTCCTGCTCCCCATGGAAATCTATGTACTCCAAGGTGCCTTATTCTCTTTAGCTTCTTTAGGGCCTCCCAGTCTTTGTCAGTTTCCATAGGTATTAATAGCCAAAAGGGTAAAACAAGAATCCCCAACACAATTCACATTTTGGTTAAGCACAGATAAGGCATTTTCTGGAGAGAACCTTGCTGTGTGGTCTGAATGTTTATGTCCCCCCCCAAATTTATATTTTGAAATCCTAATCCTCAAAGTGATTGTATTAAGAAGTGGGGCTTTGGGGAGGAAATTAGGTCCTGAGGGCAGAGCCCTCATGAAAGACATTAGCGACTTTATATAAGAGGCCCCAAAGAGAAGACCCCTCACGGTTTCCGGCCAGTGAGGACACAGGGAGAGGGCGCCATCCGTGAACTGGAAACAAGGCCCTCACCAGACGCTTCATCTGCCAACACCTGGATAGTAAACTTCCCAGCCTCCAGAAACGTGTGAAATAAATTTTTGCTGTTTATAACCCCCCAAGTTTATGGTATTTTGATATAACAGCCCAAATGTACTAGAACAAACCCAAAACCTTCAATGTACACACAAGTTTTATATATACAAAAGACCTCTACAGTCATCCAGCTAAACCCCCTCTTTCTACAGATATGGAAACTAAAGGTCAGATGATAAGAACCCTGTGCCAGGTCGACCAGTTGCTAGTTGGTAACAAAGGAGGTTCTTACTTCTCTAAAATGCTACTGGGGTAGTTCCTGCTCCTGGCAGCTGTGCCCTGTCTGGCAGGGGCTTTCTCAGCTCATCATGAAGATGAGCTCTGCCTCTGGAGAAGAAACTTGTGTCTCTAAATCCGATATCATTTCTCTTCCAGATCTCACCCTCCCCAGGTGGCGAGCCCCCTTCTCTTCCCAGGCCCCCTCCCTAGCAAGGACACTGCTGTTTTCTACAGCAAGTGTAAAGCACACACAGACTCAGTTTAGGGACAGTTAATTTCCAATTCTTTCCAGATGGGTTGGAATAATATCCCCAGGTGGTAAATACATTATTAAGAAGGCAGTTTGGTGTGAAATTGGCTATTAAAATATAGATAAAGTTTAATATATTGAGCTCCTTGTCAGAAAAATCACTTTAGAGGGAGCTTATTATTTGTTTGATATTAAAAGAGTCACAGCTCCGCTCCAAGTGACAAATGGGGGGAGGGGGGAAATGCCACCAGTAATGAACAAAAGCTTTTTAACATTTAAATTTAGGTTTTTCTTGTAGCTCTGCATGCTGCCATGAACATGCCCGTGTGGTACAGCCAGAGGCGGGCATCAGAAATGTCAGGAACTCGGGAGCCAAGGAGGCTGCCACCCTGGCTTTGAACAGCTTGAGTCTCCCCCAAAAAATGGGGTTTCAAGTGGTTCCCTTGGCAACACTGTGGAAAGGAGATAAGGGTCTATCTCAGGGCAGAAAGTGGAAGCCCCTCTCTCTTTCTTCCAAAGTCTCCCAACTCCCAAAGTCTTCCAAAGTCTCCACCCCAAACACAGCCCCCTCAAATGCAGCTTGCTTCAGAAAGCCTGCCTGCACTCAGCCCACCTTCCCCATGTAGACACCTCACTAGGCCAAATTAATAAAAATTGAAGTTGACAAAAGAGAAAAGTACACTAGAACTTTGGAGTACAAACCTGGAGCTATAGATTTTCTGTACAAAATACCCTTGACCAAGCCAAGTTCATAATAGATAATAACCCGTGTTTAACAAAGTCACTCTCAAGGTCTCTACTAGGGGAAGTCCATCATCTACAATTGCAGCCAGCTTTATCCTTCTCCACACTAGCAGCATCCTCTAGGAAACACGCAAAGCTCCAGAATGGAGGAGTGGAAGTCATAAGGGAGGCATAGGAACCACAATCCCATTTCATTTAAAGAATAAGCCAACGACCCACAAGCGGCAGAGGGGCAATGTCTTGACAGGAGTCTTTAAAAATGATAGTAATAGCTAATAGCTAGTAGGTGATTACTCTAGTCAACAAGGTAGAAGTCCCTCTTTCAAATGTTTTCTGCCCACATGCCTACATGCACATGTGCACACACTAATGAACAGCCTCTTCCTTCCTAAGAGTGGACTTTTATAACAGGAGAAATGGTCTCTTTTTTTAAGCCAAACTGATAGAAATCTTTGCAAATGATAAAGAAGAGGGCTATGTTTTTCACCTAGACTCTACTGTTGGGTGGCTTGAACTTTAGTCTTTCCCTAACATCATGGTTATTGGTTGTGATGGAATAGTAGCCACAGTCCAGGCCAAACCTTGCTTGCTAGCCAAAGCCCAGCCAACAGCTGACTGCATCATTACCATATGCTTGGAAAGCGGAGGAGTGATCACGTCACATCTTTAGTGAGGAATAAGTGCCCAAAGCCATCTCAAGTACCAGCCTCCCAGGTGTACCTCAGTCAAACATTGCCCAAGGTAGAGACCACTAGGAGTATGCGGATCAGAGCCTGGAGGCCTGTAGGTTGCCTGAACCTCAGATCACTCAAGTAAGTATTGACCCCTCCCTCAGCTGAACCCCAGCAGCACCCATGACAACTGTGCAGCTATGGTGAAGAGGCGTGTGCTTGGAACAACCCTCACAGTCTGGCAAGGTGTTCACGGTGCCCCTGCTTCAATGTGGCATAGCTAGTGCAGTAAGTGCCCTTGTAGTTATAAGTAACAAATTTCATATTTTAAATGACAAGTGGCTGGGATTGTAACTTAACTTCTGGCAAACAGGAAAAAAAAAGAAAATTTAAATACAAGTGTTTGAAAGGGATACAATTATAGTTCAGATGCTAAGACTGAGATTGAATCTTTTGAGATCTAGACAGGAGTTAAAAAATGAAAATGAAATCAAAACAAGAGCCTGATGCTTTTGAAAGAAGGATTCTTGGCACCAGATATGGATCTAAGCATTTCCCCTAAACTTATTCTATTGAATATTCACTCAACCCCATAAAGCATGTGCTATTGTCCCAGTTTGACAGATGAGGAAGGTTTCACAGAGGTGCCTTAACAGTCTAAAGTTACACAGCTACTAAGAGGCCAGGCCAGGATTCGATTCCAGGTCCGTATGCATGTAAAGCACCTGCTCAGTTCTTGTTGCTCAATTAGACAGGTGAGAAAGCCTTTTCAGCTCTTAGGTATTCACAAGGATCTGTGTTTGAATTTTGGCTCACTGCTTATATCTATGTAACCCTGAGTAAACCTCGTAACACTTAATGCTGGGAGAGGTCCCTGCTCTCTTCCCCTGTCCAATGAAGAAGAGGATGCCAGTGTGTGCCCACAGGGGTGGTGTGGGGATTAAACACAGCAATGGATGTAAAGGTTCTCAGCAAACTCTTAAATGTTATTCAGATGTAAGATAAAATTCTAAGGGTATTCACCTTTAAATAGGATTCTTTTCTGTAGATAACATATGTTTGGATGGGAAAGTGTATAGGGAAAGAGAGGAGGTAAGGAGAAGGAGGGAGAAAAGAATGAGAGAGGGAGGGAGGAAGGAAAGAGAAGAGGGATTGATTGTAGGTTCTCCCATCAATTAACCCATCTGAAAATATCTTTACTACACTTTGCACAGTGCTGGACAGTTTAGAGACTACCTGCAACCACTCTATCTCATTTGATCTTCAAAACAATGCCATAAGTTATAGGTATCATCTTCTTTTCATTGGTGGAAGAAAAAAAATGAGTACTAGAAGTCACAGTGCCTTTTCTGGTGTATCATAAAATACTAAGTCCAATTTCTTCATTCATCTGTGAATTCTAGCATATGCCAAAGCTTTGAAAAAATAGTGAAAAAAATTAAAGAAATTTTGATTCATTAACTAAAGTTTTCTTTAAATTAGGAAAAAGGTCATAATTAATATTTGTATTAATTTCCTGTGGCTGCTAAAAG
Organism: Lemur catta; assembly: GCF_020740605.2. NCBI lineage: Eukaryota > Metazoa > Chordata > Mammalia > Primates > Lemuridae > Lemur > Lemur catta. The sequence continues at coordinate 12,644,962 of NC_059134.1, read as the reverse complement.
AAACAGCTGCTCTAACAAACTTGGTGGTTTAAAACAACAGAAATTTATTTTCTCACAAGTCTGGAGACCGGAAGTCTGAATTCAGTGTCACTGGACCATTATCAATTGACTTTATGCTGTTTTCTAAGACTGCAGGGAAGAATCCTTCCTTTGCCTCTGTGGGCTGCTGCTGTTCCTTGACTTGTACCCACATCACTCCCGTCTTCAAGACTAGCATCGTTGAATCTCTCTGTGCCATATAATCTCTCTTTGCTTCCCTCTTACAAGGAGACAATGTTTGGATGGATACATTTAGGGCCCACTCAGATAATCTATGATAATCTCCCCATCGTAAAATCCTTAATTTAATCAATCTGGGAAGATCTTTTTTGGCTGTATAAGCTCACATTCTTGGGTTCTAGGTATTAGGAGGTGAATATCTTTGGGGGGGGGCATTTTTCAGTCTACCACAGTCTTCTATTATTCTACAGGAGCCTGCTCAAAAAACAGTGCACCCCATTGCTTCTGGTAATGAATTAACATCCCCAACTCCTGAATATCTAACTTCCTGGAGGCCATGAAATACATTAAAGTCTCAGCAGTAGATCAGCACGGTGTTCTTTATACTGCTCACTACACAGTACTCCTCCAAGCAACTGGTAAATGAATAAAGCAGATCTTTACCATACGTCTTGTGCCCCCCACTTTTGAGAGGTGTCAGAATTCATCCTCCGTTGCTGGGGGGCATTTTGGACGCACAGGTTGGCAGTGCGTCCCAGTGGGAAGTAGATCCCCCTGAGAAGTCTCTGTACCTCCGGGGAAGCTGGCACACGTCTCTCGCTGCGCTGAAATTGGGCGGGGAAGCCAGCTGGGAAGGAGGAAGAGAAGCGGCAATGGCAGGGACATCGGCAGCTGTGTTCCAGTTCGGCAGGAAGTTGGACACCCACACTCTCCACGCGGGAGCAGGCGTCCCAGGGAGCGGGCCTCACCCCTCTGGGGCCTCTCACTCTTCTCAGGCCTTTCCCATCCGCCTTGCCTGAGAGTCAGTTTCCACAGTCAGCGCCCCTGGGGACAGAACTGCCTCCTTAGAGACTTTAGGGAGGAAAGCAAGCGTGATTTTCCTGTAGCTCTGACTTATTTAATTTTTATTTTATTTTTTGGCTCCTTCGGATTCCTGTGGTGTTGATGTTTTATTAATGGTTCTGCTCTCTCTTCAGAGGCAGTTGGAATCCTGTCTGTCATCTGGCAATTGACAGCCGAGCATCAGCAAGGAAAGGGAGAGGCGGAGGCGTGCTTGGTAGAGGGGAGACGGAGGCTGGTCTCAAAGCCCCAACCCCGGCCACCGAGGCTGACCCTGGCCGGGCCACCTGCACCCGGTAGCTCTCCTAATACCTGTCTGCAGGCGCTGCTGCCGGCACAGCCCACTCCAGAGGAAGGGCTCTGCTCTCTGGGCTCCGGTCTGGTCACTGCCACCGCAGCTACCAGCTCGGGTCCCCTAGGGAGTACGGCAAGGGGACCAGTCCTCCTACTGTGCCTCAGGGCCCGCCATCCACTGTCTCCCCCAGACCTTTGGATGAGCCCAGGCTCTGAAGGGAGCCCCCAGCACCACTGCATTGGGCCTGGCCTGCCCCTCCTGGGCCTCAGGGATCCGTCCCCACAGGAATCAGTGGGTGTTGATGTGTTGTCCCCTTTACCCCTCTCATGCTTCTATGGGCTCCTCCACGCCTGTGCCCTCCCTGAACCCCCACCGCACGGAGTGAGTCCCGCCACTGTCATGGGCATCGCTCCCCTCCTATCCTGCCCCCTTTCCAGAGACAGCAGCGTCTTTCACATCCACCACGCCCTTACTTAGAATCCGTAATGGCGTCCCCTTAAGCTTAGAATGAAGCCCAAACTCAGAGTAAAGCCCTGGTCGCCTCTCCACGCAACGTCTGTAAGCCCCTCTGTCCACCAAATCCTCATCGCCAGCCAGTTCCTGGGGAGAGGAGATTCTAAAAGATGGATTCTGGAATGAGGGGTTGAATGAATTAATGAATGATTGAATGGCTAGATTCCTTCCCCCAGGTTGCTCGGAAGTAACGTGACAGTAAATGTGATGTGGACAAATCCAACGAATGCAATTTCTGAGATTTCTGCCTAAATGAACGCTTTTTCATACCAACACCTGTGTTCTCCCTCCCCACCCCTACCTCTACCGCCCTGCATGTTGGTACGAACACAGGACAGATCATACCGGGCAGTACCAGCGTGGCTTATCTCCTGCCTTTCCACAGACAAGGCACAGTTTAAAAATAATTTTGTTTCTCGTGTGGCTCTTTCTCAGGCACTATGGAAATATTTTAGACCTTCATACCACCCCTCTGATGGCTCAGCTATCCAAGAAAAAAGACCATTAGGTGTGAATAGATACTTACCAATGTATTCAAGCCTTTTTTTTTTTTAATTTTTCTTCTTTTTTTTTTTTTTGAATTGCATTATTTTGTGAACTCTTTCATCTAGGATATGGGCATTCCCCTGGCCCTGGGGTGGGGGGCAGGACTGAGACTGCTTATTGTTACTCAGGATCCATTTTTATCTTTGTCCTTACTCATAGAATTCTAGAATTTCCAGGCATCCCTTGGCTTAGCTGTGGCCCTGGGCCTAAATTCAGGCTCATGGGATGTGTACAGCTTGCAGGATGAGTTCTTAAAGGGAGGGAATTCCTTCACCTTGCCCTCCTCTGTTCGTGCTGTCTGGAGCATGGACTGCATGGGCAGAGGGAGATTAGCCGTTCTGGATCCTAGAGTGCCACTAGTGTTGGAGAGTGTGCACAGAACAAGAGACCTGGGACTCTGGGTCACCCGAAGACCTTGAGGCTGAACTAGCAATTTCTTTACTTTAAACAATTAAGATCAAAAGATCTATTTTGTTTAATCATCATCACTTTTTTTGTCAGATTAACTGACAAATTTTAACTAATAACTCAGAAATTTTGCCCAAATTTTGCTCTCAGATGCTGTTGAAAGTTACTGGCTAAACTATGTCCCACTGGCCAGGACAATGTGAAACACACACCACCTGAAAGGTCAGTGTCCTCTGGTTCCATGTGTCTGCCATTCCCACTTTTCCTACTGAAGTTGTTCATGCACTTTTCTGCACTGTGAGGTGTGAATGTCTATGCATTGGCCTGGCAACGCCTGCCCTGTGCATGCTGCCGGTTCTGCCTTCCACCCTTGTGTGGACAATGTCCCCGGGGGTGGCCAGGCAGAAGATGACTGTGTCAGAATGCAGCAGGCACATGCATGTACCTGCCATGGGGCTGCCTAGGACGGGGCGGTGCTTGCAGCCCAAGCGGGAGGCCTGCCTAAATAATTGTCTGCATTATACTTGAGCTATTAATCTTTCACTCTCAAAAGCAATCATATTCACTTAATTTAAAACAGGAGGGGGGAAAAGGCAGGGGAAGAAAAGTCCTTTTTCTTTCCAAAATTTCAGACCAGATGTCAAACCAATTCAAGAGCAAACATAACCCAAAAGCATTTTCCCCCCCGAACTTATCAGGTAACCCTACAGGTGCAGCCCCACAAATTGTGGCCCTGGGGAATTTGCCCCACGCAGCACTGTGCAACCTATTTTAGAATTTCCACTTGCCCCCTGCTTTCCTTTCTTTTAGCAATTTCTTTGTTATATTCAAAACGCCTGAGCTCCTCATGCTGCTGCAGAACACAGCTCCATCTATAAATGACCTCAGCAGAACTCTGGATTGATTTAGCCTCCTGTTATCTGTGTGATTCGCTCAGCCACAGAACAGATACTTGGTGCTTATCGGCCCATTAAAGAGTCAAAGAATGCTGTTACCAGTTTTTTATCTCCAAAATGCACACAAAGCCCTGCTGATTATTCTATTAATTTGTTAATGAACCTGTCCATACACAGAGTCTCTGTTCCTTTGGAAGGCAGGGCGGGGGATTGAGCGTTTAAAGGGGTTTGAGCCTTCAGAGGTAAAGCTTAAAATTTTGGAAGTGCTTGTGGAAGCTGAGATGCTTATTTTTCTTTTGTGTTTTTATTCTCTTTCCATTTTTTATTGAAATAGCAGGCACATAGAGGGACAAAGAAATTAGGCTGGAAAAAATGTCTGGTAGAAGCAGACCCAGGCCCACACAGTCTGGGGCAAACATCCCGGGCATAGAAATTTTCAATAGTTTGGCACATGTATCAGGTCAGCTGTGACCAGATCTTCTCCCAGTTCTTTGCACTGGTACATGGGTGGCAATTCTACCAAAGAACAAAGGATTGTGGGGAAAATTGTTTATGTTTTTCTTGCATATATTGTTCCCTACTTAGGGTTATTGTGAATGTTTCGTTTTTATCTTCCCAGAAATGCAGAGAATTCCATGAAGGCAGACACAGGACTGCATATGCTTCAAGCACGCTGTGGGTGCTGTATCAATAGAGCTGTCCCATCCCTGGGATCTCATAGCATAGTATGGCTATCATAATGGAAACTCTCTGATTCTCCAAGGCTTCTACCTCTTCAGTTTTCCACATCTTTTGGGCAGAAAGATGGCTTTAAAATGGCATCAGTGGCCAATGAATCCTTGGGCGATCCCATTGGCTACAGAATGAAGCTCAGGTCCTATACAGTGTTAGCTACTTGTGACTTATAGCAAGAAAGTGGATGAGTCATAAAGAGCTGACAATCGATTATGGCACTGTCTGCTACACAGCCGAAATGGAAATGGGAAATAAGTGTGAAAGGAATGAGTCCACCAAAATCAGAACACAGTTTCAAAAGAGATTCAAGATTGTGCCTAGGAGATTCCATTTGTGATTTTTTTTTTCTTTTCTGGTGTAGTGGACATCACCATGCACTGCCCACATTCCCCTTTGGGACAGAGGCACGTGTTCCTTTAGATGCCAGGAGTACTGGCTGTGGAAGGTTCCAAGCAGAGTTCCTCTCTGGGAACTGTCGTCAGTGGAAGAAAGCTGCCTCATTCGAGGCCACCCTGTTTTGTGTGGGCAGCCCACTTCCAGGACCTGGGCTGTCTGGGAGTACAAAGATCTGTCATCCTCTCCTTGTTCAGGGTTGACTTTGAAGGCCACCTCAGCACCAAAGTCTACACAGGATTTTCTGAGAACTCTAGTGCAACTGCAAAAGTATCCACCATTCCCTTTGCCCAATTCTGTTTCCCTCCTTCGTCAAGGTATTCTTCCCAACAGCACTGCTTAATACACTTAATGCACTGCCCAAAGTTCTCCTTCTGAGAGTCTATTTTCACCACACCCAACCTAATATATCTAGTAATATGAATGATTTGTGCATAAACACGCCTGATTAATGAGTCACAGCAAGAAGACTAGACAAATTTTCTATGTTGCTAGGGACATTAGTATGGATTATGAACTGACACAGATTGATCGCTATTTGGAAATCTGTATCGAGAGTTTCGATTACTTAACCAAAGTCTGCATGTATGGAAGTTTCCAGTGGGATTGAAAGCATTCTTTGATTCTATTTAACACAGAACAATCACTTAGGAAAAATGTACATTATATCTACCATATGTAGACACAATCCCTGATCTCAAGGAACTTCAAGTGTTGCAAGTAAACCGACATAAAACTTGCTTATCAAAATGCAATGGTACACATTTGGAAGAGCTGGCTAATGAGAGAAATAATAGAATCTAGAATAAAAAAGATGTTCACAGTCTGTTCAAACATAACAAGTTGATATTACTAGGAACATATTAAGGATGTTTGGCACTTTAGTTCTTAAAATCAACTGTACTGATACAAGTTGGAGGACCTGGCTTAAGAGCCAAAGTTCTAAAAAACACAGGCAATTTAATTCATTGGCCACACAGTATTCAAGCCAAGTGAGGTATCAGTCCACTCTGTTCTGTGCCAGTTGGGCAGGAGGAAGTGTGTACTATCTTCAGCTCCAGATGCCGGCATTAAAGAACATTTAGAGGAGATGCCCAGAGTGGTAAAAGATTGGAAACTCGTGTATTCGAGAAATGGTTCTAAAGTTTTTCTCTCACTAGTCCCTTTTCATATCCTGCAGTACAACAAAAAGAGCTTCATGCAGTCCAGCCAAGTTCCTCTATCAGTGCCTTTGTATATTTAGTTCCCACTGTCCTGTCCACCTGGAATAGTCCTGTTCACTCTTCAAGGAACAGCTTGAAGGTCAAGTCCTTAGTGAACCCAACTCTTCTGCCTCTGGGGAGTTGGCTTCCCAGGGAGCAGTTCACTCACAGCTCTATCACAGCATTCCTCCCTCTCTCTCCCCTCCTTGCAGTCATCTACAAGAGGACTGCCAGCATATCAGAGCTTCATAGCTCCAACACCTAGTGGAGTATCTGATATACAGAAAGTGTTATTATTTCATAAATGGATGAAATTTGTAAATAAATGGATGAGCAAATGAATGCACAAATTCTAAATGCAAGAGGAGGCAGCTTGGAAGTGGGCACACTTGTAAGAGATGGAGGAGTCTTCAAATATTTAAAGAGTTATTAAAGTATCCTTGTAACACGATGAAGAAATATGGACTGGATCATAGTTTTATGAAGTGAATACGTAATTAACTTAATAACTGTGACCAAAAGGTTCTGATTAATAAATTAGTGGTAATCTGAAAGGTCTCTAGTGATGACTTTAAGACTCCAGCTTTATCCTTTTTAATATTTTTATCAATGTCCTGAATAAAGATACAAAAAGCATAATTGCCAAAATCTGTGGATGACATGAAGCCAAGTGGAATAGTAAATAAATTGGAAGATCAAAACAAGATTAAAAAATATCTCAAGAGGCTAGAATCATAAGCTGAATTTGCCAAGCTGACGTTCTGGAGAGAGTAATAGAAAGCCATACCATCGGATCTTGAAACAACTGTAAAACAGAAGATGAGAAACACAAAAATAAACTACAACATTTGTTACAGTCCACAGGGAATTTAGTTGTAAGTTTATAAAATGTTTACATGATGAATCAGCTTTAAAAAGTTAACACAAACTTAGGACACGTGATTGGTAGTGCCGTATCTGGAAATGTTTTAGAAGGTTGTAGGTAAACGGTCACAAGTTGTGTTCAGAGCAGAACCACCAAGCAGGACAAGAGTTCTTGAAACCATATTGTTTAAGGAAATAAGAACCTAGCAGGGTAAATATGGAGACAAGAACATTCAACAGAGATCCTATTACTAAATCAATAATAAGACCTGAAAAATTTGCATCTAGCAAATGGGGTCAGGCTCCTTCTATCGATTCTAAGAGGTAGAATGGTGTTTAATGGCAGCAGGTATAGAGAAACTGATTTCAACTTAACAGAAGAAGGAATTTTTAGTCACAGCTCTGCAACAATAGTGTGGGCCACTGAGGAGAAGTGAGCTTCACCATCCCTGGTTACTGCAGGTATTGAGGCTGGGGCCTTAAAGAATACCCAGTGGGTACCCCCAGTGGGGATTCATGTACTGCGTGGATAATTGGAGTCAACGACCTTTTATGTTCCTGAGATTCTGTGATTCTACCTGAAATAGACATGGTGTAAACTCCAGTTGGCATGACTATACTTAATTTAAGGAAAAACTTTCTGAAAATTATAGTTATTTAAGAATTGGATGAGCAGTAATTTCTCTTTCCCTCCACAGATAGTATTATAATGGGGATCCTTGTATTTGTTCGGAAGCTGGAGTCATGATCTTGAAAGTCTCTTCAACACCTGGGATTGTGAAGTAAGGTGGGAAGACTTTGGGCAATCAGAAGATGTTGGTTATACGCCAAGTTCTGATAGAACTTGGCAAGTTGCTGAGCACTCTAAGCCCAGTGTGCTTATCTGTAAAATGGGGCTGGGATTACGTCTTCTGCGTATTTCATAACATTGTTGAAAAGTCAAATAAAATAGCAGGCACTGAAAGCATCTGGAAAGCCATTACATATAATACGAGATGAACATGTTCTTGGCATTCTTGTTAGTGCTGCCATTCTTCGGATCTCACTCCCTGCTCCTTGTTCACCTGCCCCACCCACTCTCCTCCCAGAAGCTGTAATTTATTTCTTCCAGGGAGGGCAAACACCTGCTTCACTATTTGCATTGGTTTTAGGCAGGAATTGAGAAACTTTGGTAAAGGGCTAAATAGTGAAGGAAATTAGAAATGTTTTACCCCAAAATACATTTTTTCGACATATTTTGAGATGGCTGCCATAGATCTCGCAGGTAGAAGTAACGCTGCAAAGCTGTCTTCTGGGGGGGGAATTTGTATCTGCAGAGCATCTCTATTAATGCATCCAGGTCTTTCCTTATGATCTGGAAAAGATTAACTGAGAGTCTGACACCTTTAAATGTCTGAAAAAAGACATTGACCACATATTCTCTCTGAGGGCTGCTACCTTTTAAGCTCTATGCGTAACAAGACCACCTTTTCCTGCCAAGCTGCCTTTCTGGCTCCCATAACCTATTTTGCCACCAAAAACCTATTTTGCTACAGTCCAAGGCCCCATTCTTTAAAAACCTCTTTGCCTCATTGAGGAGTTGAGTTTTCATTCTGAAGGCTCCCACGTACACACGTTAAAACAAAATTTGTATGCCTTTTCCTCCAATTAATCAAGCTGCCTCATGTCAGTAATTTTCAGCAAACATTTAGACGGCCAAGAGCCTTGCTCCCCATAGTTATAGAGTAGTCGTCGCAGGACAACCAAAGCCACTCTGTTCTTCTGGAAACCTGCAGTGAAGAGAACCCAGAAACCTGATCCGCCAGCAAAACTGATAAGAATTTCTTACCAGCTGGGCTCCTGGCCTCTCCCTGTATAATCCAGCTGAGCACATGGTAAAGATCACTGTTGGCAGGGTTTTGATTCACGGGAGAGAAAGAATTTGTGTAACTAGTCTTGGGTTGTAGCCACTCTGGTGTACCTCTGGTACTTGGTGCATATTGTTTGATCCCTTTCCTCCTAGGAAGAGTCTTTGCTTTGCTTTGTTTCTCTGCGTTGTTCTGTCATATAGAGGGCTACCAGATAAAGTTCCCTCTCATCTCGTTTCATGTCCGTGAGACCTTCTCTTGTCTCCACCATCACGAGGACGTAATTTTTGGTTTACATGAGGTAGCCAGCATAAAAATGGCTGGGAACCTGGACGGTTTTTGTTTGGAACATGTCAAACTCTTAGGAGTGTTTGTCTTAAGAAGTCCCATTAACAAGGGGCTTTGGCCATCTCAACTCTTGTTGCCTGGTTAGTGCTGAGAAGATCTAATCCCAGTGTTAGAGTAGGAGACTAGCAGACGTGGCTGAGACTGGATGCAGGTGATTGAAGATCGGGTGTAGGTGTTAAACAGCTGCAGAAGTTAACTGCAGTTAAGAACTGACCCCAGCTGGCTTGTCAGCTATCTCTGCCACCTAGCATGAACTTCGGCTAATTACAATATCATTCGAATTGTGGTTTTAAAATTTCTCTCCCCTTGAAATTGCCATGATTTTTCAGAAACAACCAATGTATGAAAATAGGAAGGAAGTCGATTGTATTAATTACTACCCAAATTTTTCGTAAAAGCCAACCCCTCGAATATTCCTCCCCTCCATTAGTAAGATTACAAAAGATCTCAGACCACTTCCTCTAAGCACTGCTGCTCTTTCCTGAGAGTGGATTTTCGCTTTCAAGGAAGCTTTCACTTGCTTGGCTTATGTGGTGTGTCCCAAATCTCTTCCACAATGAACACCAAGAACTCAGAGGAACCTCCACTCAGTGGCTGGCAACACCACCACAGCCTACCCAGTTTCATGGATTAACAGGTCTGTGACTGGTGCCCCCACCCTCGACACAAATTTGTAGGTTAACTCTACTTGTCCTTAACTGTCCGTGGCAATAAGAGTTTTTTGTTATCTTAGCCTTTTTCTGGGAGAATGAGGGAATCTCTGAGATTGCTTCTTCTCTGAAGAGGCTACTGGATTGTGTCACTTTGGATCAAGACTTCATTCTTTGAAGACTTCTGTACCTGTTAAAATTTGTATGCCTTTTCTCCTATTAATCAATCTGCCTCATGTCAGTGATTTTTTCAGCATAACTTTAGGGGCCCATGAGCCTAAATATTTTAGGCTCTGTGGATGATATAGTCTCTGTTGCAAATGCTGAACTTGTAGTTCAAAAGCAGCCATAGATAGTGTGTAACCAGTGGGTGTGGCTATGTTCCACTGTAGCTTTGTTTACAAAACAAGTGGCTGGCTGCCTTAAGATTGTAGTCGGCTGCCTCCTGGCCTAAATAAATGGTTCTCTACTGGGGCACTTTTGCCCCACAGGGTCCCTGGCAATGTCTGGACACATATTTGGTTGTCAGAATGGTGTGTGTGGGGGAGGTGGGGGAAGGGGTGCTATTGTATTAGCATCTCACAGGTTGAGGTTAGGGATGATGTTAAACATCCCACAATGCACAGCACAGCCTTCCACAAGAAACAATTATCTGGACCAAAATGTCAATAGTGTTAAGGTTGAGTAACTCTGGTCTAGACAAAGGAAATAATTCTTTGTGTTTATCCAAGGTCCTCAGGATCAAATTCAACCTCCTGCTTGACTTTTGGAGCACAAACTACTACAGAACCCTAAAAGATGTGGTTTGGAAGCACTTGGAAAACAAAGAAGGGAAATGTGAATCTCTCTGTTAATTCAGATCAAGTGCAAAACAATTCAACACAAACATCCTCAAAAAAGAGTTTTCATTAATAGCAGTGTGCGTGGCATGTAACAGAGACTCAACTCATAGTTTAAATTAGTTACAGTAAAAGCAAAAGTAAATTGAAATATCCTCTAATGCTAAAAAAAAAAAAAAAATAGATTTGGATTTGATGTTTTCCACAGCATCCTTGATATTTTTGGCATTCTGACCAGCACTGCCAGTGGCTTCCTGGACTTCTCAAAAGGCTTTAAATATTTATCTGCATCTAAATTGGCCTGGTATGTTGCACAGGAATTAGCATCATTGTTATTTAATCCACCCCCTCATTCTACAAACCAGAGAAGAAGTGCAGAGAGGCTAGTGGTAGAACTGATACTAGATCCATTTTTCCTGGTGAAACTTACTTAACATTCCCTCACCATGTGGGCTCTGCCTTACAGAGCAAAAAGCAAAAAATTAACCTTTTTGGGGGAGTGTGTACCAGGTAAAATCTTTTCAGGATTTAAAAAAAAAATACAAGAATCTTCCCTTTTTATAAATGACCTAATTTTTTTTTGTTAGTGTACACTATCTCAAATATGAAATGTTTAAAATAATGCAATGAATTAGGAAAAACCATTTTAAGCCATGTACATATCCAATTTATGCCAGCCCCACCATAAGGTCAAATTTCATTAAAATGAAGCTTAGTATAGCATAGCTTATTTAAGGACTCTAACAAAGGTTTATTTAAACATTTTCTTTGAAGATGAAATATTTAAGGATGATAAAGATAATTACTCATTGTAAGCATAATGAAACACTTGACAGAAGAAATTAAATGTAAGGATAATTTCTAATAAAAATTAAAAATTAAAAATCTCTCTTTTACCACTCTGCTTTGTAATGTATTTTTAAAGGAGGATGGTCAAAAAGGCCACTTGTTCTACCTCCTCATCACTCCAAACTCACCAGTGTACAGTCAGGGTTCTTCAGTATTACTTAGAACAGTCAGTGAAGAAGAGTCCTGTATCCTACTGAATCCTCGAGGCTTTATTCATACCTGCGGCAGGTGATGAATCGGTCTAGGGCAAGTGTCAGAAAAACACCGGGCTATAATCAATTCCAATTCCTGCCTATTAGACTGCGTGGGAGACCAGAATATGCCACCCCAAAATATGAAGAATTGTGGGCTGAAGACAATTAAAAACAGCTGATGCAGGAGAGGTCTCCACCCTCCCCTGTTTTGCCTGGAACCAAGACATAGATATGGAAAGACAGTCAGTATGCTCCCTCCCCCCACCAGGGAGAACAAAGGTTAAGGACTGAAGACAACTTTCGACCTTTATCTTCTGGAGATGGTACCAGAGAATCTACATTGACAAGCGCTAGTTACTAGCCTTTATCTGCCATTTATTTCCCTTCCCACAATTGGCTGTCCCTGGGGACTTGAAATCCTTCTCTATTGTCTTGTCACTTCTCTAAAAACTTACTGTTCTTTGTTGAAGATGCTGTGTAAGCTGGAATTCAAAGCCACCTGTGGAGAACAACTCATTCCCTGGTGTCTCTAGAATATATATGAAATTTACATGTTAATAAACGGCTTGTTTTTTTCTTATTAATCTGTCTTTTGTTACAGGGGTCTGTTCCAACTAAGAAACTATGAGGATTGAAGAAAAAATTATTCTATCCTGCAGCTGCAAGATATCCTGTGCCTACTGCTTCCCCATCTCAAGGAGATTATTCCCTTACAGGCTCCTTTCTTGTGAAGGAAGGGTGGGGCAGCTCTACGGACTCACTCAAGTATCTCCATCCATCTATCAGCAGGATTCAGAAGGCTGTGGCCCAGAGCTGTATTTTCATGCATTAAAAAGTCCTTTGCTTCTCTTCTGTCAGGCACAGAATGTACTGATACATTGAGATGCATGCTCTGCTCTGTCCTCTCGGACCTCAGGGCTCAGCTGGATGACGCTTTGATTTGCATGGGCACAACATGATGCCCAGTTGGAGAAGGGGGATAAAGAGGTATACAATTTTAATCTGAATTGAACAAGAATATCTCTTAGGCTAGACATTTTGAACATTTATCATGGCCAGGTTACCTATCCTAAATTTCACGTCTACCCTCTACCCACACCTATTGCCCTAGTACTGGTAACATATTTTCTATTAAGAGAACTCTTGCATAATTCTCCCAGATTCCCACACGTGGAAGAATAGAGGAATGAATAAATCCATCACAGTGTATGCACTCAGTGGAATCATATCCAGCAATCAAAATGATTGAGAGAACTTTGAAGATGGCTGACCAGAGACACCAACTGCCAGATTGTCTCAGAAAGAAGGAAAAGTTTTAGATAAAAAAACAAACAAACAATCATAAAGCAGGTGTAATTCTGAGGGAGGAATGCCAGAACCTATAAGAGATTCCATGGGAAGAGGTTGTGGAGCAGAACAAGAAGGAGCAAAATATCCGAGGAGATCAACCCCTGAGAGGCTTGGAGTACATCGCAAAGGGTGAGTGGGGTGGTTTGTTTCTCCCTCCCTCACATCTCTGGCAGTCAGCAGGCTCCTGAGCTACTGGAGAGTCTTTCTATCCTCGTGAGCCCAAAAGTTGCTGCTGCCAGTGAACTAGGAGCTTCTTGAGGAGAAAGCACCAAGCTGCCAGCCCCCTTGGGGTCCCTACCCATCACCACAGACCTGAGCCAAGACAGCAGGCACCATTTTGCTTCTCCACCCACCATATACCTTTGTCCTCCCTGTGGGGCTACTGCCCCTCATTTTTCATCTTGCTTGTTCCCACACAAACATTTCCCAACTCCAGCCCAGACTGTGGGAGCCACAGGGGCCAATGGGTCTCAGGGGATCTGCGTGACCCAAAGGCCTGAATATCCCAGGTAGGCTGCTTTCTGAAGAGATGAACAGAGATGACCAGGGGGCTAGCTTTCCTCCATTCAGACTCTTTGCCTCCACTTCCCCTCCCCAGTCTGTGGCTGTCAAGAAAGATGATTGAGCCAGGACTCTCAGGAATGGCTGCATCCCCTCTGCTGCTGCATAAAGCACACTGGGCCTTCTACAGAGAGTGGGGCTCAAATCTTTCCTCTTAAAGACCTGTAGAGGACTAAAGGGTGCTCAGACTGTGAGCTCCCTGCTCACTGGCCCTCCCTGGTGCTGCTTGCCTGACTGCTCCATCAGAGCAGGGCACACCCTGAAGTGGAGGAACATCAAACCTGCTTGAGCACCCTGTAGGCAACTCAGGACCAGTATGCTTCTCCTAGGCACAGTCAGGAATTGATCTTCAGGGACCCAGGGACAGGCCTGCAGGCCAGATCTTGTACCACCAGGACTCAATTGTGTTGCCCGGGGACACAGAGCAGAGATTTGTAAACTAATCTCAGGAAGTGAGGGATCCCGAGTGTGCAGAACTGAAAAGAGAGCTCAGTGTGGGTCTCAGCCATAGCATACTCATGGAACACACCTCCCCCAACAGGAATACTATGTTTTCAGCCCAGGATGGGATCCTGAACAGGGAAGGACCCCGTCCACAGCACCATTGCTGGGGAGCTCAGCTAGTTTGGGCTCCTGCCTCCTGGCAGACACCGGAGGGAGACCACAGAGCTGGGGAGGGAGGAGAAGGGCAAAACCCACCCCTGACAGCCAGATTGTGGATCTCAGATGGCCTCGCCCTCCGCAAGCAGATTTTCTGACTGGGTGGGGCCACCTCAGCTCCCCCTTGGTGGCTTTCCCCAGAAAGCTGGGAGCAGACCTTTGACCCCTGCTGAAAGAGCTACCTTACCAGCTTTTATGAAGCCTAAAGACAAGCTCACCCAACCCAGTCTCACGCAACCTCACTGCTTGATCTGCTTCTGCTGTGGTGGAGAATAAGGACTCACTTGAAAGTTCCAGGGACCCACAGACCACCCAGAGCATTCAAGTGCTTCTCCTGAGGGGCTAGAGCCAGACACAGGTCCCAAAAACAACACTGGATCCTGTTCATTCCAGCAAGTGCCACCTACCGACAGGAGGTCAATTTGCCTAGCCCTTTACAACATTTACAACTCAATCATACATGGTGTGGTGGCTTCTTACCCACAAGTATCACCTACTGTATCAGACATTAAACTGAGCATGCCAATACAATTCACACTGTTAAGAAGACCACAGGGCTGGGGAGAGATAAAGAATCTCAAAGACCTTGATCCTCCCTCATCAAAGAGAGACAGGTCATCTGCCCACACATATAGCTCACCATTGCTACACCCTACAAAAAATTAGCAACTGAGAAAACCACTACACTAAATGTATCTATATCCAGGGCATCCATTCAGAATCTAGACACCCATCAAAACACCCACAAGCAAAGACAAAGTTTCTTACTCAACACATGCTATAGACACTCCCTTGCAAGTGAGGAGGGAAGAACAAAAAATCACCATCTAAACAAAAGAAAAATCCAAAAATACAAAGTGACAGCTTCCTCAGATGATAAGGAATCAGTGAAAGTACTCCAGAAGTATGAAAAATTAGAGCAAAAGGACACTCCCAAAAGGGAACACCAGCTCTCTAGTAATGGATACCAACCAAAATGAAAACAATGAAATGACAGATAAAGAATTCCAAATATAGATTGTAAGGAAGCTCAATGAAATTCAAGAGAAAATGGAAAACCAACTCAAAGGAACTGGAAAAATAATTCAGGAAATGAATAAAAAATTCACTAAAGAGATAGACATATTTACAAAAATAAATAGAACTTTTGGGAATGAAAAATTAATTTAAGTAAATACAAAACACAGAGGAAAGTTTTAATAGCCTAGACCAGACAGAAGAAGAAGCTCAAAACTTGAACACAACTCTTTCAAATTAACTCAGTCAGTCAAAAATAAAGAACAGAGAATTAAGAGCATGAACAACTCTTTCAAATTAACTCAGTCAAAAATAAAGAACAGAGAATTAAGAGCATGAACAAAGCCTATGAAAAGTATGGGATTATATAAAATGGCCAAATATAAGAATCATAGGCATCCATGAGGGTAAAGAAGAAAGTGCACAGGGCTGGAAAACCTATTTGAGGGAATAATTAAGGAAAACTTCCCTGGTCTTGCCAGAGATTTAAACATCCAGATATAAGAAGCTCAATGAATACCTGGGAGACTCATCCCAAAGAGGCAATTACCAAGACACATAGTCATTAGACTGACCAGAGTCAACATGAAGCAGGAGCTCCTGTGAGCCATCAGGAGAAAACATCAAATAACATATAAAGGAAAACCCATCAGGCTAAATACAGGGTTCTCAATGGAGACCTTACAAGCCAGAAGAGAATGGGGACGCATCTTCAGTCTTCTTAAACAGAACAACAGCCAGCCTAGAATTTTGTATCCTAAAAAACTAAGTTTGATATATGAAGGAGAAATAAAATTTTTCCAGGCAAGCAAGCACTGAAGGAATTTGTCAAGACCAGACCTGCCCTTCAGGAAATACAAAGAATTGCATTATACATGGATCAGGACAGTAGATACTCACCAGTGTAAAACCACCCAAAAGCTAAAGCTCAGAGCTCGTATAAAAAAATAGCACAAAAGGTAAAACGAAGCAATAAGGTATTACCCAACAGGATGAACAGAAAAGCATCTCACATATCAAGTCTATCAATCAACATGAACAGTCGGAATGCCCCACTCAAGCGACATAGGCTGGGTGAATGGATGAAAAAATACAGCCCAAATATCTGCTGTCTCCAGGAAATACATCTAACCCACAAGGACACATACAGACACAAAGTGAAGAGATGAAAAAAAATATTCCATGCAAATGGAAACCAAAAGAAAGCAGGTGTAGCCATTCCCATACCAGATAAAATGGACTTTAAATCAACAATAGTAAAGAAATACAAAGATGACCCTTGTATAATGGTAAAGGGAGCAATTCATCAAAAAGATAATCCTAAATACTTATGCCCCTAAAACAGGAGCACCCAGATTCATAGAGCAAACCCTACCAGATCTAAGCAAACATCAGAATTGTAATTGCTGGAGACTTCAACAGTGCACTAAGAGAACTGGACAGATCATCCAAGCAGAAAATACATAAAGAAACACTGGAGTTAAATGGGACTCTAGAACAAATGGGCCTAACAGACATTTACAGAACATTTTACCAAAAAACTACTGTAATATACCTTCTTCTCATTAGTACACGGAACATTCTCCAAGATTGATCGTATCTTAGGCCATAAAACATGTCTCAACAAATTTTTAAAAATTGAGCTCATATCATGTATCTTCTCAGATCACAGTGGTGTAAAACTAGAATTCAACTCCAAGAGAAATGCTCAGTTCTACACAAAGTCAGGGAAATTAAACCACCTGCTGCTGAACAATTATTAGGTCAATAATGAAATTAAGATTGGAAATAAAAAATTCTTTGAACTGAATGACAAAGGGGATACAAGCTAACAAAATCTATGGGATTCAGCAAAAGATGTCCTAAGGGGAAAATTTGTAGCCTAAATGTCTACATCAAAAAGACAGAAAGATCATAAATTAACAATCTAATGAAACATCTCAAGGAAATAGAAAAGGTAGAACAAACCAATTCCAAAGCCAACAGAAGAAAAGAAATAACTAAAATCAGAGCAGAACAAAACAAAATGAAAAACAAAAAAAAAAATAAAGGATCAATGAAACAAAAAGTTGGTTCTTTGAAAAAATAAACAGAGTTGATAGACCTCCTGCTAGATTCACCAGGAACAGAAGAGAATGGACCCAAATTAGCTCAATCACAAATAGAAAAGGAGATATTACAACTGATACCACAGAAATATAAAATATCATCTGTGAATACTATGGAAATCTCTATGCACCTAAACTCAAAAATGTAGAGGAAATGGACAAATTCCTAGAAACACACAACCTTCTAAGACTCAATGAGAAAGAAATAGAACTCTTGAACAGACCAATAATGAGCAATGAGATTGAAACAGTAATACAAAATCTTCCAACAGAAAAAGCCCCAAACCATATGGAGTTACAGCCAAATATTACTAGACCTACAAAGAAGAGCTGGTACTCATACTGTAGAAATTATTCCATAACACTGACAAGAATGGAGTCCTCTCCAAGTCATTCTGCAAAGCCAGTATCACCTTGATGCTAAATCCAGAAAAGGACACAACAAAAAAAGAAAACTATAGACAAATACCCCTTATGAATATAGATGCAAAAATCCTCAATAAAATACTAGCAACCCAAATTCAACAGCACATCAAAAAAATAATCCACCATGACCAAGTGGGCTTCCTCTCATGTATGCAAGGATGGCTCAACATACATAAATCAATAAATGTGATTCACCACATAAACAGAAACAAAAACAAAGACCATGTGATCATATCAATAGATGCAGCAAAAGCATTTGACAGATTTCAGCCACTTTTGTGATAAAAAGACCTCAATATACTAGGCATAGAAGGAATCTATCTTAAGATTGCAAAAGCCAGATATGACAAACCCACAGTCAACACCATGCTGAATGGGGAAAAGTTGAAAGCATTCCCACTAAGAACTAGAATAAGACAAGAGTGCCCACTGTCACCACTTCTTCAATATAGTGCTGGAAGTCCTATGTTTCTAGCCAGAACAATCAGGCAAGAAAAAGGAATAAAGGGTATCCAAATTAGGAAACAGGAGGTTAAACTATCACTTTTTGCTGATGATATAATCTTATATCTAGAAAGCCCCAAAGATTCTGCCAATAGACTCCTGGAATTGATAAATTAATTCAGCAAAGTCTCGGGTTACAAAATCAATTTACACAAATCAATAGCATTCCTATACACCAATAATAGTCAGCTGAGAGTCAAATCAAAGATTTACTACCATTCACAATAGCTATAAAATACTTAGGAATATACTTAACTAAGGAGGTGAAAGATCTCTACTAGGAGAATTATGAGACATTGAGGAAAGAAATTGCAGATGACACAAACAAATCGAAAAACATTGCCATGCTCATGGATCAGTGGAATCAACATTGTTAAAATGTCCATACTACCAAAGTGATTTATAGGTTCAATGCAATCCCCATCAAAATACCAATGTCATATTTCACAGCTCTAGAAAAAATAATTCTATGCTTCCTATGGAACCAGAAAAGAACCTGAATAGCCAAAATAATCTTAAGCATAAAGAACAAATATGGAGGCATCACATTACCAGATTTCAAACTATACTACAAGGCTATAGTAACCAAAACAGCATGTTACTGGCACAAAAATGGAGACATACACCAATGTAATAGAACAGAGAACCCAGATATAAAATCATCCACATACAACCAACTGATCTTTGATAAAGCAGACAACAATATACACTGGGTAAAAGTAGCCCTATTCAATAAATGGTGCTGGGAAAATTGACTAGCCACATGCAGAAGATTGAAGCAGGATCCGTATCTCTCACTATTCACAAAAATTAATTCAAGATGAATAAAATATTTATATGTAAATCATGAAACCATAAGAATTCTAGAAGAAAATGTTGGAAAAACTCTTCTAGATATTAGCCTAGGCAAAGAATTTATGAAGAAGACCCCAATGGCAATCACAGCAACATTTTTACAGTATGGGTACCAGCTCAACAGAACAAATGAACAACCTACGGAATGGGAGAAGGTATTCACAAGCTATACATCCAATAAAGGGCTGATAAGCAGAATCTACAAAGAACTCAAGCACATCAACAAGGAAAAAACAAACAACCCTATTAAAAAGTGGGCAAAAGACATGAACAGAAACTTTTCAGAACAAGATAGACAAATGGCCGATAAACATATGAAAAAATGCTAACATCACTAATCAGGGAAATGCAAATTAAAGCCACAATGAGATATCACCTTACCCCAGTTAGAATGGCTTTTATTAAAAAGTCTAAAAATAATAGATGCTGGTGTGTATGTAGAGAAAAGAACACTTATACACTGTTGGTGGGACTGCAAGTTGTTAAATAGTACAACCTATACAGAAAACAGTATGGAGATTCCTCTAAGAACTAAAAGTAGACCTACCATTTGATCCAGCAATCCCACTACTGGGTATTTAGCCAAAGGAAAAGAAGTCATTTTATCAAAAAGACACCTCACTCGAATGTTCATTGCAGCACAGTTCACAATTGCAAAGATGTGGAATCCACCCAAGTGTTCATCAATACATGAGTGGATTTAAAAAAGTGGTATATGTATACTATGGAATACTACTCAGCCCTGAAGAAGGATGAATTAAGGCCTTTTGTAACAATTTAGATGGAACTGGAGACCTCTGTCCTAAGTGGAGTATCTAAAGAATGAAAAAACAAATACCACATGTACTCACTATTAAACTGGAACTGGGCAATGAGCACACATGTGCACAGAGGAAAGTTCAACTCAGTGGAAATAAAGCAGGGTGGAGGAGGGAGGAGGGGATGTACGAAAACTTACCTAATGGGTACAATGAACACACTAGTAACCCTGATTCAAGCATAACAAAATTGATACATGTAACCAAAAACATTATACCCCCATAATATCTTGAAATTAAAAAAAAACACGAATGAAGTAGAGCTACAGGCAAAATATAAGAGGAAACCTAGCAATGTAATTACAAATACAAAAGATTGCAAACAGCATGATGTCCTCCTCTAAATTAAATAAACAATATACAGTTAAATGCACATAGATCGGACAATACGAGATAGATAGATGGATAGAGTGATAGATCAATTTATCAATAGATAAGAGAATAGGGAGGACAGACATCAGTATACGTAAGTTGTGATGTTGTGGCTTCTGTTTGGGAGTGTTTAAAAAGTATGCATTATAATTAGGAAGGAAGAAAAGAAGAAGGAAAGAAGGAAAGAAGAGGGGAGGAGGGAGGGATGGATAGACGAAGGAAGGGTAAGCCATTGTACATAACAACCGTGAGAGCATGACGTGAACTCTCTGTGTGTCTGAGTTCCCAGCAGAAAAAGAATCTGAGTAGTCACTCTTCTGCTTACCATCTTCTAGGATTCCCTGTCACAAATGCAAGGTTTTGCCCAAACACTCAGCATGAGGTGAGACGTTCCTGACTCCTGCCTAACTTGCCAAGGTCATCTCCACACATCGTGCATGTGTGATAAGCTCCAGTTGCAACTGCCTCGTGGCTCCTCTTCCCCACTCGTGACAGTCACCTGCCTTTGCTGCTGCCATTTCCTCTGACAATGTCCTCCCTTTCCCTAGACAAATCCTGTGACTCCTCCAAGACCCGCCCTGCACGTGCCCCTCTCTGTGAAAGCTTTTCTGAGCTACCTTCACCCCAGCACAACAAGCAAGAACAAACCTCCAGTTTTACGGTTCTTTTATGGTGTTCAGCTCTTTAATAAATGCTCAGCACATCATATTTAATTAGTTGTGTAACATTGGCCTGTCTTAGGAGATCCTGAAGGACAGGGCTATATTTTCTTCGTTTGGTATTCCTGAAGTGTAGCTGGTTTCTATTGCTGTGTAACAAATCACCAAAAATGTAGTGGCTTAGAGCAGTGTATCATCTCACAGTTGTGTAGGTCAGAAGTCCATGAACCTGGCTGGGTTCTCTGCTTAAGGCCTCAGAAGGTTGAAATCAAGGGGTTGCCCAGACTGGGCTCTTATCTGGAGCCCTTGGGGAAGATCTGCTTCCGAGATTGGTAAGCTTGTTGGTCATGGGGCTGAGTCCCTGGTTCCTCACAGGCTGTCTGATCGTGGGCTGCTCTGGCTCCTAAATGCCAGCAGCAGCTGTTGGCATGTGGCTCCTTCCATCCTCAAAGCCAGCAAAGGCCTGTCAGTTCTTCCTGGTGCTTTGACTCTATCTGATGTCCCCTTCTGTCACCAGCTGGAGAAAATTCCCTGCTTCTAACGGTTCCTATGATGACACTGGGCCCACTTGGATAACCCAGGATATTCTTCCTATTTTAGGGTCAACTGTGCCATAGGACATAACATAATCAAGTGTGATGTCTCATGATATTCATAGGTACCTGGACTTTGGATGGGACATCTTTAGAACACCATTTTAGAAACTTTGCCTGCTGTATTCAGGGTCTACCGCAGTGGATAAAAATAAAAAAGAAAAGGGAAGTGTCTAAAACTCATTTCAGCACTTTTTACTGTCCCACACATGTACACACAGACATGCTCACATGCAATCCCAAATATTACAGTATCCTGATTCTTTATAACCAAGCCTATGTTCTTGGTCCAAAGAGATATTGTAGAAATGTCCTCAGAAAAACAAAAGGTAAGCCTGCATTATCAACTTTGGCTGATGTTTGTCCAAGTGAGTTGTGGGAAATGCATGAGAATCACCCCAATGTCCTTGTTAAAATGCAGAGATCTGGGCCCAACTTTAGGTCTAATAAATCAGCATCTCTGAGGGTGATGCCCTTTAATATGTATGTTTAACAAACTCTGACTTTGCTAGGGCTGCTATAACAAAATACTGGGTGGCTTAAACAATAAACTTCCATTTCCCATACTTCTGGAAGTTGAAGATCCAAGCCCAGGGTGCCAGCAGGGCTGGGTTCTTGGGGAGGGCTCTATTCCTGGATCACAGACAGCTATCCTCTTGCTGTGTCCTCACATGGTAGACAAAAAGCTAGCTAGCTCTCTGCCTCTTCTTGTGTAAGGAACTAACCCATTCATGAGGGCTCCACCCTAGAGACATAACTACCTCCCAAAGGCCCCACTTACAAATACCATCACTCTGGGACAAGGGCTTCAACATATGAATTCTGGGGGAATACATTCAGTCCATGATAAGCTCCCTAGGTGATTCCTAGGTAATTTCATATTGAAGAACCACCATCTGGACCCCTTTCTTCTTTAGATAATACTTTTTATCCTTAATGCTTATTGATAATACCAATGCTCTTTATACCTGAATTCCTGCACATAGCTCAGTCCAGCTCAGTCTTACTGCTTACTGTCAACTGGAGGAATAAGAACATATTCACTCTTAGAGTAATCAAAGAATAAGTGACCAGGAGTCATTTTGAATAACAGTCTTCAATTTTGCAGAAACTACAACTGACGCAACGGAAGAATTAGTTTTCTGTGTCATAGACTCTATGGCCCTTGTCTTCTGAGCCTCTTTCTCCGAGGACCTTCCTTTGCAGCACTCTGGGCGGAGGACATTGGGTCCTTGATGCCTATAGCCATGGCAACGGGGCAGTGCCAGACAGGGAGCCAGGGGTCTGATGAAGAGTTAGGATTGCTCTTGGCTGTGACACTGTGTTCCTGCCATAGTTGTCCCCTTTGGTTAAAAATAATTCCTCTCTGGGCTAGATGCAGTGTAATCCTGGCAGTTTGGGAGGCCGAGGCCGGTGGATCGCTTGAGCTCAGGAGTTCGAGACCAGACTGAGCAAGAGTGAGACCCCTGTTTCTAGTAAGTATAGAAAAATCGGCCGTGCACCCTGGTGTGTTCCTGTAGTCCCAGCTACTCGAGAGGCTGAGGCAGGAGGATCCCTTGAGCCCAGGAGTTTGAGGTTGCAGTGAGTTGTGATGATACCACTGTACTCTACCCAGGGCAACAGGGTGAGACCCTGTCTCTCTCTCTCTCTCTCACACACACACACACACACACACACACACACACAAAATAATTCTCTCTTATTTAAGAATCTGGTAGCACGGGTTGTTATTTTTGATTTGAAAAATCCATAAAGGAACAGAAAACATGCCTGATCTGGAGACGAAGGAATAGGTCCACTATTAAGGTGTAAACTGAATAGAAAAGCTTTTGAGGCAGTGGGAGAAGGGATGGCATAAAATAATAATAGTAACACAAAAAAAGAGAAAAATTTTGAGGACAAATATGGGCACAGGAAACAAGAGAGAGAAAATGCAATATATATATGTATAAATGTGTATATATACATGTGACACTATGTGCACATATATATGATTTATCTCTTTTTTCCTCTTTTTTTCCTTTATTTTTTTTCTTTTTATTCTTTCCTTCTTTTTCCTTTTCTTTACTTCTTTTGAAAGATGTCCAGCCAGGACAGGTAAAACATAACCAGAAACACTATGACAAGCCTGGCCTCCAAAATACACATCATTTCAGACGTGCTTTTTTGCAGGTGGGAAAATCTGACCCTCTTTTGAAGCCCGATGACCAGTGCGATGGGAGGAAAAGAGACCTGAGCTGTGCTCTGAGCTGCATGTAGAGGTCAGGCAGTCCATTGTGCTGCTGCTGGCTTCACACCAGCCCCGAGAAGCCGTCAGTATAAAGAGCCCCGACCGGGCTTGTGCTGGGGAACAGCCTCTCCCAGACCCCAGAGGGCGGAAGCGTGCGGGGCGCACACAGCATCACCTATGGCCCCGAGTGCCCTGAGGCACACGCTGTGTTGTCCCCCCACAACAGGCCTCAAAGACGGCTGCAGCTGATGTGGCTTTGCCAGGGTCAGCCCTTAAATGAGGACCGACAAAACCAAAGCTCCACGTGCGGCTCCCAGGCGCCACACACATGACACTGAGACTCGCTTTTCCTGATTTCTCAGTTTGTGGCTGTGAGTTTGAGCAGAGTCCCAAATCCCTGGTGTTCACCTATAATTCTCACATTCACTGGGCTTTGTTCTCAAAGATGATGTTACTGTGAGTGATTATGATCTCTGCAGGCTGGTAAGACAAAAGAGACCAGAGCAGGACTGTCTCGCTTTTGTTTCTTGGACACAGAACACCCGGCCTGTGGATTGCAGCTTTGGTCGCCGTGTGAAAGGCCAGGCTAAGAAGAACCCAAGTGACAGACTCCCGTTTGCAGGCCAGACTGCAGTAGTGCCATCACAGGGGGGCCGTTTGTGTCCTTGAGGATTTGAGAAGAATCTCTATGTTTCTGAATGGTGTTTGAGCGAGAATGGGGATGGGGTAGTTGAGGGTTGGCCCAGCCCCAAGGTGACCTCTGAACCGATCCCTCTGGCCGGCGAGCAGAGAGACGTGGGATCAGACGGCTCCTTCCCCATGCCTCTCCATGCAGACACCACTTGATATTTGAATCTAAAGGTTAATTAAGTGCAGCTGCCAGGCAGAAAGGCCACAATCAATTATCACGTCTTCTTGTCCATTTCAGCCTATTTTTAATTATGTTCATCGGCTTTGGGGAAGGAGGTCTTTCGGCTAAGATTTAGAAAAAGGGAGCAACTTTGTTTGGAACAGGCAGATCTGCCCTCCTAGACCACAGCCTCCATCTGCATCCACCCATGGTGCTCCACGGGCCTGTTTGTCACAGGAAAGGGGTGTTGGGCAGA
Organism: Lemur catta; assembly: GCF_020740605.2. Classification (NCBI taxonomy): domain Eukaryota; kingdom Metazoa; phylum Chordata; class Mammalia; order Primates; family Lemuridae; genus Lemur; species Lemur catta. Next base: position 12,620,065 of record NC_059134.1, on the reverse strand, counting down.
GTGCCACGGAGAGCAGCCCTGGGGAGCCCAGTGGGCACGGGGAAGGGCACGTCCCCAGGGTTCCTTCTAGAGATTCCCCGACATGAAGGGCCACTCCTGGGGCAACCACTGGGGGTTCCATGCCATTCTCAGGAATCACCCTCCCTGGCCGTACTGCCAGGCCCAGGCCCACGCGACAACCCGCAACCACCCACAAACACGCGGGCTCCCCAGCGCACACGCGCACATGCTGACCCTTTGTCATAATTAACTATTTAAAATTCCACTGCTGCTAATCGAAGCAGCACGGGCTGTGTTCTCATTAAGGAGATCAATTCCTGTTGAATATTCACCTCCAGGGGCGGATGCGGTCGGAATGAGCTGATGGTTTGTGTCTGGCTCGCGGAGCTAATGAGTGGCTGCTGCCATTACCACGCAGTCACTTGCCTGTAATCAGTCAAAATAACAAGCAGCAGCTCCTTGCAGGGATGCTGGGTGTTCTACATAAATATACATAGAAAGACAGTTGCAAAGGCGGAATGCACATCTCAGTGAGCCAGGCTGGGGCGTGGCCTCCTTGGATTGCAGAGGATTGCAAGCCCACCCTGGGTGTTGCCTCCCAGCCGCCCTGCGCTTCCTTCTCCAGCCATGTCCCCATCTCTTCACCCACAATGACTCTGCATGGCTGTCTGGTACAGCCCACTCAAGCCCTTTGGACGCCCCTGACCTAACTTGTTTCTATTCTTTAGTCTCTACTTCAAGTGTATCACCCTAATCTGGAAGCCTCCTAAGAGACTGGCCTAAGTGCACCGTGGGAAACAGGAGTCCAGTGGCCCTGGGAGCAGTTTAGGTAGTGGCTCTCTCTGTCCTCAGCTGTCTGCCCTGCAGAGCAGGCAGCTGGGATCCTTTCTGCTTTTTTCCTTTTCTGGAAACTCAGGGTTAAAGAAGGAGTGAGGAAAGGGGGAGCGGTTCAAGAGGGATCAAAATAAGCAACTTGTGGAGCTCTTGGTTAGTACCTGTGCACATGAGAGAGCAATTTTTCTTTTTTTTTTTTTGTTTTTGAGACAGAGTCTCACTTTGTTGCCCAGGCTAGAGTGAGTGCCGTGGCGTCAGCCTAGCTCACAGCAACCTCAAACTCCTGGGCTTAAGTGATCCTACTGCCTCAGCCTCCTGAGTAGCTGGGACTACAGGCATGAGCCACCATGCCCGGCTAATTTTTTCTATACATATTTTTAGTTGTCCAGATAATTTATTTCTATTTTTAGCAGAGACGGGGTCTCGCTCAGGCTGGTCTCGAACTCCTGACCTCCAGCGATCCACCCACCTTGGCCTCCCAGAGGGCTAGGATTACAGGCGTGAGCCACCGCGCCCGGCCGAGAGCAAGTTTTCTGACCAAACAACTTCAGTGTTTAAAAAACAATTACTTAATTGTATGAAAAGGCAATGCTTTTCTTTTAACATTTGGGTCAGTGCACACCAACTACAACAAATTTCAGTAAGAAACTGAAATTTTTTTCCCCTATGTCTTTTGAAAAATCTTGCATTCCTGACCTGGGCAAAGAATGGATTTAATCTGTTTTTCCTCCTCCATTTGGCACACATGGACTCTAATCTAGATGGTTCTAACTGATTAATGCATATGACATCACAGGGCATTTAGCTTAAGATACAAAAGTATCCAGTAAGCATGTCTATGTTTACTGTAGAACTCATTTACTCCTTACCTCACGGCTTCAGCCATTAGACAGACATTTATTAAGCATTGTCACAGACCAGAGACTGAATTAGGCTTTGAGAACACATGGTCCTCATGGGGCTTTCAGTCTAGTGAGAGGATGCATATAGGTAAATGAATGAGCATGATAGAATGTAGAGGTCATTGAATTCTGATGGTGAAATATTTTTCTCTATTTTTTTAGGTCACACATTTCCTTAGAAAGAACTCTAAGTCCAGAAAGAAAGAAACTTTATTTTCATTAACAACCTCAAAAGGCAAATGGAGACCCCAAAAGAAAGCCCTCCGTGTGTGCCTCTATTTAATAAGATCTGTCTCATAGTCCACCGTTTGTGTGATGTGCCCCAGTTCAGGAGCTGAGGACTCAATCATCTCATGCGGTCAGCGCAGCACGACTGGGTTTGCTGCATCAGCTGGAGAGAGGGTAATCAAGTGGGCAGGGAGCACACAGCTTCCTCCCATGCTACAGCAGGGGGGAGACGCTTGCTCGCTTAAAGGTATGAGCCACACGTCATGGAAGAAAAAGTGGCGATAAGTGGATGTCATTTCTAATCTTGCCTCTCAGGGACAAGGCTCAGGACAGCAAGGAAATGGGAAATGGCAGCTGGTGCCACTCAGCATTCCAGCTCACCCATCCTTTGATCCTTAGCAGCCATTAGGAAAGGTAATTAAGCCAGTGTCTTGCTCACACAGCCAGTACTGAGCTGGTCGAAAATAATCTGCACCCAGTGAGCACAGCAAAATAGCACATCCTGAATCGCTGGCATCAGGGGACACTTAAGCATCCACTTGCCTGTGACAACAGTGCACTGAGCCCTGTGCTGTAGAACAAAGCAGACCGAATGCTCACTCTTTAAGGGTCTGCTTTGTAAGCACATGCGGTGATCTGAATACACATGAATAGGTCAAACTGCAGCGAAGCACAACCGTTAAACTAAGTCATGAATGAAAACAAGGGACTGACATCCTCCGCAGGAGTCAGTGGATGGATTGCTTGGGGTGGGAGGAATCTGGGTTGCTAATTAGCAGGAGTACCCGAGGGACGCATCATGTGATCTTCTGTTACGGGTTGGAAGGGGCTGGCAATTTCCTTGCTGGTGGAGATGGAAGTTATCCTAGAGAAAGTAGTTTCAGAAGATGTCTAAATGATGAGAAAAATGACTTCATACAGTAAACACGTGAAAGAAATCAACTATGCACCCTGGTGACACCCTCTTGTGAAGGAGAACTTAATGGATGAACTCATCTTTTCCTACTCATGCCATTCCTCTGTTTTCTTATTTTGCTTTCTAACCAACCAACATATTTTTTAATATCTACAATGTGCTACCCAACCAAGGTGGAGGGAAATCATCAAGATAAAAATTAATTATAGAGAGTTAAAAAATGGAACTACACTTTTTGGATGAGGCTTTGATGTTTTCTGTGGATTAATAATGGTAAGCCACTTGCCTGAAGTTATACACTCAATAGGTAGCAAAGTGACCTAGCCTAAACCAGTGCTTCCCTTTAAGGTTTAGCCATTAATCCCAGACATTCAGACTGCCTTATTGGCCTTCTTGAAACTGAGTGAGAAAGGAAACAGGAGCTCTGGAGAGTGAATGTTCAGAAGCACAGGACCATTGCAGCAACCCAGGGCAGGCTGTTTCTGCCGAGCACGCCCATGGGGAAAGGCAGGTAGACATCCGCACACGTGTTACATCCCGTCAGCCACGGCTTGCTCAATTTTGCCCCTTTCTCTTTTTTTTGGAATGGGACAATTAAGCACTGTCCTCCATGGGTTAGTTCTTTGAGATGACCCGCCCATTGCCACCCTGACCGGGTGTGGTGGTTATGGGATGGGATTTAGTGCCATCAGTAGGAACCAGAGCCCCTCACACACCAGCGGGTGTTAGGGCAAAGGGCCCAGCCCCACTCCAGCACAGGCACCGGTGATTGTCTGCTGATGGCTGGCCATCAGCTTCCCCCTGGTGTCCCCAAGCTGGGATGCAGCGGAGCGGGATAGCTAGACAACCGCTGCGCTTCGCCTGCGGTATGGGTGATGGATTTCTCCATATAGTGTTATTACGTCGACAAAGCACTTCACGCTGCTGGGGGATGAAAGGAGTTATAAATGAAAGATATTATTATTAATAAGAATGTAGATGAACAAAGGGAAAATGTACTCGCCCTCACTATCCATCACCCCACCACACTTCACCTAAAGACCATGATCTGCTGAAGCCTCAAGGAAAGCCTATTTGCAGAAATCAATAACTGGTTTTAAAAAATAGATCTAGGCTCCACTGGAGCTGACTACTCAGGGGTTTCTCATAATTCTATGCAACAGTCAATATTAGCCATCGCCGCCTCAAATAAAGATTGAATTCAAATTTAGTTAAAACTACTTTTCTATGATAATCTACCAACTGATTATTAAATGTGTTTACTGAGGGTTTTAAAAAATAGGCTGTGGGGGACAAAGAGAAAACAAAAAGCCTGAATGAGTCTACTTGATGTGAGCTACGAGGCTAACTCATAGTGATGGACTCACATTAACTTGGTTTGCCTGGTTTTATAAAATTAACACTTGGGGGAATTGAGTTTCGTTCTGTGGCTGAGAGGAGGCATTTCCATTCTATGCATCATAAAGTGAAGGAAGAATAACAGTCACTGAGTCAGTGAGCAGCATGTGTCAAGCCCTCGCTCCATACAGAGGCCCAGAGCTAATTGTTGCACAGAATGTTGAGAATTCATTACATAGTACAAAGGAAGTGGAAGACAGCTCCATCCCATAAGGTCACTCCAGCCCATGGGGAAATTAAGGCAAATGCCAGTTCACATGAGAAACATGTATGTATAAGCAGGAGACTTATACATACATACAACACTGCTTTATAGGGGACAGAGAGTGGGAAGGACAGGAAGATCCCCTAGACAGACTTTAGGCAGGTTGGCGGTGGGAGAAGAGAAGGAGAGGGTTCTGGAGCAAGTGTGTTGAGCAGGGTTGATTGAAGTTAGGAGTGTGCTTTGAGAGAGCAGTGTGTTCCTAACAGGCGAAACCGCTTGCGTATCCATGGAGCTGAACTCGTTAGGGCAGAGATGTTTGGTGAGGTTTAAACATGGAGGAATTGTAGGTCAAACACACACAGGAAGAGGAGAGGCAGCCACTCACGTGGCAGAGTGGGCTGAGTCTCACAGTTAATAAGATGTACGGTTTAAGAAACGCTCTCTGCCTGCTATAATATACCCTTTGCACGTAATTCGTGTACAACAAAGAACTACATAGAGATTTTTGCTCTGTGAATATTTAATTGCAACTTGCAAAACATGTCAAACAAGTCTTATACTTTCCCTAGACGATTCTGATAGTGGTGAAGATACTTGATCAGTAAGAGGTTTGGGGGATGGGGAAGTTCTCACACTATGCATTTTTGCCAGCCCTCCTGCAATTGAATCTAGGTCAGCAAGGACAATTTGTTGGAGGCTTGGAGTATGAAGTTACTTATTCTAGTTGTGGTTCTGTCACTGCTCTGGGTGACCTGGTGTGGGGAAGGACCTGTTTTCTGCACCTTCAGTGCCAGTGGTCCTCCATACTAGAGTGCACAAAGATCACCTGCATGGAACAGATTTTTATATACTTGAATTCCTGAAACTATATGCAGTGCGGGGCCTCTGCATCTGCATTTTAACACACAACCCAGATGATCCTGAGGCAGCAAGTCCTCAAACCATACTTTGAGAAACACTGTAGGCTGGTGTGCTGTTTTATCTATGCAGAATATGCACAGATAAACCTATAGCTCATTTTCCTCCATAGAGAAGAAAATGGGATTGATTTGGGAGTAATTAGAATATTAGACTGCAATACACAACCCAATGGTATGCATAAATATATAAATATGGAGTGACTCATTCTATAGTTCACAGAAACGTAAATTATTTTTATTTGTGCAAATATATGCAGTCTCTTCTCACTTGTGAATTGTACCTCTGCAACTGTCAGTTTTAATGTTGGCATTTCTATGGGTGATTATGGCTGTTATTAAGTTCTTAATTATACAGCTTGTTGTCTACTGGCTCGAAACTGGTACTGGGCAAAACTACTCCCAAAACTTGTGGCTCAACTGAAGTTTGGATAAACGTATTTAAGAAATCCAAACTTTTTAGGGCTTAACCATTTGCTAATTCAGTCAGTGGGATCTCTCGGGAACAACAGATTCTTCAGTCAAAAGCAAGGCTGGAAATTGGAAAACAGAGGTTTGTTTGGGTATTTGCTTTCATGTCATTTCAATTTGATTTTTAACTGTTGTTTTCCTCATCATGACTTGATGAGTAGTTTGGGCATATGTATTAAAATTTTCTGTTACATAATAACTCATAGGAAACACTGTCCATCTGAATAATTTTTGTTTTAGTAACCTTCATAATGGTTTAAAAGTTACAATCCATAAAATTTTTGAGTCAGGTCAGGGAAATTGATTGCAGAGCTCCCCTCCCTACACTCAAATACATACAGGTAGGAAAGAGTCAAAATGGATTTTGGGCTTTGGCTTGTTCGGGGTAAATATTTCATAGGTTTTTAAAAGTGTTATCCGCATGCAATACGCTGCTCTGTGATGTCTGGTTGATGAGTGAGCACAACACCCTCCTCTTTAGGAAAACTCGTGGATGCCCTCTTTTCTCATCTCCATTTCCTGTTTTGCAGCCTCATCCTGAACATCCTCCATGCAGTAGGTTTTGTGCTGCTGGCAGGATTATTCACTTGTTGTTTTCCCACCTAGAAATCTCTCCTTTCCAAATGCCTACATCTGGTCTAGGTAAAACTAAAATTCTTTCTAGCTCATGTCCCACATTTCCATGGCGCTTTCTCTCCTAACCTGCTGCTGTGCGTGGCTCCTGGTTTCCTAGAACTCTTACAGTAAGTAAAATGTGTTCAGCAGTAATCCACCCTAAATAATTCCCTGAATATCAGTTTTATCTTCCCAGCTAGTGCAGGAGGTAGGAAGACTGTGTATCATGCCTGTGTATGTTGGATCTGTGCTTAGTATTTCTTAAAATTTTATTAGCTTGTTAATACATTAGTTTTTCCCATTAATACTTGATATGCCATTTGGACAAATACGTTAGAGTGTCCTGATATGCATGATAATTTATGAGATACATCACTAACTTGATACATTTGTATTTTACTGGACTGATCATGGTGGGGAATTGTAATGTTAGAGTCCAGCCAGGTTACAGAGGGCAAATGGGAACTTAAGATTGAGGGATCTATAGCCAAAATGCTGGGGAGCTTCAGATTGTAGCTCCGCTACTCACCAGCTGTGTAACCTGTAGGAAGTTACATGGCCTCTCTGTGCCTCAGTTCTGTGGTGACCCACTTGTCACAATGTGTCTGAGACTTCACGGTGTTAACACTGAAAGTCTCATGTTCCTGGAACCCCCTCAGTCTTAGGCAAACCAAGATGGTTGGTTACCCTACCAGCTCCTCCTCTGTGTTTATTGCAGATAATTGTAAATATGCACCACATGAGGTTATTAAAGAATTCATGGTGAGTGCTAAGAAAGTGCTGGGCAAAATTTAACTCTTATTATATGATACAGGCTCAGCTCAGATAATAAAGAAGGTACTTGCCATAGACTTGCTGGTCAGAGCAACTTGAAGAACTAGACAGTTGTCATGTGTGGTGTGTGGTCTGTGGTATGTGTGTGTATGATGTGTGTATGTGCGTGATATGTGTGTGTAGTGTGGCATGTATGTGCAATGTGTGTATGTGTGGTGTGTGCGTGTTTTCCATCTTCATGACAATAAAAGCCTTTCCCGTGTGAAAGCAAGCTGACGGGAAACTGGGAAGCTGGAGTCAGCACTCAGCAAAGTGTCGATATGTGTTTACAAATCCTACTTGCAGTGAAATTTTTAAAAAACCTACTATAGCTACATAGAGATTTAGCCCCTCCTTCAGCACAAAAAGTAAAGTTTGAAGACTATCTTTGACCTGCAAAATCTCCCACATCTTTTCTTAATCAGTGATTTTTTTTTTTCCCCTGCTACTGTCTCTCTCCAAACTTAGGCACTACTCACTGGGATACTTCTGGGTTTTTCAGAAGTGTTTAAAAGACACTTGAAGTGTCTTTAAACAAAAAATTAAGACCCAAGGAACAATTTCCTAGTGGAGGAATGGCAGGCACGGTGACAGGCTGGGGAAGGATGCATTTCCATCCCACCCTGTCCTGCAGGTAGTTGCCAAGAGCCAGCCCTTGCTTCATCTGCATACATGAGTCGTCCTAGAGATAATGATCCGCCCAAATCCCATCATGCCATTCATTCGGACAGGTGCACACACTGCTTTGTGTGAGGCATAATGTTTATAACGTGCACAGATGTTTGAGTTATTTGGTAAGGAGTGTGTGTGAGAGAGAGAGACTGATTCATGAAGACATGATAGGGACTACTTACCTCCCCATACAGTTGATAAAACTCATTTAATAATCTAAGTAGGGAATAATTATCTTCATATTACAGAGGAGGAAGATGAAACACATATAGGGGAAATAACTTGGTCAAGTTCACCATAATCTTAAGAGGAGGTAACCAGGATTTGGGCCCTTGGCCGACTGGCTCTAGAGACCCCTTCCTGACATTTTCTACACCATTCCCAGCACAAGCAGTGGATTTGGAGAGCAATGCCCTCTTCTGGCCACACTGCATTCCTGGAAACAGCTCCCCAGTAAGTCCTTTCAGAGTGGATGGACTTCCTGGTTGTAACAATACATGGTTGTAACCATACCTGGTTGTAACCATACCAGGATGCAACATCAGGCCCCTAACCAAGATTTCAACACTTAAAGATGACTTAGACATGACCCGAAGGAAGAGTAAAATCCCTGAAATACTAGGTTAAAGCAATTATGTGGAAAGGCCTTTAAAGTGGGTAAAAACGTGTCCTTCACATCTTCTCCTGCCACCTGCTTTGCCATACCTCCAGGTGCAATGATGGTAGATGGGAAAGAGTGCAGAACTTAAGCTCAAAAGGGCTCTGTTAATGTTCTGGCCCCGCCACTCCTAGCCTCTATACCAGTGGTCCCTAACTTTCTTGGTACCAGGGACCATTTTCATGGAAGATAATTTTTCCATGGACCGGGGAGTGGGGGATGGTTTTGGGATGATTCAAGTGTATTACATTTATTGTGCACTTTATTTCTATTATTATTACATTTTAATATATAATGAAATAATTATACAACTCACCATAGGTCAGGGACCCCTGCTCTATACCTTAACCCCACATGAACATCTCGGAGCCTTGTTTTGCTGATTTGTAACCTAAGGATAGAGCACTCTGCCCTGTCGACTTACCAGAATTATCACAAGTCTCTGAGAAAAAAATCTGCATCAAGACCACACGAGTGAAGTGCAAGGTATTATCAATATTCACAACAGTCATAAAATAAGGCAGCATATAAAATGCAGCCCCTGCTTCATAAACTTTACCTAAAATTAATATGCTAGCTAAAATATTCATTAAATATTTAATTAACAGGACTGTTCCTTTTAGATTTAAATTGGAGATGATTTTCTAGGTCTCTTAAAAAGCCATTGAGGAAAGTTTGAACTCCTTCCTCCTTTTTCCCTAATGAATTTCACCCTACCATGTAGAGGTGTCCAAAATTATTTCATTATCCTTTGCACTGTGCTCAGAATTTGGACTTTTTTTTCCCCTAAGGAAGGCATGATAACAATACACATTTAAAAGTCTCATCAAAGTTTGTACTAGGGAAGGTTGGGGAAAATGTCTTTTTACTGTTTCTCCCTATTCCCTTACCCCAGTCTACAAGATAGTTTAAGTAGGATATAAATTAAAAAAAAAAATGAGCAAACAAACAACTTCACAATCTAGCTCCCTAATTAGGGGCTTTGTTTGAAGCACGATGGCTTAGTCAGTACTTAGCACAGTATCTGGCATTTAGTAGGTATTCAAAAAATACCTGTTCAAGGGATGTATGAGTAGCTGGAAAAAGGGATGGATGAATGGGTGGTGGATGGATGGTTAGGGGAATGGATGGATGGATGGGCGAATGGGTAGATGGCTGGGTGGATGGATGGTTGGATGGGTGGGTAGATAGATGTTGGGTAGATGAGAAGCTGCCAGAGAGTGAGTATGTTAATGGAAGAAGTGGCCATAGCTTTGGCTTCTGGGACAGTTGCTGAAATATATAAGGGAGTTCTGGAATTATTTGGGCTGATATAGGATAGTATGACAGAAAAATCATTTTCTCCTTTTTGTTACCTCCTCAAATCACACTCCAGACATAAACTTCGGAATCAAGCTTTCAAATTAGCACTTCAAGACTTCTTAACCAGAATTAAAATGCAGGTGCCTATTTGGTACCAAAAGAATTAACATTTATTGAGTACCTCCTCTATGCCAAACATAGTAGTTTGTTCTTACGTATGTTAACTTATTTAATCTTCAACCTTATGAGGGAAAAATTATAATTGCCATTTATCTTGAGTTAAAAGAGTTTATATTCTCTGCCCAAGATCACACAATGAAAGATGGCTAGAGTGCATTTCCAGTAGTTTTATTTGCCCAACATCCCTTCTTTCAACCTCCTCTGAAAACAGAGGCTTCTTGTCATCCTTCCATGCTCACTGGGCTCTGGTGAAGCTAGCCCTCCTCTAGACAGAAGAAAGGTCATGTGACCTTGACCTAGTTAATCACGTAACCAATCTCTCCAGCCAAAATGATTGGCCTAAAGTTGAGTATATGACTCAAGTCTGGCCAATCAGACAACTCCCTCACTTGTTCCCTCACTTAATGCCCCAGCCCAGTAGGTCCCCCTGCACAGAATGGTGAGGTCCAAATCAGTGCACCTGTATTGGGACACTGCCTTTATTGGTGGACTCAGCCATCATTCAGAATCCGTAGTTGAGCCCAGCTCAGCATACCCATCCCTCTTGCAAATCACCAGGGAACCCACTGCTCTTATTGGCCTTGGTAGTAAAAGTTTAGAACCATGATCTGGAAGTTGATCACTTAAGTCTATGTCATAATCTGGGGCAACCAGTCCAGCACTCGTAGCAATAAATGGCAAACGATTCTACTGAAGCATCTTCTACTTTCAGCAATAATCTCATATGCATGCACCACACAGATGTAGAACGCCACTGTGTTTTTCAACCAAGAGTCTACTGTAAGATACTAGTGAAGGAAGCCTATTCTGGACTCTAACTGAGCAGCCTCCAGGTATCACCTGGGGCAGGCTCCTTAGTGCACTGTTCTGACCCAGCATTTGGTACGAGTCAAAGGCTCCAATACAAGCATTTCTTCTACTTTCAGACAGCTGACATTTCACAGGAAACTTCCCAAACATCTGCCAGCAACCTACTGCTTCTCTGACTTCAACAATTCCCTTCTGAAGAGAATTTTATCTCAGCACTGCAGTGAGGATAGTGAACATAAATATATATAATTACTTCTACATTAATGTAATTAGTCTGTCTTTCCCCTGATCCAGAAATGGTTGTCCATTTTTAGCAGTTAATGGTTGGAATTATTTATGTCCATTTGTTCAAGAACTAAAAATAGATTCATTAAAAAAAAAAAGAATGCAGAGATATTACCCGGCAGAAAAGGTCCTTTCATCTTTTAAATCCTATTGCTTCAGTCTGGTTTCCATCGCCTGCCTTCCTGGGAATTGGCTCTGGTAGGTTGGAGAGATTAGATTCACATAAGGCATTCTGTTCATTTATTCCTTTTGATGAATTACCAGCAAGCTGACAAGACAAAGTACTTTGGTTGTTCCAAAGCTGACAACCCATCCCCACAGCAGCGTCCGGTATACCCCTCCTTCTATACAAGGGCAGGCTGCATTCAAGACAGAAAGCGGGGCCATTTGGGACTATGCATTCAGTATGTCTTCTATACCAACCTAGCTCCTTTGACTGCTTTGAAATCTCAAATACTCCAAAAATCACAGGTATCACTCATATCTATACATTCTGAAACCAAATCAAAACTAGATATAAGAAGATAATTATATATCAATATCTTCTCATTTGCCTCTGGCAGGGAATAAAGCTGTTCTTGTAGTTTGTTGGTCTTTATATAACAGCTGACTTGTTGAAGCTGGTGTGCCCAGCATTGTGTATGGCATTTTGTAATTATAACAAATCGGTGTGGTAAGAATTAGTATGTCCATTCTACACTTGGGAACACTGGGGCTAAATAAAGTTTAAATGACCAGCTCCACATGCCAGAGGCAGGATAGCCAAATCCACTTGTCACCAAAAACAGTCATCTTAACTGTCATCCTTTATTACTTTCTTGATGCAAACAAATGACTTAGTCGTGACGGAAACAAATACAGCAATTAATTTAGTCATAGTGTGAGAGTGTGCTTGCCAACGCACGATTGCAGCTGCGCTATTTTGAGAACAGGGCTGCTGAAGATGCTCCTCTAGGTGGCGAGCTGGCTTTGGTCAGCCTTGAGGGCTTGGCATGCCTCTGTCCTCACTGACTCTAAGTTTGGGATTCTCTTTGAAGCAATAGATCCCAAGAAGCTACCCCAAAGCCCGTGACATTACTCCAACTAGAAGAGCCGCTGTGTGTGTGTGTGTGTTTGTGTGTGTGTGAGAGAGAAAGAGAGAGAGACAGAGAATGCATGCAAGTGTCTGTATATGACACTGAAAAGCCAATTACTACTTGTTTAACCTTAGACCAGTGCCTCTTACAAATCTAGTGCTTAATAAATATAAGGGTTTATTCATACGCAGTGCAGCATTTTAAGAGCAGAGTTAGATAATTCAGGGTTAAATGCCAGCTCCATGTCTTTCTAACTCTGTGGCCTTGGTCAAATAGCTTAACCTTACTTGCCTCAACGTTCTCCAGTAAAGAATGCTGCCATATCTGGAAAGTGGAAATAACAATAGTATCATCTTCGAAAGAGATTCGTGATGATTAAATGAGATGCAATGGAAATTTAGAACTGTCAGGGCTTAATAAAGTTAGTTGCTTCATTTGTTCCTGTTTTTGGACTTTTACTGTTATTAAGACACAAGAACTGAGCCTATAAGAGCCATAGCCTGTGTGTTCACTGGGAGAAACCCTCCACTCCAGATCCAGATTTTCTTTTTTTCGTGCGCCCCTCACCTATGTTCCCACAGCACGGGATCCAGCAGAGGCACGCTCCCACCCCTGGCATGATGCAATGGGAGCTCTTGGCCATGATCATCAGCCCCTCCACCCTCTCCGGCGTGGCCCCATCTCCCAGTCAGGCTGATGTGACCTTCAACACCAGATGGATAATGCCCTAGGCGGGAAGAAGGGATGCGCTGGAGAGTAGCTTTCAATAAGCATTATCCCCTCCTGATTTATATGGAGGGGAGAGCACTGCTGATGTGCACTCTTGCTCATAGATTATCTTCCGGCTGCAGTCAGCCCGACAGGGGAGGGGTGCGCAGGGCGGCTTGCCACCCTATCTGTCACGTTGCCGGAGGCGGCAGCAACGCTGCTTCTTCCTAGAGAAACTTTCTACTCCATCAACCACAAAAGTAATATTGCAGGTGCATGTTCATGGATCTCTCCAGCAAACTCCATCTTCAGGCTCAGTCCTTGGATCAAGGGTGCAGAAAAACGAGGAAATGAGACCTCCAGGCCCAAGCAGCACTTCCCAGCTCAGGCTGATGAGAAGACAATGGATGTCAGGGCCCTTTAGGGGAAAAGGACCAGTGGCGAGGAGTCAGGAAATGGCGCCAGAACAGGTCTAGACGAGAGCAGTCAGCTATTCTCATAGTGTTGCTCCTTCACGGACTAAGTGCCACATCAGATCCGTGAGCCCATGCGTGCTACTTCGTAACCTAGTGTGGAGGGATGACTTGTGTCCCCCCAGACTTCATATGTTGAAGTCCTAACCCTGAGTACCCTGGACTGTGACTTTATTTAGAGGTAGGGCCTTTAAAGAGGTGATCAAGTTAAAGTGAAGCCATCAGGGCTGGCCCTAATGCAATATTACTGGTCCCCTTCTAGGAAGAGAAAGAACTTGGACACACAAAGTGTCCCTGAGTGCAGTGACACAGAGGGAAGACCAGGTCAGGACCCAGTGCGAAGACAGCCACCTGCAAGCCAAGGAGGAGGCCTCAGGAGAAACCAGACCTGCAAGCACCTTAATTTTGGCCTTCCAGCCCCCAGAACGGTGAGAAGGTAAATTTCAGATGTTTAAGCCACCCAACCTGTGGTATTTTTGCAACAGCAGCCCCAGCAAACTAATACACCGATCATGAAGGTCACATTTTCTCAAGGCAATTGAGACTTAGATAAATTAAAAATTTTAAATCTACTTACAAAGTAAGAGCAGGACAAAGAAGAAAGAGGCTGATGCTTACTGGGGTGGCTACGGGACAGTGAAGGACAGGTGCTCTGCAGGGTCCCTGCCTAAATGCAGTGGCATCAAGTTGAGAACTTCTCTAATGGCCATTCTTTGCCAGGGTGATGTGAATGTGTGTGTTCATTTTTAAAAAAAATAAATGTGGAATAAATTCTTACTACGTGCCAAGTACTGCTTAGCTGCCAAGGTTGCAAAGATCAATAAAATATTCTCCACGGTCTAGTGAGAGAAATGTTAAATTTTATTGTTAGCATTTGTTTACATGCCCACATGCTGTAATTAGATAGTCTTGTATTTCTTTTACATTGTTATCTTCTCCTTAACCCATATTCAATCACCAAAAATTGCAATAGCTCTATTTAGGCATGTCTGATGCAGGCCAAGCCCGGGAACGTGTTTCAGGGTTCGGTACTTGGCCCTGTCCTGTTGTATATTTAATTTAAACAATGACCTGAGAAGGGATCTGGAGTGCATCCTCATGCTTTCTGTGGGCCATATAAAGCTGAGAAAAGTAGGTAACGCCTAGGGAGATAGAATCAGGATTCAAAAGATCTTGATCTCTGGGAAAAAGAAAAAAAAACAATCCAAGAACCATATGATGCCATTTGACTCAGGATTACGTTCTGCATTTAGAAAAAAAACCGCCTGCCTAAGCCTGTGTTGAGGTGGGAACAGCAGGGGCCTGGCTTATCAGCGTGAGGACAGACCGCAATCTTCAGCTGCCCCATATCTATTCCTCCCCCTCTTTCATAAGCCATTGGCTGCACTTTGCTCCCTCGCATTTCTCTGCTTGTTCTTCTGTGATGTGCGGCGGGATCTTCCTGACCGTGACCTCGGTCCTCCCTCCCCGCGGTGTTCAGTTTCTTCCAGCCACCCTGCCTTAGATGACAAAGAGCCTCACCTGACCACGCTGTGTGGTCCCAGTTGAAAGCATTCATACCAGGTTTGCCCGGTCCCTAGAAGAGGGCACTGAGGACAGCGAAGGCCTGAAAATCACAGGCACGCCTAAATTAACGGAGAGCAAACAGTAGTAAAGAGACAAGACTTATTTGGGTCAACAGAGCCAACTTCACAGTAACTCAGAGCTCCATTGTGAGTGTGCGAACTGTATTCGTTCTGGGAAGCAACCCCAACAGGTGAGAGTTATAGGAAACCAAAGCTGTGATTCAATTTAAGAGAAAATATGTTCAAAACTCTATTTGATTATCTTGCAAGGTACTGAGCTCTCTGTTATTGAAAGTGTTTTAGTTGAAACTGCAGGACCATCTGCAGGGTCCCTCAGAGTGGATTCTGGCATCGGGTAGGAGGTAGCTCTGAATGACCTCTAATGTTGCTTCTAAATTTAAGATTGTCTTCTTCTAACCTAGCTGCACTGTATTTTATTTGGAACTAGACTGGAGTGGAAAGTGCAAGCTCCTATATATGGGCTCATTTTGCCACCTTTTTAGAGAGCGAGTGAAATTTATACTTAGCTCTTCCACAGCTGCTGGGGAGGAAATTCAGATCTTGCTGAAGAAAAAGAAGGGAGCCCAGCTGTCTTTGACTCATCACCCTCTTACGTTGCCAAGGTCACGGTTACCTTGCAATTAGCACTTACCTTCAAAGAAAAGCAAACTCATCATCTTGCTACACTGGGCAGAACTCTTGGTGGGCAGAAAAAGGGCCAAGACTTTGAAATGGTTGGAATTTGTGTGAATTAAGATAACCTTTGATCTACTGGGGGAGTCTAGCATCTCTCTCACTCTTGCTCCTTCCAGCTGCTTGGAGCCAAGTCCTTGAGGACAGGGCCCCTTGGACTCGTGTGCTGGTGCCTAAACACCAAATAAACTCACAGTGCTAGGAGGAGGGTGTGAAATCATTCTCTGTGTTAAGTTGTATGTTGTAGCAGAAGGATCTAGATACCTTTTCACTGTGGCCCATGTCACTGCAAGTAGGGTGGTGGCCACCTCTTTCTCCGTTCTGAGGCCCTCGTGTCTGGATGCAAGATTGCTGAGGGGTGGGAGAGCTCTGGGTGGAGAGCTAGGGGCCCTGAGCACCAGCTCCATGAGGGATGTGTCTGCGGCCCCAGTCAGTGTCTCCTGCCTTAGCTTGGCCCCTGGGCTTGTTCATAGCCCAGGTGGGACACTTGTCTTCTAGCCTTCCCTTGCCCCTCCTTTCGTAGTCCTATAGAACATCTTTGGGCTTCAGTTTCTTTACCTATAAAATGTGGGAAAAACAATAACTTCCCTACCTCAAGGTTGTCTATCAGTAGACCATGGTTATCAGTGTGTGCAATTTCACCAATCTAAAAAGATTCATGATTTCAAAATATTTTTTCTAAATAATGGCAACTGAAGTTGAGTTATGATATATTGCCAGGCACTAGGCCAAACGGATTAGAGAATGCCTAACTTAACTTCTCAAAAATCCCTATTACAGATGAACCTCTCATTACAGATGAAGGAATTGCAGCACAGAGAGGTCAAGTACATTTCCCAAGGTCACACAGCTAACAAACAGCAGGGCTGAGTTTCGATCCCACACTCTCTGCTGTCAAAGGTGAGTGCAGGACAAGAGTTTAAGGAACAAAATCTGGTTGTAGTCGGGTGGTCCTCTTCTTATTCTTCTGGCTCACTGTTGCCTCTAAGTTGCCAAAAAGATCCTGCTGCTGTTTGTGATTGAAACAGCTCCTCCCCCCAAGTCTCTGTGATCTTGGCAAGGGTGCCAGACTGAAAGCTACAAAGCGCCCTGCCATCACACGCTGCTTCTCATCTGTGACAGTTTCGGGAATCAGCGGGACCCACACCTGTCTCTTTCCTTTTAAAGCAGTTAGCAGGAAAGTGGCAAATGTCCCCATCCCCACTCCCCATGCTGACTGAGGGCTCATTTTCCCATCCGTGTGTTTTGAGATATCAGAGCTCCAAGGACTTTGCAGCGCCTTCCAACGGCATTCCACAGGCAGAGGGTTGGACGGGGAGTTGCCGGGAGAGGGAGGAGACAGACTGTCCTCACCACACTTAATGCCTGTGCCCCCCAGAGGGTGAGTATCATGGTAATGGCAACATCCGCATGACCCAGCAGGTGCCAACCTCCGGCCCCCACATTTCCTTCTGTCTCAGGACCCCCACACTCTAGGTAACCTCAACAGGTCTTGGGTGGGATGTGGGGAACCAGGACTAGTTTTTATGTTTATTACCTTTCCCCTCAGCCCTTGCCTTTTCATGCTTTTTAAAGCCCTCCAGCCCTAGTCAGAGGCTTTCGGGTCAGGTGAACTCTAAACAGTAAAGGGAGCCATCTACACTCATTGTCCTCTCATCCGGGGTCATTTTAACAGTGGAGAAGATGCCATCCATGGTGGACAAGCTGGGAACGTGAACAGGCGGTGGATGGTGCTTGCTTTTGGTACTTAGAAGACCCCAGAACTCCTGGGCTGGGTATTACAGGAGGCTTCTCACATGCCAGAACCAGAGAGCTGGGGCTCAGGGTGCCCAGTGATGACAGCCACATCATCATCCTTGGCAATCTCAGATGGGCATGACAGTTTTTGAATTGCCAATCCTCGGGCCAGTGTCAGAGATGGAAAAGAAGGACCTGGGAGGGAAGACCCTCTACCTCCTCACCTCCTCAACCAGCCAAATGGAAAATGTCCTGAATTATTGGCATCCTCAGTTAACTCCCGAATCTTGAAAGATAGTTAGAAGGAGTTGAGTTTTACGGGATTTTTAAACTATGCTATTTGACCTCCTTAAACGAAAATATTCTCATCTCCTCCTCTTCACACTGTACCCACTGATCTATTCTGCTTCTTCTCAAACTCACTCCTGATATCCACCCACCCTACCCCACAACTGTAGCCTACACTCATCTTCCAAAGATGCTGCTCTCCTCCTCAAACACCCTCCATGGTTCCCCATTGCTTTCAGCTTTAGGGTCGAACTCTGTTGCCTTCCAATCAAAGCCCTTCCCCAGCTGGCGCCCCTATCTTTCCAGACTGATTGTCTATGACTTTGCTGTAGGAATGCTTTGTTTCAGTTTCTGCATGTGTGTGTAGGGAGGATGGATGAGTGCCTGGAAAAGGCTTCGCAGAGGACTTGGCTTTGGAAGAAATGTGGAAAGGCAGGCAGGATCCACCTTGTATAGAGGGGTGGGAAGTCATCCCTGCTGGTCCCGGCAGGAGCGAGCACCTGCTGTGGGAAAGGGGCCTCTTGGCTGCGTGGGGGACAGTGCATCGCTCAGGGCAGCACTTGTAGTTCTGTCTCTGCAGGAACCCAACAAGTGCTCTCACAGTAATGTGTGCATAAATCCCACCAGGGTGGGAGAAGGAGAAAGGGTGGAGGAAAGGGAAGAACATCACACTCTCCGGGAAGTGGTTTGTGCAGTCAAAAAAAAAAAAAAAAACTATACCTGCAGATTTCTTGAAAAGAACTGAACGTAAAACCAGATGGAATATCTTCTTACCTGGCAAAGGTCGGCGGAGAAGGAATCAGAAAGTCTTACGGGGGCTTGGATTATAAAGGCTGAGAAACACTGCAAGTTAGCCAGAAAAAAGCCCAGTGATAGGATTAACTGTTTGGACAGGTTGAGTTCAAATCTCAGCTTCCTACCTAATCTCCAAGTATTATATTTTTTTAGCTATGACCTTGGAAAAGCTACTCAGACTTTTGCCATTGTTTAGTTATTCATAGGTGTATGTTGGTTTGAATCTGTGTGACACAAAAACAATTAGACCCACTTCTTAGGGTTGTTGTGATAATGCTATAAAGCATTTGGTATACCTTTTTGGCACACAGCAAGTGCTCAATGTATCAGTAAATCTTCAGTGATGGCATCACCTTATTAATATTGATTGAATCAACTTTCAAACAGAAGTGACACTTTATGGTTTGGATCTTCCTCTTGATGTGTCTGCTTCCCGCTCTGCCGTGTTCGCCACTGCCTGCAAGGAGCCCCGCCGCCTCCCCCATCCTCCGGTTTCCTTCTGCGCTTGTCAATTGCCTTTAAACTATTCTGTCAAGAAGTGGATGAGAAATAACTTCCAGGAAAAGAGAAAGGCACGATGCCCTGTACCTTCAAGTGTCCCAGCCTGCCCTCCTCTAGCAACTGGGTCACATGTGCCTCGGATCTTAACTGTAGGATGACATTTTAGTGCTACTCAAAGAAACATACCTCTACATGACAATCTATCAGCACAGTGGGAGAGCATCCCTTAGGAATACAGCTTTGTGAATTAAAATGGAAAAGGATGGAAGAACATATAAAAAAGACAAAACACCCTCAAAGTCACAGCATTTCCGACATCACTTTACAACCATCAGAGGCTGATTTGGGTTTGGTAAAGTGGGTCCTCTATGGGCCCCTCTGACCCCAAAGGGCAGCAGTCTCTCTGGCCCGCTGGGTGCTCAGAGCCCTCCGAGAAGCCATCAGCGCCTGTGTTCCCTAGAAGGGGCTGTGACTTGCCTCTCAATCCCAAGCCCTCGCTCCTCTGATCAATATCCAGCCCTGCCGGCTAATGACCTTTCCGTCCCCCTCACTGAATGCATCACTCAGCAGGCCGTGCAGAGGTGGGGGGCAGTGGGAGCCCCCTCCCTCCTGCACTGGACACTGACTAATCACCACCATTAGGCCCACGGTCGCCTGTGACAGGGGAACGCGGAGAGGCCCCGACTCCTGTGTGATGGGGCAGCTCCCGGGGCCAGCTGGCTGCAGGGCTGCAGGGAAGCCAAGGACTTCGCCCCCTCAGCCAACACCTCGCCCTGCGCTCAGACAACCTCTCCCAGTGCCAATTAGAAAGGGTCCTGGGAGCCTAATGGATAGGAAGGGCCACATGTGTTCGAAGCAGAGAAAAAGTCAATAAACATGCCGCCCTCGAGTGCGAGCCCCGGGCCATTTATAAACCCTTTGACAGATGCGTTCTCAGTCTTCTCAACAATTCTGCAAGGCGGGTGTCTCATGATCGCCCCCTCACAGATGGGGCAATCTGGAGTCAGAGAAACCACGCAGAAATCTGCTGCTGTTCCCCACGGGGAAGCTCTTCCAGTGGTCTGGTTTGAGGGACTCTATTCCCAAACGCTGCCAGTGGGCTGGCTTCCTGAAGCTCAGAATGCCACATCGGTAACTTGCCAGTTGTAACCGTCGCCCTTCTCCTTTTGTGCTTTGCCCCAGGCGAGCTCTGCAGTTAAATTGTTCAAGGGAATCAAATGGTTAGACCTTGGCTGGTTTGCAAATGTATCAGAGGGCACCTTTAACTGCGGAGGTTAACTCTGGAACCCTTAACTACTCGCTCAAGCTGAAAACCTCAGTGTAGCCAAATCATATTTCTGTCACAAATGGATCTAATTTTGAAGATGTTCGAGCCGCCCCCTCTATTTTTGGCGTCAACCTGTTACTGTAATTTAATTATCAAGGGAGAAAATTAGGGGATAAGATTCAGAGAGAAAAGAAAGTGTCTCCCAAGTGCAGCTCCACATAGGAAAAGTTTCCTGCAGAATCCCTGCAGGTGCCCACCACTTCTGTAAGGCCACACTTTCCACATTTCCTGGGCCGTCTCTGCCGACGTGCCCAGCCCAAACACATCTGGACCCCTGCACGGCCAAGACAGCCCTGGCGAGCCCCGGATGAATTCTCTTCCATCTTCCACATCATCAACTCTCTTCTCGTTTGAGAATCTTTGTTACCGGGGAGGGGATGCAAGAGGCAGAGAGAGCCCAGCTGCACTTGTGGGTCCAGGTGCAGTTTTCTGTGCTGGCTGTTAGAAAAATCCTATTTTGACTTGAAACCTGCCTAAATTTCTCTGGAATTGATCGTGAGAGCGCACATATGAAACCCCACCAAGCCATTCTTAAGGAGCCATTCTTCTCATTACCTCCTCCTTTAAGGAAGCCAGGCTGACCAAGGCTCCGTGCGCCAGGCCCCTCTGCTCCTCGGCTCTGAAATTAACCAGCCTTCCCTTTCTGCCTTCTTCATGAACCACCCGCTGTTCTCCAAAGTGCTAGGTGACAGCTGTGCACACCCAGGAAAATGGATTTCTGGCCTCGTTGTGATATTGCTTTAGCAGGATGTGTGCCACAGTCCGCGGCATCGGGGTGCGTGGGATTTGACAATATGCATCCTGACAAACAGAAGCAGCCCCTGCCCAAGCTGAGCCTTTTTGCTCACGTATCCTTGTGCATGTTGTTGCTCCCAATTTCGAGTGACTGTGTGGCTGTTTTTATGTGCATTATGAAAGGGACAGGAAAGAAAAGGGGGACAAAAAAATAATGAGAGAAAGCCAGACGAATCACTCGTAGCAGATAGATCTCAAATAATTGCCAGCCAGGAAACACTTTCAATAAAAGGCATGTATCTAAGGGTGAATTCATCTACTGATACCTTTATTCATTCGTGCATGCATTTGAGTAAGAAACAAATACTCACTGGTCACCTTCCTGGTGCCAGGCACTGTGCTGGGTCTAGGGGCATACGACAGACGATGATGGTTCTCATCAAGCTTACCAGCCCCTGGGAGATGTGGACACATGGCCAGACGTGAATGCCATGTGTGTTGAATGCCATGATGGAGAAGTCCAAGAACTATGCTACCACACGGAGAGGACCAGGAAAGCATTCCACAAGGGAGCCAGGTCTAAGCTGAAGTGAGAAAGAGGAGAGTGTGCACGTCCCTGCGTGTGTGCTTGTGCATGTGTGTGTGTGGGTGTGGATGTGTACGCACAGGTGAACATCCACGTGCATCCTCCTGCTGGAGGTGGGAGCTGCAGAAAAGGGGTAAGAAACCGTCTATGTGGAGGTTGGACACAAAGAGTATCTGTAGAAAGACGATAAGAAAGGAGATAAGCAATCACCATCTCACTCAGTGCTTTGTAAGCTATGACTCTTTAGGACGGGGATCAAACTGGGAACATGGAAGTGGCTAAGATCACCAGGAAGAGTGGTTAAAATGGGAGGGAAAATAGGCCAGCCTGGTTCAAAGGACTGAGTCACACCAGTGATTGGAAGCTCATTGGGAAGGAGCCCATACAACAGGCTGCGGAAGAGCACCCTGAGGTTAATGATATGCCGTATTATTGGGCGTTTACTCTCTGGCAGGCACCACGTATGTGGCACTTCCTTTGATCCACACTCAATTCCAGGAGATAGGTGCTATTGTCACCCTTATTTTATAAATGAGGAAACTGAGGCACAGGGAGGTTAAGTAACTTCCCAAAGTAACACAGCCAGCGATTGACAGAGCCAGGCTTTGAATCCTGACAGACGGATCTGAGGCCTGTGCCCCTCAAGTGTGCTCCACACCAGGGGAGTGTGGAGTGAGAATTTACAGTCCAAAGGAACTGCAAAGAACAGCCACACTGTCATGAAACACTGGTGAAAGAGGCCCTGGAAACACCTCTCTCATTTCAAAATGAGGAAACTGAAGACCAGCCTTGAGTCCCAGAAAATGATCTGAAAAGGAACCTCTCCTCTCTCAAGTGCTTCCCCACCTGTGGTTGTAAACAAAAGGACAAGCAGATGTTCTAGAACACACAAAAGTAGTCTTTAAGGAAAATGTTTACTGCTGTCCAAGAGCTGGTTCAAACCCCCAGTCCAGGAAACCAGCCAGCAGATGCAAACCCTGCCCTCATAGATACCTGCTCACCCTGCCCCGAGGCCAGAGTCCCTAAAGCAATTGCTCCATCAACTCTGTGTTCAATTATTGTGTACCTACTTGTAGGTTGGATTCTAATTCATGTCAGTTCATTTTCCATGTCTGCATTTTGTCTCTTCCCAAGATGGTTGCCCCTTCAAGAGCTTGGGAAACATTTCTTCAGGGGTTTCATGTTTCTAGGGTCTTGCATAAAGCTCTATTGCTCTAGGCACTTAATAAGAGTTTTCCGAATGAACAAAGGGCCCATCCACCTCAAAGGGACAATCACAGATGATTTCATCTTATTCCCTCCAAAAATACGGTGGCTTTTGGACTGGATCCCCACAAAGGAGTGGCAGCTGCTCAGTCAGGCAGCACCGACATGGGAGAGGGGAAGTGAGAACTCAGCCTCTCAGAAAAAGATGACAGGACATGAAGGGCCAGGGTCCCACTGCCTGGCCAAGCCCGACACAGCCTCCCAGCTAGACAGCTATGTCCTGTGAGTCAGTCTCTGCCCATTCAGGAGCAGCACCTATAACTGGGCTTCACATTTATTGAACAAAGAACATCCAGTGATGTCTGTGGCCTCTAGAATGTTAGAGACATTTACTCTGGGCTTTTTTAAATTAGCTGAGAGATGTACACAAGACTGCCTACTGGTAGACAGCTTCATAATGGTTAGAGAGCCCGCCAAGGGAAGGCTTCTTTGCAAAGTAACTTGCAAATTAGGGCACAGTAATGGCTCAATAGTCACCTGCTTCAGATGGCCGCCTGTAGCCAAGTGACGGTGAGCCAAATCCCTGGCAGTCGTTAGGAGTTGCTGCTCTAACACACAGGCTACAAGAGGTTCTCCTGCAAGGGGGTTATGTAAAGGGAAGACAGCCCTGCTTTCTGCTCCCGTGATGTGACCAAGAGCAGAGTTTTCTGCCTTTTTCTCGATATGGAAATGCAAGCCTGAGGGTTGGCCTGAAGATGTGTATAAAAATCTGTATGCCCTTTGGTTCTTGCCTTGCTGTGTGTTTTCAAGTGACCTGTTTAGACTCTCCAGGAAAACTAAGAGGAGAACATCAGACCTACTTTGTACCTGGTTGATACCTCTGACAATTTTCCAAATCCATAAATGTGTAAGTTCCTTGGAAGGAGGCAGGGTGTATGTATGTGGAGGCAAGGAAGAAGCAGTAGTTCATATTTGACAGCCTGAAAATGACTGACGATCAAATTTGCAAAGTAACTGGTCCTCTAAGGAGCATCGTATCCTGATGGCCTTTCTGCTCGACACTCAGGTCGTTGCCTTCTCCTCGTTCCCATACTCTGCCCTTATAGGAACCAGCCACGGCCTCCCTCCCCTGGTTCCCTGCTAGTAGATTTCAGTGCCAGGAGATTTTCCTCTAACATCAGAAAGCATCATATGCATCAGATGAAAAGGAAGCTAGGAGAACACATGACTTTAGGAACCTACTAGCTAACCCCTCAATCACATACCTCTCTGTCATATTCCTGGCATTTGGGGTTCTGCACAGTGCGGGCTTTGGGGTGCCCACACAGTGGTCCACTCTTCCTTCCCCTTTTCATTCATTCCTCTGCCTAGCTTATGGCCCACAGCATTTTAATGCTACAAGAGGAAATTCACAGAAATTTTTTAAAAAACCTACTCAATAGCAGTCTCCTCTTGGAGATGTAAATATTCATAAACATATCAACTCTTCCAGACCCATCACAAATAGAACTGCCAATGACACCCCTGCTGCCTTAGGCGTTGTTCTAATAAGTTAGGAGCAGGGGAGTGGAAGGGGATATTTTTGACTTTAGAATTTGTTTTTTTCAAAAGCCATTTTAAAGTGCCCCGCTGGGAAGGAGCTGGAAAGAAGCTGTTTTCTGGAAACCGAGAATGCTCCAAACAGAGCTGTAGGTCAGATCTGAAACGGTGATTGAGACAAGGTGATCATATCCTGCATTTCCATAACACAGACCTCACGCAGGAAGCTCAGGATAACAAAATCCAAACACAGCTTCACGTGGCCCAGTGTGGAAACGTGTGTCACCTTCTCAGCAGATGGGGCTGCCTCAGCCTGAGCAGAACATGCCACTTTTAGGGGAAACTCTGGAGGGTGGACAGGACCAGATGGAGCCATGAGGGTTCCTCTGAGTTGATTCTCACAGTCACTGGGGGATTTCTTTACAGAGATGCGGCTGTTAATGCTATGGCTTCTCAACTGATGTAGCCACAATTGCATTATCCAGGCATAAGTCTTTGATAAATATGTTTCTTTGATTCGGTTATTATTTATTATTCAATAACTGTCCCATTAAACTTAAATTAATGGGGTATTTGGGATCCATCCCTGAATGCTTCTTCCACTTGTTTCTGCCAAGGGAGTTCTGCCAGATCTTTAATAACAACGCCCAGCTTGGGGATGCCACCGCAGTCTACGTGGTGTTTCAGCTGGGGTCCCGTCTGGCGTCGTCACGGCTGCACACATAGAGGGGTGACCGCTGCCCCTGGGTCACTGGCCATCCGTCACTCCCGCTCATCCCCACCCTCGCTCATCTCCCAGCCCACTCCTCAGGGAGCGGCTTGAAAGATTACAGCTTGGAAGCAGACAGGGTGGGAAAACGAGAAGGGATTAGAGAGAAAATAGATTCATGAGAAGACAGATAACAGAGTTGTTGGGCTCTGTTAATTAAAAAGCAGCAATTTGTCTGAATTCTGAATGTGAAGAATCCCCCGGGAGACATTAGCTAGGCTTCCTCTGAGAACCAGAAGTGCTCAATTTCTATGTTGTGACATCTGTGGCCAGGGGACAGCGACAGGGTTTCTGCCCTGTGTGTCCTTGCTCAGAAACCTGACAATCTTTGGAGGGCCAAAGTCGCCGTGGCCACTGCCCTCGCACCCACCACCCTGCCTGGGCACTCTCACAGGGCTCGGGGCCCGGCTGCTAGGAGAGGTCCAGCTGGTCTCTCCCCCAGACAGAACGCCCTGCCCACTGCGTAAGGGATACTAACTGCTCCGCTAAGATTTACCGAGAACTTATTCTAGGCCAGGCACTGGCACAGTAGCTTTGCATAATTAACTCATTTTAATTTTTACAACAATCCTATGAGGCAAATACTCTTATTATCCCCACCTCATCAGAGAAGAAACTGAGACATAGAGATGTGTATTAACTCGATTGACTAATAACTGAAAAAATTAAGTTGCAAACACAAGCAGAATGACTAGAGAGCAGCTCTTATTGACCACTGTTACCCATCACAAAGACTATTTACTGCATTCTGAGAGATTTCGAAAACCCCATGAAAGAGTGCAGCCAACGCATCACACCACTGAGCGCCAGAGACCGCGCACTCTAAACAGACAGCGCCTGCTGGAGAAAGAGCAGGGCTCGGTTTATTGCAGGTTAATTAATCTTGTGACTTCATGTTGCCTTGAGAAGAAATAAAAGTCCCCCTTTGTCTGTGGCATTTACTTATTTAGAAAAAAAACAACAAAATGTTTTTTTTGTGGGCTCTTGGTTCCTACCAACAAAATACCCCAGAACAAAGAAGTGTACAGTGCTAGGAGGCAGAGCTGAGACCAAGGAACGTGTTGCTGTTGTGTCCCTGGGGACACTGTCTTTCAGGATTAAAGTACAGAGCTCCGTCTCAGGGTTCCTCTAGGCCATGACTCCAGGAAGATGTTCGGAACATGTTTCCCTGGATGCTCAGCATATAAAATGTACATTTTGACCATACAGTGGCAAATTAGCTAGTACCATTAATTAATAAACACCATAGGTTTGGAAGTGTAGGTGATCTTATTTTATAGAAACTCAATCATAGATAAATGTTTCCCATTGATTCAGGATTAATAGCTTCATTAAGCATTACTGTTTATATAAGAATGGTAATTGAAAACCTGCTGTTTGACAGACTTTACCCTGGGAACTACAGATACAACAGTGAACAGCACAGATAGAAATTCCTGCCCTTATAGGGCTTACAGTCTGGTGGTTTTCCTTCAAATATGGAGCTTCCTGTGAGCATAACATTGGATTCTATGTGATTTTCAAATTTTCAAGACTACCCATTAAATGGAACAGAACTTACACATACGCAAAGGAATCCCATAGCCCTAATTTGGGCATGGCCTCTTCAGGTCATTTCCTATTGCTTTAGAAGGCTCAGTGGTAAGTGCAATTGTCATCAGGAGAGACAGTGGTCTGGACCCTGAGCAAGCTGTGTCTCATCCCGGGCAGTGGAGTGAGCCCTGGACTTGGAGTCAGAAGATCTGGG
Organism: Lemur catta; assembly: GCF_020740605.2. NCBI lineage: Eukaryota > Metazoa > Chordata > Mammalia > Primates > Lemuridae > Lemur > Lemur catta. Next base: position 12,593,114 of record NC_059134.1, on the reverse strand, counting down.
CTTGTCTGGCCTCCCACGCACCAATCATATGACCTTCAGCAACCAACTTGACTTCTATGGCCCTCGGTGTCTTTATCGGTAAAACAAGGGAGAATAATACCCATTGCACTTATCTGAATGTGTTAAAAGCCCAAAGCCAAACAAAACAAAATAGAAATGGATTATGGATGAGAAAATGCTTGAATCCATGAAATTGCATGTAAATGTGAAGTGTCAATAACATAATGTGTGTGTAAATTATGATAGATGCCGCAGTTTTATAATCTGATCTGCTGCCCTGTCAAAGTGCAGGCCATCCTCCTAGAAGGTGATTTCACTTTTGCCCTTTGCGCTCCCCCTGTGAGAGCTTTTTGATGTGTCAGCTCAGCTAGGCTGAAGATATCCCCCACAATCCACCTTCCAGTGTATTTCTGGTTAGCCGGCTGCAGGGGAGATCCACTCAGGCATGGGAGGACACAGGGCAGCAGCCGCCATGCTGTACCGTGCATGCCTCTTGTCCCAATGATGCAGTGGAAGATGGTCTAGGTGCTGCTGTGGAAGGATTTTGCCTCTACATGGAAATCCCTAATCAGTTGACTTTAAGTTAATCAAAACGGAGATTATCCTGTGTGGTTCTGACTTAACAAGTTGGAAGGCTTTAAAAGAGCTTAGTCCTTCCCTGAGGGCTAGATTCCAAACAGCCCCTGAGCTAGCACAGCTCTCCTTCCTCCAAACCTTCCTTCCTCATTGCCACATTTAGACGACGACGACGAGCTTTAGCTCCTGCACATGGGATTCTAGTCTTCTCCTAAGAACGCTGGCCTTGTTTAGCTGTCTTCTGCAATGGGGTAAACCATTCCTTGCAATAAATCCATTTATATACATTCACATCTTTCCCTGATTGTGCTGCTCTGGTTGAACCCTGATGGAAACACCAACCTAGACTGCTTGTACCGGTGGTCTGTCTGTAATATGCAAATTACTTCCACCCATGCCTGTTCTTGTGCTTAAAGAAAAGTTGACCTCAGTTTCCAAGTACACCTGGGAGACATAAGCCTACATGCTGGGGAAAGGGGCTGAAGAACTATGCTGATTTGTAGTGTAAAAATCAATAAAGCATAACAAGGTGGGGCCTACTGGTGACTTGCTTTGGAGGAGTCCAAATTTTCATCCTCTGCCTCTCAGGACCATGCCATGGGCCCACGATTTCCTGGAGGTAGTACCTCCTTCTTAGCATGTTCAGTGTGAAACTAGATGGTCTACCAGCTTTTTTTTTTTTCCCCAGTGCAGTTTGTCCTGAACAATCAAGATAGATGGCCAGCTCAGGTAAGTTTGTGCAACAATCCCAGGGAAAGAAACACTAAATCAATCTACTGGGGAAATATTAATGCTTTCATTAGGAGGCTTAATTATTCACATCAGCCTCTGGTTCTTTCCATGACATTAATTCCACTTCTGACTTCAGAGCAATTGCTCTTCTCAAACTTGCAAGACACCCAACAGGTGCTTTCGGTTCTCAGAATGTTAAAATACATTGCATACAGCCAGAAGAGACTGTCTCAGAACCAGTCTTCCCTCCTGCTGCTGCTACGTACCCCCACCCCTCCTCCGAAGCTTACGGCCTATGAATATTCAGACCAAAGCTCATAGCTGCTCCTGTGCACACTCAGACTTACCTTCCCATCTTTTTCCCATTCAGACTAATAACAATGGAAACAAACCCACATATATTGATTTCTCTGTGCCAAGCTCTGTTTAAAATGCTTTAAATATATCAACGGGTGTCTGGCGTCTGTGAGGTAGTACTATTTTATTATCTGTGTTTTACCAATAAGGGGATTGAGACACAGATGATTTGCACTTTGCAAATCTGAGGTCTCCTAACTGGAAAAAGGAGAGGTGAGGGAGTTAGGGTTTGAGCCCTGGCAGTACAGGGCTGGTGGCCATGCACTTAATCTTTAGAGCAAAGGGACGCTTCTTATACAGGACACTGACTACGCTGTGTGTCCCTTCTGTATGTCTCCCCATAAGATTTTGCTACTATTTTTTTTTTTTTTTTTTTTGTAAAAGCCCCCTGCCTTCCTCACTTGCCTGCCCCTCTGCCTCCAGTCAGGCATCACCAGCACGCAGCCATCTCCTAACGACTATTTGAAAAGGAGGCTTCAAGTTTATCTAGGACAGACTCAGCCTCTTGGGTTTTTCATTATCAGCACCCCCATCATTACACAAAACTCACATTTCTTGTTACGCAATCCGAGCCCTTCAGCATCCTCGCACTGACATTGCACATAGGCAGCGCTTCCCATCCTCTGCGAGAACCTCCCGGTGTTGTCTCCCCACCCACCGCGCGTGCATTTTTCAGGTGGACGGTTCTGCCGCAGGCACTTCAGTATCAGAAGCAAAGACACCGCAAACAGCTTTCTGTCATGTACCTGTCTTTCCCCAGAGCTCTGCCTTGCCTCACAGAGTCAGTGGGGAGGAGATAAACCCCTGGGGGTTAAACAAAGCGACGCTTCCTTAGAATCTGTGGGGATTTCAATTCTGGCTAAACCATCAGGGGACATCACCTAGAGAATTGGAGATTTTATACCAAGGTACTTTTTTTCCTCTTTGAACAAAATAACATCAAAACTCTGTGCTGATGGGTAGCACATTAATTAAATACACTATTTCCAAATAAACTAAGGGTTTTGGAGAGTTGGAGAGCTACAGGTAGAAAAAATAATGAATTTCAAATACATGAAGAGTTCTCCAGCTAAAATTAAAATAACAAGTAAATAAATCACGTGGAAAAGGTCAGCACTATATTATAGAATAATCACTTGAGGTCACTCAATTATTCAACAAATATATTTTTTTCAGTCTGAGCCTATGATGTGCAGTCACTGTGCTAGGAACTGTATTTGATGAATAAGACTAAAAAGATCGCTGTCCTCATAGAATCTGTATTTTGGCAGAATGCTGGGAAGCAAACCTTGCCATTGTCTGCAAGAGAAGTGACGCCTAAGCGATTCATGGTTTAGTGGATGTCTGCTCTTTTTTGCCTGTCCCGTATCGCTGCCTTTGTTCATAGCACCCAGATGTCACATTTCCTTTGGACAGCACCCTGGACATCAAGAAAAGTCCTCTTGCTCTGGAGACAAGTATGTGGCCCAGGTCCAGTGAGATTGTCACGTGTCCCCGAGAATGAGATTGTTTGAGAGACGAGCAGGTGACCAAAGTCATGCAAAAAGAGCTAAGCACTCACCCACTTGAGACTTTGACTCCTGGGTTTTCCAAGCTGTTGGAGGTCAGCCATGATCTGCTAGAGGCCAGCACGCGGGGAACCTGCCCAAGACCAAAGGCCACAGAGTGGGCAGCAGAGCCCAGAGCACAGACGGAGAGAGAGAATCCTAATTACACCTTTGATCCCCTGAACCCAGGTATCCTTAAGTCAGACCCACTTAGGGATTTTTGAGATACGTGAATTAAACCTCTTTCACTTCTTTTTTCCCCTTCAGTCAGCTTGAGTTGGGATTCCATCCTTTGCAACCCAAACAGCCCCTGCCTCAGGACAGCTAAGGATTTCATTCATCTTCAGCTGGCCTTTCAAGGGAACCCATCCCTCTGCTTTGTTTACGAGACTTTGATTTAGAGTCAGATGCATCTCGGTTGGGCTCTCGGTTCATAACTTACCACATTTAGGATCCTGATTCCTCAGTTATCTCACCTCTAAACTGGCAATAACATCAGAGCCTTCTTTATAGGTTTGCTGCAAAATGCGATGAGATCATGATGGACTCTGCTTGGCCCCGTGCCTGGCACATGGTGGCACTCGATCCACAGCAGGATTGTGATTACGACGATAACGGTCATTATCACAATCATCATCACAAACATCCCAAGCCCTCTCCTGGCTGCACACCCTCCCTCTCACAACTGCCCTGTTTCCTTGCTTCCTTGCATGACAAAACTCTTTCTAGATGATCATATAGCTCTCTGTTTTGCACTTTTTACTCTGTGCCCTGATTTCCACCCGCTCCAGTCAGACTCTGTTCCCGTGATGCTATTGCAACTGCTATTGTCACGATGCCCTGTGAACTCCACCAGAAACAATGATTAAATTTCCTCTCATTTTACTCAGCCCCTCAGTAGTGTTTATCACGGTGGTCACATTTTTCCTCTTGAAGCATTTTCCTCGAGTGGCTTCTGGGAAACCGCACACCTGGCCTGTCTTCTGCCACCATCTGTCTTAGTCTTTGGTGGCTCTTCCTCCTCTTTCTGATCATCTCTGTCTACACTCCACCCTGGGTCATCTCATTGAGTTCATACCTAGGAAATCCACTTACCCATTAATGGCTTTGAAACACATACCGCTAGTCCCAAACCCTGCCCCGAGGTCCAGATCCCTCCATCTGACCATCCGCAGGACAACTTCACTTGGATGTCTAACAGCGCCCTGGAATAAGCATAATGAACCAAACTGACTCGTTCCTTTCCCCACCAGTCTCCTCCCCCCACATCTGCTCCTCTTCACGCGGTCTCCGCCTTGGTTAATAGCATTGCTGTTCTTACTGTCTCGGGCCCAAACCCTAGACCTCATCTTTGACTCCTCTCTTTTCCTGGCTGCCCACCATCAGGCAGTGTCGGCTCCAATTTCAGATTGATTCTGACTCTGATTCCATCGTACCTCCTCACCCCTTCCCGCCTGAGTCCCAGCACAGGCCTGCTGCAGCAGCTTCCCCCCCGTCCCGTGCCTCCCTCTTACCCATCGGCAGCCTCGCTTACAGCTCTGCCACCCCAAAACCTCCAGTGGCTTCCCACTACACCTGTGATAAAACCCAAATCTCTTGAACATGCCCCCTAACATTTATGTTTTATGCGACATTTACATCATCCTCTGACCACCACTTGCAGACTTTTTCTACCTGTCTGCCCCTTCGTCTCTGTATCCCAGCCACACTCCACATGCTTCAGGAATCCTCACAACATGCCACACTGCCTCCTGCTCAGAGCCTTCATTGCTGCTGTTCCTTCTGCCTAAAACACTGTTCCCGCAGAGCTGCTTCTTCCGGCTGGCTTCTCATCACTTAGTTCTTTGCTCAAGCGCTACCTCCCCAGGGACATCTTGCCTGACCACGCTGCCCAAAGAAGTCTCTTTTCCACCCCTATCCACTCTCCCTCCTGTATTCTGACCTATTTATTTATTTTCACCTATTTGTTGTCTGCCTTCTCTGGTTGGGTGTGCTGTCACAGGAGCACGGGTGAAAGGTATTAAAAATCAGCAAGCAAAACCTATTTAACAGTCAGAAGTGGTGGAAGCCTCAGGGCTTCTCTCTACTCATAATGCCTCGCAGAGTCCACTGCCCCTTGTCAACTTAGTCTGGAAACTTGGAGCTGAGAAACATATTTCCAAATGATAGGATGACCCAATGAAGAAGCTGTCTGTATTGTACAATGCTGCCTCTATTGTAAAAGAAGTAATATTTAAATACTTGCCATTCAAACTTCTCAATAAGAGAAATTATCATGGAATAGGGGTAAAAATCAAAACAATCTGGACATTGAAGGAGACAGAAAATGATTCCTAAATAATGTTTATTCTATATGTGGCATCTACTAAAAAGTCAGTGGTCATTCCTAAACATCTGATGCAAAATGGATTGTAATTCCATAAACTACCTTGTGGCCGTAATAGGAAAAATGAGTGACTAAGATAGGCAAGTGAACATGAGTACAGAATGATTAGCTGCATAAGCATCAAAATCAATACCTGCTTCGAGTCTCTGGGGAATTGGACCTCAATAGGGTAGCCAGACCAACGCCAAGTCTCCCCCAAGATTCAGTGAACCTCTAAGTAGAGAGACTGTCTCTTTCTGTGAGAATAGAAATAAACCAGGACACATTTAAATATACCATGAAATTAACTTATTATTTCAGAATTCCACAAAATATTAAATGTCTGGGGAAAAAAGTCTGTTTTTACAGGTGGGACAACATTCCTCTACACTCAGTTTAACTGAACTTTATCCCACATCTAAAATGCTATTACTGGATTAATTCAACCTGGTTCTAATCACACCTAATCTCTCTCAAGCCCTCAGGCATGTGCAGTATTCAGATGATGTTATATTAATTTTTCATCAGTATATATGGTTTTGTAAGTGTAAAATCTCATTCATGGACATCGTTTTCTTCATAAAACAGATTGACAACTCCTCGAGGGGAGAGACATTAGATTACTTACTTTTTCATCCTCTGTCATCAGTTTTGCTGGACCCGGGTTCTGTTCCTTGTCCGTTTTAGGTAGCTAGGACCATATGAGAAGCACTTGGCTCTAGAGCCTAAGGGAATACTCTTTGTATGAAATCTGCCACCAAGAGGGCCAGTGTGGGTCACAGATGGCCATGCGATTTGATTCAGAAGCGTCCTGAGTCCAAGGCTAGTAGGGCTGAGGCACACACGTAACTGTGTGGGCTGGTTCTTAACTCTTCTCCAGTGTCATTCTCCAGCCCTCCTGCCCTGCCCGGTGGCCTTGGAGACTGACCTCTACAGACTCCCCCACCCAGTTTCTCTCGCCCTTGGCTTCTGGGTTCGTTTGGCCAAGAGAATTTCCCGAGCAGGATCTGGGGGCTGGGAGGACAGAGTTGGAGGACCTATTGCCAGCTCCTGTTGGACATCCCCTCTGCCCAAGCCACAGCCCACACTCATACCTATCGGCTGCCCTTCTCTATGCCCTTGTATGCCAGGAACAGTAACGATTTCTGCTGTTGTAGTCACCGTCACGTGTGTTCTTCCGAACTCTGCCCACACCTCTGCAATAGTCCCCTCATTACACATTGTCCCATTAAATCCACTGGGTTTTCTACACGGCCTCCCGAGTCCTCAGTACCCTCATGTGTACAATGCGGGGTGCGCTCACTGAGCAGAAACGAGTGAACTCCTACGATGCACAATATTCTAGATGTTTGTAGTATAGAAAATTAATGAAGCACCCTACCTTCTCTAACGCCATATAGCTATTTTCTTTATGGTGCATCATAATATACTTTATTTTTACTGGTTCATTATCTGCCTTCTTCACTAGACTAGGAATGCCTTGAGTGCTGGAACTATGTCTGACTCAATATATACCCAGCACCCGGCCAGTACCTGAATTAGAGCTTGTTTACATTTATGAAAGCTCTGGGAGAATTTTAAGCTGAGTAGTAAAGCCAGGCAAATAATTAACTATAATACAGAGTGCTAAGTGTTTAGAAGTAGAATTACTGAAGCTACCAGAACACAGAGGAGGAGGAAGGGCTTGACTCTGACTTGGCTGGGTAGAATAAGGACTTAAGGAAGGAGACCATGGAGAGGAGGTGACATGTGACATAAGATGAGTAGAAGTTTCTCAGAAAGAAAAGGGGCAAAAGGACAGCATTCCAGATCAAGGAAACAGCGGGGACAAGGAGGATTAGGGATGTAGAGGATGTTTGTGGGGATGAGCATCCTGAGCCGGCCGTACACGGGACTTCCTAGCCAGAGCAGAGGCAAGAGAGGTAGGAAGGTAAGTTACCGTGAGAACGTCGTCCACTCCTGAATCACTGAGGGAATCTCTTTCTGCCTCAATTCCCATCTTATAGTACAAATTCAGGGGCCTTCACGTTTCCGAGAGAAGCTAGTCACCTGCCCACGTGGGATGGTCCATCTCAGAGGTCCTAACATGACCTAGCGGCTGGCAGCAGCTCTGCATGCCTGTATCTCTGCTCCTCAGCATCCCTCAGTAGGGAGGGCAGGAGAATTCTTATTTCTGCTTTTTGCCCAAGTGTATGTCAACTGCTGGGAGTTTATATATAACCCAAGTATTTAAAAGATAAAAATAAAAATAATATGGCAAGATGATTTTGCATTCATTAGAAGTAACACTCGCACTTCAAGAGAAAAAAGACCAGTGTGTCCGGATACCCACAGGTGGGCTCCAAGTGTGCTGCAGCCTGGCTGACCTAGGCCACCTCCATTGTGGTCACAGCTAAACCAGGAAATGGGAGTTCCAGGGAAGCTTTGCTCTAAGGTCCAAGCTTATGTTAACTTTGCAAGGACCTTTATCTTTGGTGATTGAAACTAACCAAATTTTCCTCCAGGACTGCCTTATGGATGTCCAGCAGACTGACTCCATGGTACAAACTATTGATTCTGTGTTGTATCATTCAGAGATCAATGCTGTAATATTAAAGGTCAATATTAGGGGCCTGTCTAGAATTGTATTGCCACCCTGACACCTCTTATCTTACAGATGAAACACAGGGAAGACACCTAAAGACTCTCTAGGTCCAGAGCCTTGGCACCCAAGGGAGCCACTGATTCCTTAATACCACTGTTCTCAAAGTGTGATCCACAAATCCCTGAGGGTCTCCAAGACTGCTGAGGGTGTCCATGAGGTCAGAACTCTTTTTCACAATAACATTACTACATTATTTACCTTCTTCTTTGTGTTGACATTTGCACTGATGGCACAAAAGCAATGGTGGGTAAAATGGCAGGTGCCTTGGCACAGATTAAGATAGTGCAGGAAATTGGCACAAGTAGCCAATGTGTTCCTCACCTCTGCGCACTCACAGTAAGACCCAAAAGCCAGTTTCGCTTAAGAACACCATCATTAAACAGTAAGACATTTAATTTGCATTAAATCTCAACTCTTGAGTACAAAGACTTTTGTTATTCTGTGTGATGCGATGGGAAGCTCACCCAAAGCACTTCTGCTGCACAACGAGCATGACGGTTGTCTCAAGAAAATGCACCTGTGTTTGTCTGAGTTGCAGACCGAGCTAGCTGCTGATTTTGTGGGGCAAGCACCATGTTTACTTGACGGTCAGACAATTTTTGGTTATTTAGACTTGAGTACTTGACAGTCATTTTCTCAAAAGTGAATGAAGTCAGTCAGTCGCTTCATGGAAACCAACTGAGAGTATCTGTTGCCGGTGCTAAAATTTGAGTTTTCAGGTGAAAAACAGAGTTTTGGAAAACCTTCATTAGCCACCATTATCTTTACAGCTTCCAACACTCGGCCTTTTGTGATGAGATCTGTGGTGATATTCACAGTCAAGAGATGGAATTTTGAATCTTAGATTTGCCACCAACTATCTATAAAATATATTTTTAAACCATTTCCCTCTCTCGTTCTCACATTACTAAACTTCAAAAAATGGAATTAGAATAAATGATTTTTGAGGTAATTTGAGGTCAACCGCAAATCTTATGTTGTACGCCCCCTCCCATCCCCTCTCCATTTCACAGCTTCCGAGCTCCTAAGCAAGAAGGAAGAATACTTACTACCTGAGTAAAGAGAGAGACCGCAAAAGCTGTTAGAAGGGAGTCATCTGCCCTCTCCTTCATTACCACGGATCATGGCATCATCAAAAAGTCTGGAAGGTTCTGATGTATGATGGTGGCCACATGCTGCTACATATAGAACGGTAGTTCTCCACTCTTAAAATACACCTTAGTGCCTGTGTGCGGGTTTGAGACCCGACCTGTCCGCCCCATGCTCGGGGCAGAGCCACCCCTAAGGGCAGAGGGAGATGCTAGGTACAAGCCAGGTGTGGAGGGGAGGAGGCAGCCACCATGCTTTAGCTCCCCCAGTTCCACCATGCCATGGTGGCTGCAGCCATCCTGTGGTGTAGCATGATGGGACCTGGCCGGTGAGCAAAACAGGCATCTTGTCGGGGAGAAAGGCGCCTCACTCAAGACTCTCAGTTCTCTTGAGGATGCCATTAAAGCCTTAGAGCAACCTAAGAGCAAACCCTGCGTGGAGCGGGGGGAATGCTGCACTCAGCGTGCCTAGCCAAACGCTACTGACTGAGCAACCGGCTGCTTGCAGAGATGGCGGACATGCCCAATCCACCTGGCCAGGTTTGTATCAGCCCACGGTACTGCCGCCTGCAGGGGCTGCAGGGGCTGCTGTTGCCAAGTCGCCTTTCCTCAGCAAGGTTGGTTTTGCCACCCGTACCCTTTGCTGTGGTTCAATTCCCTCAAAGTGTGTGTAGGAAGGATGCAGGCTGAGGAAGGGGACGAGGAAGCTAGTTTTGATAGTTTTACTTGGGGCTGGTCTCTTTGGCTGATTTGTACAAGGAAATGGTCCTCTTTGTGTTAATTTCTTCTGTTTAAAACTGATTAAGTCTCTAAAAAGCTAGGGGACTTTGGCAGTGTCCAAGGGTTCTACCTCCTTCTTTTCTTTTCCTTTATATTCTGCAAAACCTGCAGCCACAGAGAGGAGCTGATCACACTGTGGATGTGTTTTGCTTCCTTATGTCTAGATACTGGGGAAGAAGGGAAGTGGGAACTGGAATTAGGGGGTGGGTAGGGACGGGAGAGTCCTGGAGACCAAAAGGAAATATCCTTGTGGGACTAAATTGCATTCAACATAATAAACCATCACCGAGAAATGAGTGTTCCAATTGAGTTTTGATGTAAACACTAATATTTCCTCCACTCTGCTATTCTCTTCTGAGGAGATCTCATGTATATTTCACTATGTGTCCTACCTACTATTACACTCATACATCAAAGGATCTGAGGCCAAGCAACCTGATTCTGAAAACATTATTCTTTTAAAGATTTATCCTCTCATCTTGACCACCTCCTTAGCAGGAAGGGAAACGTTCTCCATAAATTATTTTAATGTGCTATGCAAACGGGATCTTCTCACCTCTTCTTGCAAAAACTTTTCCGCAAGTGAAATTAGACAGGGCCCTCGATGTCACTTCTTTCCTTTTTTCTATTGAAGCACACTTAAGCACATTCCTAGATAGTACAAGAAAAAAAAATCTAGGTGGGGGCAGGGACTGGAAAATTTCAGAATTTCACTAAAATTTTTGAGGAAGCCCAGCAGAAGGAGGGCATTAGGTCTTGTTTAGCTGCTAGAAGAGACACAAATAATGGTTTCAGAATACATTTCTTAGAAATGGGTGTAAAGACTCCTTTCAGAGTGGGACCTGTAGCCTGGTTTATGTTCAGTGTCATTTCAAGGACGTATGTTGTGCTAATCTCAATAATGCTCTAAGCCCCAAGTCTCCACTAAGAATCCACACTGTCAGGGCAGGATCCACAGAGGCCTCCTGAACCAGACCCCACCCCTAAAACCAGACCCCCAACCCTAACACCAGGCCCTGCCCCTAACACAGACCCCACCCCTAACACCAGACCCCACCCCTAACACCAGGCCCTCTCCTAACACCAAATCCCACCTTAACACCAGACCCCACTCTTAACACTAGGCCCTGCCCCCAAACCAGACCCCGCCCCTAACACCAGGCCCTGCCCCTAATATCAGACCCCACCCCTAACACCAGACCCCACCCTAACACTAGGCCCTGCCCCTAATACCAGACCATACTCCTAACACCATACCCCACCCCTAGCACCAGGCCCTGCCCCTAACACCAAACCCCACCTTAACACCAGACCCCACTCCTAGCACCAGGCCCTGCCCCAAAACCAGACCCCATCCCTAATACCAGGCTCTGCCCCTAACACCGGACTCCGCCCCTAATGTGCTTCTAAACTTCTCACCCCAACTGCCTGCCCTTGGTTCTTTCCAACTGGTGAAACCCCGAGTGAGAGGAAGTCCATGATTACCTGCTGAACCTTCCTTAAAGCTCACAGATCCTTACTAGCTGGATGTAGTGAAGTCAATATGAACGTCTCCTCGTCCCCTTTCTCTTAGACCCTGACTGGCACCACCAATATTTACAAGCAGGACTGAGAAGATCTCCAGAAAATGTTATTTTGCAAATGATAAGCCCTAACAAAATAGGGGCTCAGAGTCCTACTTGCTGGTAAAACACTAGCTTCCAGTTTGATGCCAAGGATTTGGGTAAAGCTCTTGGCCAAGAATGTCACACCCGGCCTGCTCCTCAGCTCTCCGTCCCTTCTCTCCTCGTAGATGGGTCTACTGACCCCCACATACAGATGTAGCACGTCACTAAGCCAGAACTGGATACGCAGCATTCCAGAGACGGCACCACCTGCCCTTGCGGCTAGCTCAGCCTTCATCTGCTGCTCCAGTTGGGGTTGGGGCTGCGGCAGCAACCACACCGTGGATCCCAGCTCTGACCCTGTACCCAGCACTGTCCCCGCACTGGACACACTGCCTGGGTCAACTGTGCTCCTCACTAGCCTCTCCATGGATGGATTTCTGTCACGCTCTGATCACCACCATGTGCAGCCAGCACGTGGCTGGGGTGTTGGGGACCCATCCTGGACGTCCCTGCAGGCCTCTGCTGTCTGCAGAGACAATCACACCTTCCTTGTGTCTGGAGGCAGTGGGCCCGCCCGGGTCTTCAGGGGTCACAGAGTCTTCCTGTTTTGTTCTAGTCGTCACCCGGCACATGCTGTGGACTCTGTCAGGCAGAGACCAGCCATCCCAGTGGGTGAGGCCAGTTCCTGTCCCCATTGCGTTCCTTCCTGCCTCTTTCTGGCTGCTCTAGCCTGTAAGAGTTATTCAGAATATGGATGATTCTGGGCTAGGACAGATGGTTTGTGTCACAGAGAGAGAAGGACCCTGGTGGTTGGTCCCTCTGGGCCCAGGCTACCCTCCAGCAACTCCTTTTCCAACCCTCATGTTCCCTTTGTTAAACCCAACACACTAGACAGCTTTTCATGGTGTAAAAAGGAGAAAAGCTGCACCGTGTTCTTACAGAAGGTCTTTTGGAGCCGTATTCCGTGGGCCCTGCAAGATTTCCAGCGACGTGGCTGCACCTCAGACTGCGAAGCCTGTCTGCATTAGTGCTCATTTTATAGGATGTGAATGACGACTCTGGGTCCTATTTATGCTGTGAGGTTTTTCTTTTCAGTCTCATGCTTAAAAAAGGTCATTTACAGAGCACTTTGTGATCATTAATACAAGATGGATCTTCAAAGCAGTTCCCGAATTGAGAAAAATTTCCTGGATGTTTTTGTCAAACCGGCTAAGCACGAGCAGGGTTTGATCACTTGAATGTGTCAGTCGTAGATAGGGCTGCAAGACATTGCTTTAAACTCTTCTTTGAAAAAACTGTTTCCTCAAGCCCCTTGTACCAGGGCCTGTTGTAGGGGAGGGGGCTGCCGCAGAGAAAGGAGGTGGCCCTGAGCCAAAGGAGAGGGAGCGGGGGTAGAGAGACAGCACTGTTGGGGACCGGGGCCACCAGCCTCCCGCTGTGCACCCGCCGCCTGCGTGTGGCCGCCAGGGCTGGTGGAGGGCGAGTGAGAGGCGTTTGCAGGCTGAAGGGATGATGCATGCATGGCCTGGCCCGGTGTCTTCGCTCGTTCCTGGAGCTTTGTCTCCCTTCGGTGGGCACTCTCCAGTACTGCACCCCCAGCCTGCCAGGCTGCCGGCTGAGGCCCAGTGGAGACGTCGTCTTCAAAGAACATTCCGGAAGACGCACCTGTTAGCCAGACAACCTGTGGGTGGGCTCCCCGCATCCGGAGGACAGAGCGCCCTTCCCGTGTAGCCGTGTCGGAGTTGACCTGCTGCAGCAGGGAAGAGCAGAGACGCAAACAGGGCACGGGCTGGATCCCGCAGGTGCCGTCTCGCGGAAGTCACGCGCAGCCACTCAGAGGCCACTTTCGTTAGTCGCTCCCGCCCAGTCTAGCTTGCCCGGGGAGGGGAAATGCGCTGTGTGCTAGGGGTGCACTTCTTGAAGTCCTTTTCCTGGGCTGGACTAGCCCAGAACTGGCCCTGTGTGAAGAATAGACGAATGGCATTTCCCGGGTGGGACATACTGGGGAGAGCAAACCCCAAGGGCGGGCTGAAATCTCACTTGCCTCTGCAGCCACACTGCTGGCATGGAGCAGGCCGTCGGAATGCATTAACAAGAAAGGTTTGTTCGTTTACTTGAAAAACATGAACTGGAAGCCGGCTATGTGTTAAAGACACAACGCTGACCACAACAGACAACAATCTCTGCTGTGAAGCTTACACGGTGTCCAGCAGGTATACATATATAGTCTAAACTATGCTTGATTGTCATAGGACAAGGAGAAAAATGAAACCAGGAGGGGGAGGGGAATTGGCAGGGGTCATTGGGGGTGTTGAAGCCATGGTGATCCTGACTACAACTGGCATACTTGGTGGCCTTACCTGGAGGGGAGCAGTGTGCAGAGGAAATGGTTCCGTCTGGTGCTTGGAAAACCAGGGCGCTTGTTGAAGCTGGTCCTGAGCGGGTGTGAAGCCCCACAAGAGGGGGTGGGGCAGGGTCGGAGCCTTGGGCAATCCACCTCAATGCGGAGCTGGGCCAGGCAGCTTAACTGGGGCCTCCAGGTGTGGGACAAACCCTGGGAACTGCACTTCTAAACCGTGTGTGCAAATGCCCACCAAGTTTACAAGGTTGCAGGGAGCAGTGGCTTGCAAAGGGGTGCCAGTGGCATCACCACAGGGCTAGAGATGCACACCCCACCTGTGGTCCCGGGGGAGAGGGCCCTGTCATCCAGCCCGACGTCCTTCTGAGATGGTCATCTCCAAGGCACTGCCCACAGCCCAATGTGCCCCAGAGTGTGCCACAGTGGCTGAGAACAAGCTGTGGCTTAGACGTTAGTTCCGCTATGTAGATACGGTGTTATTTATTTCTCTCAATACAGTGGCCAAATTGGCTCTAGTGAGCGCCTGCAATAAACCTCACCGCAGGGCCCTGTGGTCTGGGATGGTCTCACCCTTGTCTCCAGTCTCCCCAGGCAGGTAACTGGGATCTAAAGCGCCTTCAGCCAGCCTCTGGGAGCCTCTGGGCTGTCTCCTCCGTGCAGACAGGGTGCCTCAAGTAGATTCACAAGGGTGAGATTTGCACGATTCCGGAGTTAAAGTTGAGACATTGTCTGGGTCATTTAGGGCAGAGTAAGCACAGAGCCACGAGCAGGCCCGAGCTCCCGCTGCCACTGGAGCGTACAGGCTGTGATCCGCCCACCTAGAGCACCCTTCTCTCCCGCCTGCACCCATCCCTTCCAACCTTGGATGCGACCTTCCCACGGTCCCCTTAGCAGTCACACTCAGGCTGAATCCACACTGCTGCGCATTGTTCCTCCTTCCCTGCCTCTTTCCTGCGACTGTCCGCTCTCTCCCAAGAGTGCACGCAGCTCGAGGGGAAGTCGTCTCACCTCCTGACGTGAGAAACACCATCCTCTCTGGTCGGGAGAACCACAGTGGACACAGCAGCTAGCGTCCTGCGAGTGCCGGAGAAGACCTGCCTTTTCAGACCACCCCTCCAGCTCTGCTCGCTAGGAGGGGACTGCGGCCAGGGTGAGTGAGGTAAGGACCCCAGCTTATCCCACATCTGCTGGAGCTGATGACCATTCCCCTCGGAGAGGAACCCAATCCCATACCAGTTAAAAAACTGGGGCTTTAAACCCCAGCCACTTCCCAGACAGCAGAAATGTTCTTTGAATGCTCAAAATAACGGTCCAACAGTGTAACAGTGCTGAAAGCAGCTTCCAAACAGCGCCAGCCTAGCTCCACCCTCTCCTCTTCTAGGAGAGGTTCCCCAGGCACAGAGAGGGCATGAGACTCCATCCAGGTTCCTTGTTAGCTCAAGGGGCCAAACTCGGGGTGACATCCCTGCAATGTTTTCATTACATCAGGCTAAATCCTCCTTCCGAGGGAGCAAACCCATAGCCTGAAGGGAACCTTACGCCATGTACTAGCCTGGCTTTCTTACCCTGTGAGCGTGTAAACTAAGATCCAGGGAGATCAGGCTGTTTGAGTCAATTGTATAAGACACTTCCCTAGGCCCAAAGTACACCTTGGCAGAGTGGCCAGGCGGATGAAGTCAGTGTCTTACAGCCTCCCATTGCCTCGTTCACTGTCCCTTCCTGTCCTGACACCTTTTCTCCCAGGGATTATCGAGGTCATTCCTGATTCCCAATGTGGCTCATACCCTGGTCTTCTGGGTTCCCGTGGTGAAATGCTGTTCATCCTCGAAAAATGGGATCACCCTTGGGAAAATGCTCATGACGTATTTGTGGGAAGTTCTATCAACTCTGCCTTGTGGTATATTAGAGGTTTGAAGGAAGGTTATCTTTGAGGGTGCAGTTATAGATGATTGTTCTTCTCTTTTCTATATTTTCAGCATTTTTGTGTTTCTTTTTTAATAATAACAATGCTTTTCTTTTCTAAGCATAAAATAATATGTTTTTTCTTAGGCCGTATCTCAGGACATTGTCGCAACCAAAGCTGATCTGATAAACTTATTTATAGTAAAGTACCAAAGATTGATAAGGACAGAATGTGTTTTTATTCCAGACTCAGCATTGTAACCTAGTTCAGTTCCTTAAGTAAAAATACTGAGCTTCTGAAGTGGAGTCCCAGGCATTCTGGTTTATTAGGAATAGAGCTCAGAATTGGGGCAGGGTGGACATGGGTATGGGGAGAAAAAGAAGTCCTTAAACTCTACTTTTTTCCCCTTAATATGTCAGAAAAAAATCCTCCTTAGTTATATTTGCATTTACATACAGGAGATTTACACCAGCAGAAGTCTTGTTCTGTGACCAAAGAGTGAAGAGGAAGACCAGCTCTCAGGCCGTCTTCTGAGCAGTGACGATGCTGCCACTTTTTCCAGTACATTCTCTCATCACAATTCATGCTCTCTGTTCTCTCCGTGCTCCTATCTAGGTTCTGGTGTGTGCTAACAACATGCTAGTGGATTACCTGGCTCAAATGTTGATATGCTGCCCCATGTCATGTGAATTTACCTGTTCTTAGGAGGGCCTGCCTCGGTAACTGATTCATAGGAGTTACACTAATGAGAAGAAAATCTAGGTGCCTGACATGTAAATGCTGGAGATATTTTTTAGCAGATGGGCATTTTGGCATTCCCTGAATATACGCATGCATGAATTAGCACATCTGGTTGACATCTTGCTATGTTAGGTTAGCACAGATTCTTTATAGACTCATTTTTTTCCCTGCTGGTGTCAGACAAAGCCACTGAGGGTCACGGTGCCCTAGGAGGCACCTGCACAGACTAAAGGGGTTGGTGGCATGAGTCCAGAAGCTTTAAGCAAGTAACTAGCTGAAGTTTATTTCACAATGAGAGATGAAAAGAGACAAACAGAATCAGGGAATAGTTACTTACATTATCATAGAATATCATAACTTGGAGCTAGAAGGATCAAAGCACTTTTGAGATCACCAAATCTAACATCTTAAATTATAGAAGAAACTCAAACTCAGATTGACTGAGACGTTAGCTAGGAGAAAAAACGGTGCAGTGAAAAGTAAATGAGTGTTGGGGCCTGAAAAATACATATTTTAATTTTATTTGCCATATGTAATAAGTGGGTCAACCTTGGGCAAGTTATCTAAGCCCACAAAGCCTCGTTCTTCCCACTTCCAAGATGAGGATGATGATACCCACACTGAAAGCTATTTACAAGGGGAGATGAAACCATGCAACTGAAGTGCTTAACTCCATGCCTGACACATAGTAGGCACTTTGCATTTTTAAAAGTGACAGAATCCAAACTAGAAACAAGATACTCATGATTTAGTGCTGTCTCCCTCACCCAGTGGGGAAAGGTTCATATCACAATTAGAATTACGAGGAGGAAATTTTTCAAGTACCTGTGCCATTCTCTCCTATTCATAGGGCAGTTGCAGTCACATGCAAGAGACCATAGCTGGGGTGCAGGGGCGAGTGGCGATTCGTGTGTGTTTGAGCCTGAGTGAAGACACCAAGAGAGGATGTGGATGAGACTACAAGGAAGGTGTGCCTGCGACTACACACATGTGAGCGAGCGTGCACACGCGGAAGGTGGGACTTGAGTCTGAGCTGTGTGTGTGAGCCCTCCCATGTACACAGGAGTGTGTATGTGTGTGAGTGTGTGTGTTCCGAAGGGGACAAACGGTATTGCTTCAACGGCACTGGCATTTCCTGGGTGGGAGCTTGCTTGTGCAAGTCTGGGTGGTATCACAAACACAAAGGCAGAGGTGACAAAGACCATTAACTCTTAGAAACGCCATATAATAATTATCATGATGGAATTGCTCTTTCATTGCAGAGCCTAATTTGATAGCAAGCTCAGAGGAGGAGGGAGAAGGGAGCAATTCTGGCACCATCCAAGCTGATACTGTGTCTCTAGCTGGGAGAAGAAAAAAATTCTCCCATCCCCTGATGAACAAATGCCAATCCCCAGCTCCCTGCTAAATTCCACTTCTAACAAGTAGTGGGGGCTGTTTAGTTGGTGTCCTTAGTACATATTAACAATAAATAAAGCTTCAATAAATATGCAAAGCAAAAACTAATTTAAATTGACATTTGTGTCGGGTGGGGTGAGAGAGAGTCCGTTACACCATAAAGTGATTTAGGATATATTACCTCGGGCATCTGCATTACAAATTTACCTCTCATTACAGCTATGTTAACGGGAAAAGGCAGCTTCTCAACAACATTCAAGGCAGAGTTTATTAGCATAAATTTGCATAATAATTAGCTCTGCAGCAAGCAAATCCTGTCGTGTCTTTCAAACAAGCAACTTCCAATGTCAATTTTCTGTGCTTCACTGCCTGTCCCTGTTCTGTCTAAAGCTCCTGGAACCCTCTTGGTCCTTCTTCTGCTAGTTGCTAAATTCTCCCCTGCTGGTCCATTTCAGCTCAGGATTCCACAATCTCTACCCAGCTTCTCTCCAGAGAAAGTGGATGCTGGTCTCCACCTGGGGACATGGGTGACCAGAATCCTGCCCGCACATCACTCTCCACTTTCACTTAGTACAACACTATGGAGAGACATAAAGGTGTGGTTAATTCCTAAAAAGGGTGCAACTGAAAGTAATACTGAGTTGATTTTTGGAATGCATAAATCTGTGTTGTTTATCAGTGGTTTTCTTTATAATTATGTTGTGTCTAAGCTAATATTATAATTAGTTCCCGTTGCCTGGGCTCATGCTGGCTGGGTGGTCAGGGCATACAGCTGAAAGTACAAGAATAACCAAGGGAGCAGAGGCTGAGGGTTGACTGATGTGGGTTCCCCAGACTCTGTCAGGATCATGAGGTCAGCAAGAGAGGTCAGACCCCAATCTCAGATATGTTTCTGCAAACTTAGGGGCAGCCAGACACAGGACACATCCTTTTCCAGCACACCAGGGCTCTTCCCACCCCCTGAGATGAATATGGATGTTCACTTGCAAAGGGAGCTAAGGAGAGAGAAAAGTGATCTTCCTGTGGGTTACATTCCCAAGGGGCCAAAGGAGGGAGATGTTTTAAAATATATCCCAGATATGTTTCATTTGTAAAAATATAATATTCTAGGTTGGTGTATGCCAGGTGCTGCGTAAGACAGGCATCTCATCAAAGATGATGGCTTCTCCCCATCCAAGCACAGCAGATGGATGAAGACAACTGAAGGTTTTACTGTGCTTCAAGGAAACCAATGGAAAACTCAGACATCTGTGTGTGTGTATGTGATTCTTCAGGTATATATATATATATATATATATATATATATATATATATATATTTATAATCTTTATTTGGCTTTTGTTATATTTGTGTGGAGGGGTGGGGGGTTTATTGTGTAAAACACGTAGACAAGGTCCTTTCTCACAGTGGAGCGATGATAAAAGTATAATTTATTGAGTGCTTACTATGTCTGAGGCCCCATTTTAAAATCCTCATATTGTCCCTAAGAAGTGTTATTATTAATAGTTGCACATTTAGATGTATGAAATGAGACTTGAAGATTTTTCTGATTCCAAAGCACAAATCCTATCAAAGGAATAGCAGGAGCTTACAGAAAAGCCTCTGGCCTGGGAGTCAGACAGGTGCTTGTGTGCTGGTGCTACCTGCTGCATGCTGTGGGCAGGTCACACCCGGAAACTCAGTTTCCTCACATGCAAAATGTATATGATAGTGAGATGTCAGAGGTGGAACGAGTGCTTTATTGTCTAGCCCCATTAGTTCTTCATTTGTAAAGTGATGAAAAGAGTTTTAGACTCTTTGATAGTTTTGCTAAGTATTTGGACTCTTCTCCAGAAAAATGCAGCTACAAACATTCATTCAAAATTTTCAGGTCGGAGCACTCATGTGCCTTGTGTACCTTCCATTTCTAAAATCCAACAAATCCAAGAGTAAATCTTCCTTGTATAGTCCAGTCCTGGCATTTTATAAGTGTGAATTGGGCTCAGAAAGGATAAAATGCTTGCCCGAAGTCACAGAGTAAGTAAGGTGTCAGGTCAGGACAGCCCCATACCACCAGTCGCTCCATTGTCCTATAAGAGCATCGTGCATTTGTTCATGGTACTCAGACTAGGGTGGGCAAAATGAAGTTAAAAAAACATCTGTTGGAGGGTGACATGGGGAGAGATGGCTAATAAGTACTTGTTTCTTTAATGGTGATGAAACTATTCTAGAATTAAATAGTGGTGATGGGTGTACAACCTTGTGAATATACTAAAAACCATAAATTGTACACTTCAAAATGGTGAATTTTATGGTATGGGAGCTATATCTCAATGTTTTCTTTAAAAAACCTACTGTGACAATCACTCAGAATGCTATTAAAGAACTTTGTATTTAAGGAAATACACGAGAGACTGAGCATTTGCAATAACTCAAAGGCAATGGCAGCATATTCCTCCTGTAAGTTTTAGAGGGGAGCACAAGCAATTAGAAGTAGAAAATAGAAAAGCTAGCTATGGTTAACCTTACCAAAGAGAATGGATCACTGACTTACACCTGTGGGCTATTACCTAAAGGAAAAACACATTCTCAAACTACGTATATCTAGGGACTGCTTGATGATCAGATGTGAAATTAGTCTATAAAGTATAAAATGTATTTTGAAACTATTCTATTATTACCAATTAGAGAATTAGAACTCGCTATCTATTAGAGAAGCGTTATGTGCTAATGGGACTGAATTGTCTGTTAGTGCTGTGCTGGTCTGCACAGGGGACAGAGCGGTGTGCACTGAAGTAATCAGGGACAGGTGTCCCCATGGGCTTGGGAATTCTGCACTGCTGGCAAATCATTCCCTCAAAAACACAGGGCTTCTAAGTAGCAAAGTGTGGGTGACAGAGGTTTGGTGTTGACTGAGTGCTATGATACAGGATTTACTCACATGATACATCTTGGCCAGGAGAGCAGAGCCTGAGACAAGGGTTGGTGTGCAGACAGATTAGTTTCGGTTTTGTTTTTATTTTTTTATTTGGATAAATTAAGGGGTACAAGTGAAATTTTGTTACATGGCTATGTTGCATGGTGGTGAAGTCTGTCTGGGCTTTTAGTGTATTAATCACTAGAGTAACATATGTTGTATCCTTTAAGTCATTTCTCACCATCCACCCACCAGCTCCGCCCTTCTGAGTCCCCAATGCCTAGCACTCCACACTCCACGCCCATGTTTAGTTAGCTCCCACTTATAAGTAAGAATATGCTGTATTTAAGACAGATTCTTTTTGGAAGCAACTCTAGGTGGCAGGTGTAGGAAACAGGGAAGTGTGAAACCTGGAAGAAGGAAAAGCCAACACAAACAGAGAGCTTGAGTTAGTCACCACATTGAAACTGAAGTTCAGGTGAGGCTCAATCCTGCACAGTCCTTCTCAGGAACCCTGTAAGATGCAGCTCAGAATTCCCGCCTGAGGGATGGAGAGGGAAGAAGACGTCCTCCGCCTCTGCTTCCCCCGCGTGGCATGGCTTGTTAACTGTCTCAGGCTCAGGGTGATGTCTGAGTGCTCCAAAATTTCCTGCAGGCACCAGCCAAGCCCAGGGGCAGAAAAACACGGTGCAGCCCAGATGAGCCGCTCTGGGTTTGCTCTGCGAGAAGCTCGCCACCACAGCACTGG
Organism: Lemur catta; assembly: GCF_020740605.2. Lineage (NCBI taxonomy): Eukaryota > Metazoa > Chordata > Mammalia > Primates > Lemuridae > Lemur > Lemur catta. The sequence continues at coordinate 12,571,373 of NC_059134.1, read as the reverse complement.
CTGGACAGAGAGGAGGGTGTGCGTAGGGGCACACAGGTGCAGGAGGTGATGGATTTCCAAAGACCACTGGGACCCGAGAGGAGCAGAGCCAAGCGGCCTTCCTAGCTGGACTCCAGCAACGGAAACCCAAGGCCTCCCGGGAGAGGGAGATGGGCACCTTTCTCAGCACCACGCAAGTTACCTGCCCCCAAACTGAAGTCAGTACGTGTCCTGCCATTTACACGACCCCCGCAGACTCTAGGCCCCAGGCTCCCCGAGGGTGAGACCACGCCAGTCTCACCAGCCCTGAGTTCTCAGCGTGCAGATCCCTGCCTGGCACGTGACTGGTTCTCAGTAATAGCTAGTGACTGTAGAGTCACCCCGTCACCAGGGACTTGAAATATCTGCTGGTCCTGGCATCCTGACCTTCAACGATGCTTTTGCCAAGCAATTATAAGCAATTGCAATAAAAAGTTACTATTTATTGACCCAGACCCACTACTATGGACTTTATATATATTATCTCATGGAAAACTCACAAGACCCCTTACAGGAGGAGCAATGAATTGTCATGCTTGTTTTGTGAGCAAGAAGCAGGCTTAGAATATTGGCGCAAGGTGGCAGATGTAGCACAGCCAGGATTGAAAACCAGTTTGACTTATTCCAGAACATATATTCTTAAATATTAATTCATCCTCCAACCCATGCCATCCGTTCTCTACATGAATGACTCCAGCAATGGGAATCTCATTCATTATTTGCCGAGATAACTTGTTCAATCTTTAGAGAGCCCTCGGGGCCATACAGAATAAGTCAACCCACATTTCTTTCTCTCAATATGCAAATCTACTTGAAACATCTATATCTTTCTAGGGCTCATTTCAAATGATAACCTTTTGCTTTTCTAAGACCCCCAAGTAAAAGAGCTACTTTTCTTCCCTAACATCTGGCTTCAGATGTTCTATCTGGGGTTTGTGCACCATCCATGAGTTAGACTAGAAGACCTCTAAAGTCCTTTCCAATTCAGAGATTTTGTCTGGCTCTAGCACGACGGTGGCCTGTATCTTTACTTTGGCTTCTAGGAGGCTCAGGGTTTTCATAGCTCTATGTAAGTGTATTTCTAGAATGAGTTAATTACAATATATCTCTGTGTTCTAGCTGCCTTTAGGGGAGAAGAAAGAATAAGCCCTTAGCCTGAGCGAGAGCATATGCAGACTTCAAGGCCAGACTTTAGAGGCCCTTTGGTTCAGCCGTCGGGAAGAAAGAAGCCGAGGCCTGGGGAGGAAAGAATCCCCACTGGCTGGTCAGCACTCTTGCCCCCAGGGTCCCTAATGAAGGTTTGGTTCACAGACTGTGAGCGGTGGGATATTCTCGCTGTTGTCAGCCTAATTTGTTTATTTACTCTTGAAAAGATATGATGAGTAACATCAAATCTGGTCCTCTCCATGATCAAGCATCATCATCCAATCCCTTTGTGGGATTGTACTCTTAAGCCCTTTAAATGCTGGTACAGGTGGGAACAGAGCTGTCAGAAGCCACATCTTTCAGCCTCATTTCACAAATTGTCACTAGTGAGGCACAGAGTTCAATGACCATGCACGGAATCACGCCCCGTCCCTGTACATCCACCAACAGACTTCGTCACAGGCATCCTCAGCTCCTACAGAAATGGTACCTGGGGCAAATCCTCCAGGCCAGGCGAGGAGCGAGCAGAGCGGGAGAAGCGGAGTGAGCAGATGCCAACCTCTCAGGTGCCCCCACCCCTCCCTGTCAGCCACAGCCGCATTTTGTCGCAGACCACACAGTAGGGGCAGCCCCCCCCACCTCCCTCGCTTTCTTATAGTAGCTGCAAGAGTGCAAAACATTGACACTGACAGATATCAGAGGTGACTGCAGGATCAATATTTCTATGACATTGTCAGGATTGGTTTGGCAATCTGCTATGTGCTCCCCAGCCTTTCATTACTAGGTCAGACAGAAGCCACATTTCTCCTGAAACAAAACTGAGACAAGGTTCACTAGGTCTCGGAGGCTTCTCCTCAACACAGCCTCTCCCTCGGGCAAGGTCCCACAGCAGGCGAATCGCTCTATTCTTTCAGGGCCTCTCTAAATAAAAGATGCCATTCCCAAAGCGGGGGCCACTGCAGGCGTGGGACAGTGCCGCACCGGGGTTCAGGTGCTGCCTGGAAGGCCTGGGCTTGCTGCTTCTCCGCTGCAGGGGGTTTTGCTCTGAAGCTGGACACACCCTGTGTGCACACGGACTGTTTTACGGGCAGTAATGTCTCTTACACCCGAGGCCCATAAAAAAGTCTTGGCCAAGATGAAGCACAACCCATCTGCTCCGGGGATTCTGACCACTTCATCAAGAGGAGGGAATTCTTTTGGGCAATCCCAGGCCACCTCCTGACCTCAGGGAGCTACTGAGAGACAGCAGGAGACCCAGGCCCAGGGGAGCTTGGCCCTACCAAAGCCTGGGCTCGTGGGTTCATAAATCTACGTGGAAACCAGGAAGAACCTACAGCAATCGAACCTGCCATCCAAATCCCAACCAGCCTGCAGCTTTTTCTTGTTCTTCAGTTATTTGAACTGTAAACCTAACACATGTTCTTTGAAATAATTTGAAGAATATAAAATATCTAATGTAAATCCATAGCCTCTGTCTCTCTTTTATACAATGATATTATCTTTTAGCATTTTAGAAATAGACTGTGTATTCTTCCACAAGTTATTCTTTGCTTGTGTAAACATATGTAAAATCTGTGCATATTTCTTGTTTTTTAAATACAGACAGGATGATAGAATATATATTATTTTATACTTTATTTACTTAATCTTTTACAGACATGCTTTCAAGTTATGCATATATATCTTTGGCAAACAAATTGGCTATTTCTGTCTAATTCTGTATTTACTTTTCCAAATAATTTTCCCTTTTCCTATTCCAAAAATGTTTCTATCTGAATTCCTCAGGTTTATTGAGGAACAGATACTGTCTGGGATGAACTGTTGGCATTTCTCCAGTTCTCTGTGCTGTGTAAACCTCCCTCCTGCATTGATTCACTCAGACCACCCACTTCTATCTGCAAAGGAGAATGCCTGGCCTGGGGGGTTCCATTCATGTGGGAAAATTAAAGCCTCAGGAGGAGATGTTATAGAAAATTGTAGAGTTTGGGGCCAGAAATAGCTTTGAATGTCATGCAAATGCAAGCAGCGGCCTACAGAGAGACCCCTTCAGAGCACTGTCACAAGGCTCAAATGAGATAGCCCACCATAAAATCATGTGTGAATGCAAGTCATCATCATCATCATCATCATCACTGTGGTCATCATAAAGATCCTGAGGCTCAGAGAAGCCAAGTAACTCTCAAAGCTGGTCAGCAGGCTGGTGACGGAGCAGAGGGTGACCCCAACTCCTGGCTCTCACCGGGAATCTTCTGCATTCCCACACGCTCATTTCACCAGGTCTCTTCCACCAAGCAGGTAGAGGCCCAGATGACATAGATTTCAATTCTTACTCCAACTACAATTGACTTCTGGTGGCATGATATTTAAAAGCTAGTGTAGGCAAACACTTTGTGACCCTTGGTGATGGCTGGAAGTGGGGCAGAAGGTGGCTGGCACACAGGACTCATTTTGCTGGCCCCCTGCAACAGACAAAATCCCTGGTTTCTGTATACCCAGAGCCAGTCTCTGTCTGAATCTCAGTTCCCCAGGGTGATACTGAGGAAATCGGACAAGGTCAACTTCTGAGCTTTGTCCACAACTCTGTGAACTAGCGAAGAGCTCTACCCTTCCCAGGATACCAGGAGGGCTGAGATTGCCCCAGGGTACCTTGAAGAGATCCCTGCCCCCACAACCAGATAGATGGTGCTGGGGTTGTTCCCAAGACTCGGCAGCTGATCGCATGGAATCAGGTTCAAGCTTCACAGTTCTGCCTCATTTTCCCTGTGGGCTCCGTGTAATACCTTGTCAAAGAGGGAATCCGAAATCAAGAGTAAAATAAAGCAAGTTCCTTACCTAATGTCACGTGCCAAACTGAATTCTGGGCGATTTTAAGACTGAAATGTGAAAAGTGAAATTATAAAATCAATAGAGGAAAATGTCAGAGCATGTCTTTGTGAACTAGGACTGGGGAAGAATTTCTTGAATTTCTATAAATAACTTCAAAAGCAAAAAGTGCAAGGGAAAATGATGACTGAGGATGACAGAATTAAGGATTTCTATTCAATGAAGGAAACATGAGAATTGTTTTAACAGTCAGCTCATTAGGAGAAGATATTTGCAATGCATAAAAACACACAAGGAATGAATACCTTGTTTCTACAAAAAAAAAAAATCTTCAAATGAATGAGAAAAATAAAAGGCTTCTATTGGAATACAGGCAAAGGGTACGATCAGACAATTTAAATATAAACTCAAACGCCTGTGGGCTGTGTGAAGAGATGCTCCCCTCACTGGTGATCAGATACATACAAACTAAAAGGATGAGAATGTGGAATAAAACCACAGTGCACAGAATTGACTGGATAAACTTTGAAAGCTGGATAATGTCAAGTGTTGCAGGGGATGCGGGAAATACGAGAAACCTTACAGAGGCAGCTCTTCTGAGGAGAGAGCCGATAGCACCCAGATTGACTACATTATATTCCTGCGACCTTGGAATTTCACTTCCGAGTATATCTCAGCCTCCAAGCATTACACATGTCCCAAAGAGGGTCTCTGCAAGGACGCCTCCTGCAGTGGTGTTGTAAGGAAGGGGACCCGGACAGGTTAGAGGTGCTCATCGAGTCGGGTCCATAGCCAACGGGGTTGGTGCACAGAGCCCAGTACAGGACTGTGAGCAGTGAACTCAAGGCACCGAGAGCAGCATGGATGACTGTAACCACGGGGCTGAGTGGAAAACGTGGGGCCAATGAGATACCAAACACAGCATCACTTGCCCAAGTGCCATAGCTGAACATCTACACACATTTGAGGTCTGCTGGACTGCAGACATACAGACACAGCGGCACACCAGACACACTGCCTGTGTGCGGTGATCAGAGCAGATGAGAGCAGAGAATGGGGATAATAGGAAGCAAAGGAAGGAAAGAAGGAGTGAGCATGTCCTCACGTAAACCAGTGGCAAAGGAAGGAGTCTGTGCTGGAGTGATATAAAATAATAAAAATAAAATAAAAGGCAACATGACTTGGACGTCTGGAGACTTGGGTGCTACCCCTGCTCTCTGACCCTCCTGTCTAGGCCCCTGGTCCTCTTCCTTCCAGTGAAAAGCAGTCAGACAACCCTTGAAATCACCTCCAATCTAACAGTCTATAATGCATTACCTGCAGCTTAGAGCAGTAATGCTTTTACAAAGCTGTACTGGCTCCAGTAAGACACAAGAGGGCGCTCCCTGCCCATGAATTTTAATAATCCTGGCTGTCACTCCAAACAAGATGTAAAACCAGAAATGTCTCATTGGAAGATGACACCCCACCACCACCTTCACACACTCGTTATGCTATACTGTTCTTTCACTGCTTAGGAAATACAAAGTGGGTTATAAATGACAGATTTTAGAGATGTCCTGAACCACACGAATCCTTTTCACTGGGAATCCTTAAGTTCTACAAATGCACTGTGCTTGTTCTCCCTCCTGCTCATCCAAGCTCACCCCCAGCCCAATATTCCTTCTTCCTGCTCACAGTTCCCACCGCATCTCACCCGGTTTTCCACACACGTGTCTGCCTGTATTGCTCTCCTGGCCCCTGCATCCCTCTGAATGAAGACATTTGCTGTTGGCAAGCGTATTTGATATGTCATTGTATATACGTCTGATACTTATTTTGTGTTCATGTAAGTCAAGGGAGGCATGTTTCAACTCAACAGAAGGAAAGAATGGCTGCATGATCCATTAGAGCTCATGGTGGGGTCGTCTAATGAGCTGACCCTTTCCTGGAAGTGTGCAAGGCCAGACATCTGCAGTGTGGGAATGTTGCAGGAGGGCCCACATTTCTGATGAGCAGCTGGAGTAGATGGTATTTAAGATTATTTCTAATGATCAAATTATTTTTCAAATATATAGATTAAACTTGTGATCTCCAATCTGATCTCCTTTAAGATAAGTTGAAAATCCCTTTATGAATAGAGAGAAGGTAAAACAAAAAAATATATCTGCCTGAGAACTCTATACTTGTTCTGGGGTGAAGAGAAAGTGACAGTGAACTCTGAAGGGCACAGCCAGGGGTGACCACTCGTGGTAAGAGCCACGCCTGGCCTCATGTTTCACCTCTTGCACCAGCTCACTGTGTGACCTCATAAATTCAGTAACCACCACCCCCTCCACCTCCATGTGCCTGCTGTAAGGTGAAAGGAAGTAATTTACATGATCTCCTAGGTCTTGTCCACCTCCTGCACCCCGACACTCTCCAGCCTGCTGCGGACTCTGCCTTTGGCTCCATAATGATGCTGGAAACGTGCTGGGACGCCTGTCCAAGAGGCCAGGAGGAGGCATTGCTCTTCCCTTTTAATGAAGCAGCTCATTGGGAATGCCTTTTGAACTTCAACCATGTTAGCAAAACAGTTTTACAGAATTAATTTGACATGAGGAGGAGCATTTTACCAGAGGTGTCAGAGCCGATAAGTTGCCAGAGAGATGCGGGCAGAGCAAGGACCTGGGAAGAAAACTCCTCATGGGCTATGAACAGAGTTCCCACTCACCTAGCCCACCCACACCAAGGCCAAGGCCACTGACCAATCCACAGCGCGACAGCAGCCCAGCCAGATGTAGATGGCCGCACGTGTAGACCTGGCCTTGAATCAGTGCTGCAGGGTGGTACCTCTCAGGCTGTAACGTGTGTACTAATCACCCATCGGTCTTGTTAGAATGTGGGCTGTGCTTCAGTAGATCTGGGGTGAGGCCTGAGCCTCTTCGTTTCCAACAAGGTCCCACATAACACTCCTGCCGCTGGTGTGTGGACCACAGTCTGGGGAGGAAGGTCCTAGGAGGGAAGAAGGAGCAGAGTGCCAACAATTCTACACCTGCGGTGGAGACACGAGAAGTCATTCCCATTTTCTTTGTGGGAATTTTTTTCCTAAGATAGGCAATGTTTCAGGTGTAATGCTGCATGACACCGGGGGCTGCTTGAAAGGACACCCACAGGCCAGGGATTCCATATTCGTATATTTCATTAACCAAGATCCTCCCTGCCCTGGAGCCAGCAAAACACCTGAACCCAACTTGCCCATTCCTTTTCACTTACGCTGCTGAGGAGCCACTGGGCACCTTGAAGGTGGAGAGAGAATAGTATAAAAGCCTTATTGTTATGAAAGAGCTCAGTGGTTTTTATTGCTTGTGTCCTTTGAACACCTCGCAGGTGTTTTGTTCACCTTTTCATTGCTTCATTACTTCCTCGTCGAGGCCCTTCACTGCATGCCAAACCCTGTTCTGGAAGCTGCGGTTCCGACACGAAGCAAAACTGTTCACCGACCTCACAGTCCAGTGGGGACAGGGGCGAGTGGAGGAGAGTGTGGGTGCAGAGCGTGTGGTGGGGGGAGGGTTACAACAGCATGGGCTTCACCAGCGTTTGGTGGGAGGACTACTGGCAACGTTATATTCACAAACATGAACCAGGAGTTTTAGAATTGAAAGGGACCTGGAGTCCAGATATTCAGTGTAGCTACTCCTCGTGGGACTCCCCTGCAACATCCCGAGCTGTGCATGACCGCAGGGTGACGGGCCCCTCTGGTGTCGTTGGTGGGAGACGAGGTGGCAATAACCATACTTCATAGGACTTAATGCTTCCGTCTGGATGGACCAAGGCTACCTGATGAACTTTTCTTCCACGACAGCTCTCCTCTGAAACTCCCTGCAGTTCTTTGAAGAGTGAATGCTCCTTTTCCTCTGGGATCCCAGCATACTGATTACGTGTCTAGCAGACCTCTCTCAGGACGCTGCACCTGGTTACTCATTTGACTGAATGCCTCCGCAGCTAGATTCCAAGTTCCGCAGCTTAGGAGCTGAGTCCGGTGTTTCGTGCATTCTCAGCGCCCCACCTGAGCCAGTGTGTGCCGCGAAGGGAACGCATGCAGTGCTTTTACACACGGCAGCACATTTGGTGTTCACAGCCCACCTTTGGTTTTATTCACGCTGGGTTGTGGTACTCTCTTCTTGAAGTGGAAGAAGGAGGCTTCTGGCACAATCTCCCAGGTAGCCTGTGAAAAGGCCAATGTTTAAATGCATTCCTACCATAGGGTCCTGCTATCGGACCTCACTAAGCACCCCAGCTTAGCCGCGAGGGGAGGCCTTATAGCATATTTCAATAATGTTTATCATTCAGTCAAGAATCTCATTCCTAGGAAGAGAAACTGAGGCCAAAGTAAGGATATCGATCAAGCATGTAAAGCCCTGGATGGTGCCCGCCCCAATTCCTCCCCGTCCCCCAATTCCTTCCTGCATACGCGTCCTACCACACGGCCCAGCTCGCTTCCTCCCTTCCCACGCCGGCCCCAGATGCCCCCTAACTGCTTTGCCTCTGGCCTTCTCTCCGGCTGGCACGTCCTGCTCCTCCAAGCACAGGTCTGTCCCCCCCTGCACCCTAACGGGAGAACAGCATCCTCCAGCAAGCAACCCTCGGAATCCCCAGGAAATTCTGGCCCCTGCCTCCCCGGGCCGCACACAGACTTGCGTGTCATTCCTGCCACACTGTGCCCATCCCGCTGCAGAGAGCCCCTGCAGTCAAGGGACGGCTCTGGCTCCTGCAGGAGTGCGGGCCTAGCGCGGGGCGGCCGCAGCGGTGCCTCCAGGCCGGCGGCAGCAGGCATAACGGCCGGGGCGCCGGCGCCTGGGTCCCCGCGGCGGCCTCTAGAGGGGGGCGGGCGTCTGAACTATGGGAGAGGCGGGGTCGCTCCGGAGGCCTCAGGAGGCCGGAAGACCCCCAGATGGGAGTCTCAGAGGCAGGGGGTGAGGGGCTCTTTGCCCCGTAGGACCCGAGCGAAGGCCGGCGCTGCCCGCGTGCGGCCCCTCCTCCTCGGCTTGCCCTGGCAGGGCCCACGACCCGGCCGGCTCAGGGGACAGGCGCGCCCTCGCGGCCGCCGGCCTCCCTCCCCGCCTGGGCCTCGCCGCGGGCGCCCAGACGGCCACTGCTGGAGGCCGTTTCTAACCCAGGCCCCGGCCGCAGGCGCCCTGGGCGCACCGAGGCGTGGGGGACACCAAGGTGTGGGGACACCGAGGCGTTGGGGCACCGAGGCGTAGGGGCACCGAGGCGTGGGGAGCTGGGGCCTCACAGTGCAGCCCAGCCCCAACCCGGGCGCCCCGACCCGGCTCCTTGTCCGTGCAGGCGCCCTCGGGAAATGAGCCCCAGTCCCTTACAGCACACCACGTGCCACACACGCACACGCACATACCGCACACACAATCGCAAAACATGCATGACACACGCACCACACACATGACACATGCCATGCACACAGCACAAACATACATGCACACATTCCACACATTTACACCACACACGTGCAATATACTCACATACTATACACATGCACACTCATGCCACACACATACACATGCCACACACACTACACAATGCACCACACGCAACACACACATGCCCTTGTACTCACCATACACACCCGCCATACACATACATACACTTCACACACACAGACCACACCACACCAGAAACACCATACCACACAAATACACACATGCTGCACATGCTACACACATGCCACAGCACACATACACACCACACACACAGAATCAGCGTGCACAGTCATCAGAGCACAACTGTCTTTTACGCTTTTCCTCTATCTCCACTGATGGTAAACGGGAAATATTAACACACTTAGAATTAGCCCTTGAGTGGACATGCGCGCACGTTTGTCAGTCCGGAATCTTTTCCTCCCCATGGTCCTGGCAAAATCATTCACGTGTTCCCACCCCCTAGCCCCAGAGTCCTGGGGGGACTGGTGCTCTTGTCTCTGGTCACTAGCTGTGGAGAGAGCTGGCCTGAGGGAGGAAGGTGGGTGGAAGGGACGAGAGCCAGAGTCCTGGAGGGCACTTGGCCCCATGGGTCCAATGGTGCCTGCGCCTGGAATTGCACCCCTGGATTTTTTTCAGCTATTTCAAAACTGGATTGAGTTGTATTTTTGCCACTTGCAATCAAAAGAGACCTGGCAATCCATTATTACTGGAGCAATTATCTTGTGTTCTGGGTATTCTGGGGGATACTAGTGTGAACATGGCCTCGTTATTAGGGGAGATGAGAAAATGTACCCAGTAATGGGAAGCCCAGGTCGAATGCCAGATGCTCTCAGGACATGGTTAGGGTCCCCATGGACTGTGGGCGTCCAGGGCAGTTCAGTTTGGAGCAGGAAGGATTCCCCTGGAGAGGATGATAAATTGGTAGATGTCCCAATCTTGAATGCCCTCTGTTCTTTGAATTCTTATAGGGTGAAGAATTCTTTTGGCAATTAATCTTATATGGCCTTGTGACATTTTTTCTATTGTTGTCCGGAATTGTTATTTTAATCTTTTGTTACTAATTAACTTTTTGCATGCTCCTGCCTTGTCTCCCTAAATAGATGGCAAATTCTTTGAGAGCAGAGACCTGTCTTGACGGTTTTTAACTGGCAAGCAGAGACCGGAGTACACATTGCATCTAACCACAGAAGAGACCTGTAGGGGAGTTCTTATTAGTCTCGTTTTAGAGATAAGGGAAGTAACTAATGGAGGGTAATAAATATCTAAGAACGAACAACATAAGCAATCAAACCAGGACTCATAACTGGGCAGTTCTCTGAAGCCCACCCCCAGCGCCCTGCGCACTGCCTTGGAGACCCTAAGCGCTCAACAAACATCGTTTGAGTCTCATCATTCTTAACTATCAATGTTTTAAGCCGAATAATTAAAATTTGATGAAGGTCAATTTTCAAATTCAGGTGTTAGTTTCCCATAAAGTGACGTTAAGCTTTAGCAGCAGATTCAGTCTCCACACAGAGAACTTCATACCAGGGAGGCAAATATTGACCAAGGCGTCTCTCTTGAGGGGCCTAAGTTTGAAAGCTCGAAGCACTTCATCCTTTAAAATGAAATTGAAGGAGCTTAGGCTTGGCTTGGAAGCCTGTAGGGGGGGGTTGGTGTGGGGGGATGGTGCAGCACACCACCATGGAAGGGAGGTTGGGGAACCCTAGGCAGCCCCAGACGGTGCCTGGCCTAGACAGGGAGGCCCACCCAGCTCTCTCTCTTTGCCTCATGGGGTCTCCATGTCCTTCCACACAGTGAGTGTGAGATTACTCTTTATAGCTATGGTTTTTATAATGTAACTCCCATATTTTCTATTTAAAACATGGCCATTTTTAATTAGAACTCAAATTTGAGCATGAGTGAGTACCTATCATACAATATAGATATATTTATTACAAGAATCATGATATAAAAATAGTAACAAAACACTTCGACCATATCGTTCCTCTGCTCACAGTCCAACTTTGCTTTCATTACCTACAGAAGAAAGATTAAGCCGCATGTTATGTCATTCAAGGACTGAAATATCTTGTTCCTACCTACTTTTTCAAGTTTATCTCCTTCACCTTCCCTTTATGTAAAATGTAATGAAATGAACTCTTTGTTATTTCATGTTAATGTTCATCCCTCCTTTTAGACGCCACTTCCTTCATGCCTTTGCCTGGCAAAATATATTTATCTCTTTATTGATTCATGCAACCAAATGCGTTTCATGAATACCTACTATGCGCCAGATCTGCCTGGGACAGACATGGCCTACAACCTGTGCTCAAATGCTTTTTTCCCATGAGGCTTTCCTGATCACCTCCCCATATAATACCTCCTTTCTCTCTCTGCCACGGCCATGTTACATGCTACTCTGTGTCTTAATTAGCCACGTGCATGCCATTCCCCACACCAGACAATAAGCTCTTTGAGATCAGAGGTGGCGTTTTCATTATCTTTATGATCTCTTTGGTACCGAACACATAAAGCAAAAACTCTATTTGTTAAATGGATTTGAAAAAGCTTTCAATACATTTGGCAAGAAAAACCATACCTAGCAATTAACTAAATAAGGCAGTGTTGTAGCCTGTTGGGCATCATTTATATTCTCATAAAATAAAGTACCAAAGTATATGTTATTGATGATAAAAAACAATATGTAATAAGAGTGTTACATGAATTAAAGACCACATATACCAAAAACAGGGAAAGATCTACGTACATCCAAAAGACAAGTTGAAATTTCAACAAAGACCTAAATAGTAGAAAGGAGTCTTTCTGGATTCTAGTATACGTCAGACTGAGAATGAACTATAAAATTAGAAGGCAATCCAGGGGATCATATATATGTTAAATTTGTAGTAGCTGAGGCATCCTAGGAAGCTAGTTGCATTGCTTAAATAACCTGTCAGTTCATCTGATATCTAACTCAGCTCCTTCCTGCTGCAGTTGAAATCCCTATTCTATTCATTCTGTCCTCAGAGAAAATAGAGGACGGTTAATGATCCCCCTCTGTACATTTCAGAAGATGGTGTAAAAAAGTGCCAGAGAAAGCCTTTTAATAATATATTTCAAATATGCAGATTCAAAGGTGATAATTCAAGCACAGCTCTAAGATTTTTCAAATACCTTATTCCATCTGCCTTGCTCTGATAGTTTCTATGAACACATTTTCATTTTCTAAATCTGGAATTAGTAAAATCTGCTTGAAAAGAGATATTGCAGTCAAACGATGTTCTCAATTTGAGGTGTAATTATTTTTCCCCCATTTTAAAAGCCTAACATAAAATGTGATGTGATTTTTTTTAACTATGCAAGGGACATCAACTTTATGTCTGCAATTTTTTTTCTTTGAGCTTTCTATGACTTGGAGAATAATATAAATAAGAAAGAAAATGCAGATAAGTTCAATTTCTAGTTTGCAATAAAAAGCCAATCTATTGTTTGACAAATGTCCTCCTCTTTACCTCATCTTCTTACTGCTGCTGAAAATTCTGCTGAAATAAAGTATTTAATTAGCAAATAACAATTGAATATATTCAAGGTATGTGACGTGATGGTGATGATTGGATATACATATACATTGTGTAATGGTTAACACAATCAGATTAATTAACATAGCCGTCACCACCCATGCTGTACGTTAATTAGATCTCCAGAAATTATTCATCTTGTAACTGAAAGTTTGTACCCTTTGACCAACATCCCCCCATTTCTCTTCCTCTAACCCCTGGTAGCCACCGTTCTATTCCCTGTTGCTATCAGTCCATCCTTTTTGGATTCCATATATAAGTGAGATCATACAGTATTTGTCCTTCTGTATCTGGCTTACTTTTCTTAGTATGATGTTCTCCAAGTTCATCCACGTTGTCTGAAATTGCAGGATTTCCATCCTTTTTGTTTGGAGCTTATTCTCAAATCAAAACTCTTCTGGATGTTACATTCGCCCTTAGAACCTAAGTATACACTTGAACCTGCCTCAAATGAGATTGCACTTAGAGTCAAATATCAAAAATGTTAGCACTGAGAGGACCATTTGAGATCATCAAGTTCAAACCTATAATTTAACAGATGATGAACTTAAGACCTAAAGAGGTTAAGTGAATGAATGAAGGTCACACTTCTGGTTAGCAGGGAGCTCAGACTAGAATTGAATTGCTATTTATGTTTCTTTTCCAGCATTTTTATTCCATTTACCAACATTTTCCAAGCCTTGCCTTTTAAAATAGCAATTTCCAGGATGTTAACAAGCATTTTAAATGAAAATAAAAAAATGTGCTGGCCCACATGAACTTACAAAATACCAGGGTAACCTGTTCTGCTTTGCAGAGTTTTAACATGTCAGTGTTTTGTGACTCCCCAGGAGAGAGATACTTTATACACAATTTGGCCAACACATTTGACTACAGACCTTTTTAAAATTAATTTTTAGGAGCATCTATTATTACATCTCAGGTCCTAGTGCACCAGAGAACAGTGTCTGGAAAATGCTGCCTTCTGTTAGAATGTTATAGAAGCAGGGCCGAGTTTGACAGGCAAAGGCTGATACTTACAGGTTCTTTCCACACTGACTAGCTGTGTCATCTTACATAGGAGGATGACACTCTATGGACTTCTGCATTCCCATCTGTAAAATGGAAACTCAAGTGTCTTACCATATGGTTAGGAGATGGTATAGGTGTGTAAAATGCGTGATCTATAAGTAGCAAACTGTATTTGCAACAACATGCAAAATTGTCTATTCTATAGCACAACAAAATAAATATATGAGAAAACGTACGTGATGAGAAGATAAACTGGAGAAATAAAATGCAACTGCATAGAAAGTTAGTACCAAAATCCATGTGCTAAAGTTTTATATTAATGTTAACAGTGGATGACAAATTTTACTCTGTGTTATTAACCTAAGAAAAAAGAAAAGCATTGTGTCTTACTATAACCAAGCAGTCCATACAGTAAAAATGAGTCCATTACTCAGGGAAATCACAGCTTTCCTCAGTACTGAGACTAATCGGAAAACTTCATGGTTTTTTGTCAACTCTTAAGAGCACAGACTTTGAAGTCACATGGTTCCACCTTTGCCTCTTACTTGGTTACTTTAGCAAATTAGGTGATTTCTATAAGCTGCAATTTCCTCTTCCATACAATGGACAATGTATAAGTGACCACCAATGCTGTGCCTGTGACATGGACAATGCAGGCCACCTTTGAAGACAGTGAATTCATAGTAAATGATAGTTACCGTGGAAACTCACCTCAGCAATACCCTTCAATATAAAAGAGCAACTTTTATCTTCTGCTTTTTCTTTTGCCATTGGCTTAAAATTAATTATATTATCATACCAAAGAGGATTGTAATAAAAATAATTTGATATTAAGCTAAAACATGCAGTTGTCTTAGTTTAAATTAAGTAATTAATTCATTATACAACCTGAGTAAATAGCTTTTCCTGCAACTGGACTTTGAATGAGAGTGGAACAACAGCATAGTATAAAATACATTTCTGGCAAATACCTGGAATGCAGGTAGGCTATGTTACCAACCCAAAATGATCCAAATGTTCTGACCACCATCCAAGTGAAGGGTAGGGTCTACAGTGCTTATAAAACAGGGATAATGGGTAATCAAGTCCCCATATTCTAATGTACTACGCATGACTACTGTAATTTCATCCCAGAAAAATTTCAAAGCAGGTGATATCAATCATCTATCCGAGCAATAAAAATATCTCCAAAACTTCCCATAAGATGGCTAATATTAAGTCAGGTAGTTTCTAGGTGAATCTGCTGAATTACACTGATAGCGAAATGTATCACAAATGTAATGGAATGACCTACAATATAGAATTGTTGGATCTAAGCCAATTAAATTTTGAAGGACAAGTGCCAAAAAAAAAGGAAGAGTTGATCTTCAGCTATTCTTTCTGATAATAGCAAGCTAACAGAACCAATTGCCTGTTGAGATCGTTGCTACTATGTGACAAGTAGAGATATACAGATAGCATCTGGAAATATGTCAAATAGACATACGTTATGCCAAAAGAGGGATTCTGAGAAGATTCTGAGCAATGAATATATTTTAACAACACTGATATCATCTCCCAGGGCAATTTCTTTGAAGGAAAGTTTACTTACCTAGATAGATGTTATTTTTATGAGTGAAACTGTAAGCATTTATCCTATGCTCTTTATTAATTATAAACCTCTTCAGGGCTAAGCATTAACTGTATTAATTAATAAATTCACTTACTTGTGTGGAGATATTTACTGAGTATCTACAGGGCAATAGCAACATACTCTGTGCTAAAGGCAAAACAAAAGGCTTCTGACAAGGTCCCTGCTCTCTAAGGACACATAATTTAGTGTTGTGGGAGTCACACAGCTGAATTCATAAGCAACAAGGAAGAATATGATTAAGTGCCTGATAAATGGCACAGACAATAACTACTTATGGAAGTTCAGAAAAATAGGATACATTTGGAACTCAATCAGAGAAGGCTCTATTGAAAAGGGGAGACTTCAACCAACCTCTAAGAAAATCCCAGTAGTATATGGTTGGATAGAGACCTTGGGGAAGGAAATTTAAAAAAGGAATTAGAACTGAATTCGAAGTCTACTTTCCATGATTTAACACACAGACATTTACTGAGCACATGCTATGTACCTGGCACCGTTAAAGGTGCCAGGAATAAAATGTTGAGCAGAAGTCAATGAGATCTCTCTCCTTTGGAGCTTCCTTTCTAGTGGGAGACATTCTAATTGCAAAAACTCACCTATGTCAATTGACAAAGACTCCCTCCTTGACCAAACTTTAGTCAGTCTCCTCTAAACTCTCTTCTCTCATCCTTGGCCCAGTTTTAGCAAAGAATCTTGCTAAGCCAGTCTATGGAGAATCGCCTTCACCCTTGACATTCGAACAAACTCCTCTTCTTCCAGCCCAGGTACCTAATCAAGTTCTTAGTAATTTTCCATCCACTCCCTTTCTTCGCCCACTGATGATAAATCTCTGCTTGTCTCTTATATTCAGAGCTGAGTTCACTCTTTCTCCCTTATTATGATGGTCACATTCCTTATTGCAACAGACTTGTATAAAGTCCTCCTGGCCACTTTTACCAATATATGCTTGCTCTTTTCTCTTTAACAAAGTCCCAAATGAGAACCGTGATGATGCTGTGAAAGAGAGGTCCCTGGGGCTGTGACACCACTTTGCAAGAGGAGAAAGGAAGAATTCCCAAAGGAAACAATTATTGAACTGCAAAAACATAGAAGAAAAAGCCCAGAAGTCAGAGGAATCCAGATATGCAGATGTCCTGCATGGCAAGTCAAGAACTGATAGAAGTTTCGTGTTGTCTAGGACAAGAGAAGCCAAGAGAAGCTGTGGGTGGATGGAAGCCACACTCCACAAACACTTCAAACTCAGCATATCCAAATGTGAACTCGACATCATTCTCTCTTAAATCTGGGTCTTCCTTTCTATTTTCTACACCATGTACCCCATGCCTGAGACAGCACTTGAGTGTCTTCTTTTCTTTCCCCTGAAATATGACTGGTCAGTAGGCCTTATTGTTTCTGCATCAGTACCATCTCTGGAATATTTTTTTGCTCCAGTTCCATAGTTGCCACTTTCATTGTACTTCACCTGAGTTATTAAGATATTCCTAGGCTGCTCTGCCTTCCCCCCTTTACACTATCAAAATGATCTTTCTGAAAAGTATAAATGATAATATCATTCTCCTAATTGAAATCCTTGAATGGATCCCACCATCTATTTTCCATTGTCCATTCCTCTCACTTCTCAGAAAAGGCATTTCAAGGTGTACACCCTCCTGTGCTTTTCAGGCTAATGTCCCACCATTTTTGTAGGGTCTAATGGAACCCTATAAATAGCAATAAAGACAGAAGCCTTTTCCTGGCTTCTTTGGTAAATGCTGCTCTTTTTGCCTGGAATACCTTCATCCTTTATGCTTCCTTCCTACACAGGTGCATGTGCGTGCACACACACATGCACACACACTGCATCTCTTCCGGCATTCAGCTCACTTCCTGCACGAGTCATGACCCTCCCTGCCTTCTCCATCACCCAGCACGGTTAGATGACCCTTGTCTATACTCTCATCTTTATACCTTTCTCTAACATAACTCTTAACGCATTACTTTGTGACTCTATCATTGTCTGCCCCACTGGAGTTTACATCATTCAAGATAGGTATTTAATTTTGTTATCTTTATTTGCTCAGATTCTACAATAATTTTAGTGAATAATGCTTGGCACTGTTGATCTAATAATAATTCATTTTGGGGGGGAGGATTTATTCCCAATACACAGTTATATGATCTTAGTGTCCCTGTGTATAGTATATGACTCTGCCTCCTTTTCTACAGCTAATTGGTGCTATAGTCTGAATGTCGCTTAAATTTTATGTGTGGAAACTTAATTGCCAATGTAATAGTATTAAGAGATGAGGCCTGTAGGAGATTAAGTCACGAGGGCAGAGCTCTCATAAATGGGATTAGTGACTTAATAAAAGGGTTTGAGGAAGTGAGGTTGGCCTTCCATCCCTTCCAGCATGTGGGGACACAGTGTTTGTCCCCTCTGGAGGAGGCAGCAACAGGGCACCGTATTGGAGGCAGAGAGCAGCCCTCACAAGACACCAGCCCGCCAGTGCCTTGATCTCAGACTTAGCCTCCAGAACTATAAGGAATAAATTTCTGTTGTTTATAAATTACTCACTCTGTGGTATCTGGCTACAGAGGCACAAATAAAGTAAAACAGAAACGGGTACTGGGAAGTGGGGTACCACTGCGACAAATACCCACAACTGTGGCAGTAGCTTTGGAACTGGGTGATGGTGGAGTCTAGAAGAGTTTGGAGGTATATACTAAAAACCCCCAAAACCTAGATTTCCATGTCCACTCAAGAGGATCCAGGTGCAACTTAGGCCGCCACTCTGGAGGGCACCAGGGGTCAGCTTTGCTGCTGTGCATGTGGTGCTCGCTCTGCAGGCATGCAGACCGCGCGAGCTCTGGGGACACGGCTGCCTCCACCTAGATCTCAAAGGATCTTCAGACAGCCTGAGGGCCCAGGCAGAGGGAATTGCCCCAAAGGCAGGGATGTCCAGAGAGTCCTCACTAGGGCAACGTCTAGTAGAGCTGTGGGAGAGAGGCTGCCCCCAAAACCACAGGACTGTAGAGCCACCAGGGAGCAGTGTCAGCCTGGGAAAGCCACAGGCATGAGACTTCAATGGTGCAAGTTGAAGCACAGGCTACACCTATGGCAAAGCCATGGAGGCAGGCCTACTTAAGGCCTTAGGGGCCCAACCCCTGTCCCAGGATGTCTAGAAAGTGGGACATGGAGTTAAAGATTATGCTCAAACCTTAAGATTAAATGTTGTTTACCCTGTTGGGTTTTGGACTTACCTGAGACCTATTAACCTCTTCTTTTTTCCTATTTCTCTCTTTTGGAATGGGGATGTCTATTCAATGCCTGTCCCACTGTTGTATTTTGAAAGCATATAATTTGTTTAATTTCACAGGCTCACATCTTGGGGTGGGGGAGATTTGCCACAGGCTGAATCTCCACCATAGCTGATTCAAATGTTATTTAGATGAGACTTTAAACTTTAGAATTTTGAGTTGTTTCTGGAACAAGTTAATACTTTTGGGGCTACTGGGCTGGAATGAATATATTTTGCATGTGAGAAGGACATGAATTTGTGGGGGCATGGGTAGAATGTTATGGTCTGAATATCCCCCAAAATTGAAACTTAATCACCAATGTGATAGTATTAAGAGGTGTAGGCATTGGGAGGTGATTAGGTCATGAGGGCACAGCCCTCATGAATGGGATTAGCAACCTTATAAAAAAGTTGAGAGGTGAGTTTAACTCTTCCATTTCTTCTACCGTGTGAGGACACAGCATTCATCTTCTCTGGAGGCAGCGACCTTCCAGCCCCTTGACATTGGACTTCCAGCCTCCAGAACTGTGAGAAATAAATTCCAGTTGCTTGTAAATTACCAAGTCTGTGGTATTTTGTTATAGCAGCACAAACAGACTAAGATAATTGGTAAAGGGGTTGGTATCTAATACAAGGTGAACAAATGGAAACTTCCCTTGAAACTTTTGGACTGAGAATCACAGAGAATGTGAGTCAATCGCAAAATAAAACTCAAGAGCTGTTAATTATCTTGTTCTTTCTGTGTGAGGAAGTTGGTTTATAATATGAGGTTAAAAAAAAGTCCAACACACAGGATTGAGCAAAGGATAGAGAGAGAGAGATAGAGAGAGGGAGAGAATGAGTTCTGGTAATAACATTTGAGTTCCTAGTGGGAGTTATTCCTGAGACCCAGCCGCACTGATTTCCATCCTATAGTTTGATTATAAGAGATATCTAGTGTTCCTCTAATAACCCCACTATTTTCCTAAGCTAATTTGAGTTAAAGTCTGTAACTTGCAGCAGAAATCCTTGATAATGCATAGTAACCATAATTATTGAGCAATTGTTATGTGACCAGCACAAATTTGGGTAATTTATGATTAGGATCTCACTTAGTGCTCGCAGTAGTCTATGAAATTGGTATTACTCTCAGAAAACGAAGCCTAAATTCAAACCCAGTTCTGTCTGTCTCAAAAGCCAGTATCAAGTGACTGATAAGCATTCATTAAACATAGCTTAGAAAAATACAGGTTCACTGGAGTAGAGGGCATTTTCCAGGTAACACATCAAATTGATGTTGAGTATAGATTTTGTAGGGTCTTAATGCTGAAGTTAGAAATCTGCACTTAACTTTTTTTTTAACAAGAACCATCAGAATTCTTGATATGATATAAAAAGGACTCATAACACAGATGCAATTTCTGCATTATCTTCAGTCAATTCAATTCTGTTAAAAAATAGATAAATCTTAATTTTCATTTTATAAGAAATATAAAATTAAGCCAAAGTCAAGAATATGAGTGAATGCATATTTCAGTGGCTGCAATGGCCAGATGGTCTTTTTTTTCTCTAACTGTCATCTTAATGCTGAAAATCAGGAGCCCCAGTGTGTCTACATATTAGCCTTATTTTAATGGCATTATTCTACTTATCTGGACCTGGGATAAAGTATTTCCTTAAAAAAAAAAATGTAGGTGCAGCTATAATTATCTACCTGTACTGGGTGATGTAAGAGTAGCTACTAATTATTTTTCCTTTGAGGCTTTCAGATCAAAAATTCTTTTAGTAAAAAGTGGTAAACATTTAAGTCAAGAAGGTGAGTCACAGTAAAATATTTAACATGAAGTGCATTTGGCTAAAGACAGGTTGCTTAAAGACCAACATCACCATACAAGGTTTAGGAATCTGAAAACTCCACAATAAAAATTCACAATACCAGGAGAAAATGTTCAGATATTATTTTCAAATCTACAACCCATGATAATTCCCTTAAAGATCCATAGTCAACTTTTCCAATCCCTTTGCGAATCACTCTAGTTTTTTAGCCCTTGTGCCTTCATCTCAATGATCTAGAGCAGGTGCCATGTGGTGTTATCAATGTTTCTACAAATGAAAGTTGCTCAGAGGCATTTTTTGAGTTGTTTATCTTGTTAATAGACTATGTTCTGGAACTTCTATCTTGAATGCTCAAATTACCAGAACTAAGGACAAGTCCTTGTTTATTCAAATAGCAGGAGAGAGAAAGACAGCACCAAATGACAACTTATTATGGAACCAATGTCTGGAATGAACTATATGCTTACACATTCAAACACCTGCCTTAAGGTTCTCTTGAGATGTTAGAAATGAGTTTGCAATAGCAAGGTCTTGAAGCATGTATCTAACAGATGTTTGAGCTTGGGAAGAAGACTTCATGACAATATGAATGTAAAGAGAGTATTGGGATATGATATTAAACCTTTACCCTAGTGATGCAGGGTATGCAAATACCAGCAGGTTTGAGCAAATATTTCTTCATCTGGTTGCTAGCATTTAGTACACACGGCTCAATTATGTATGCACTGGAATTAAGTCATCCCGTCACATAGTGTATTCTATTCCCAAGGGGAAATCAACACTGTCAGTAGATGCTGGAGGTCTACATGATCTGGTTGTGTCGAGGTTCAACATTGGCACACTGCTCATGTAGCTATTATATTAGTGCCAGACAGTATCTCACTGGATCAATATGTAATAAATTGTATGCACTTACTCATCTGCTAGGGAAGATGTTTTCTAGCCACATCTTCCAATAAAGTAGCTCTGTTGGCCCAATTGCTGAGACTAGGATGATTTTAATGCAAATGCTTTTTGCAACTGTAAGTTTTTTTTTTTTTTTCAGGGTGAACCAGACAGAGCAAAGACTGTGGGACCCAAGAAACAAAAGGAAGGGAGTGAGATCATCTCAGAATTGGGTTATGGAAAGGAATTAGGGGCAATCATCGTATTTAAATCATTAGTGTCTTGCAAAATACCTAATAATCAGTAGGTGTTTTTCAGGGAGGGAGTAAATAAATGAAAGGATGAAAAGATAAGTTTAACAGCTTCAAAACAGAATACAGAAATCTTACTTATCTATAAATCTGGCCTTACCCTGACTCACTCAAGGTAGTGATAAATTTAAAATTTACTTCCTAAATCCAAGGGAGAAGAGAAAATTTATATGGCATGCTAATGAAGAGAAAAAAATTTATTTAGAGTTGCTGATGCAGTAGACATGAATTTTAATCAAAAAAATTCTAAACATTCATATTAAAACTTCAGAAATTCAAAGATAAAGAGAAAATCTTGAAAAAACCCAGAGGAAAACAACCACATTAGCTATAGAGGAGAAAAGATAAAAGTTACATCTGAGTTCTCAGAAACCAGGCAAGCACACAGAGTAGAGTGAAATAGTTAAGGTGTTGAGAGAGAGAAAAAAAAAAACAGCAAACAAGAATTCTGTATCTTATGAAATTATCCTTCAAGAGGGAAGGAGAAATAAAAACTTTTCAGACAAACAGATATTGAGAAAATTTGCTGCCAGGAGACCTGCCTTACAAGAAATGTTTCGAGTCCTTTAGAAAGAAAAATTATAAAGTCAGAAACTCAGATCTACATAAAGATAGGAAGAGCACTGGAAAACAAATAAGTTAAGGTAAAATAAAAACCTTTAGTTTTCTTATTCTTGACTGACCAAATAGATAAAGTTTGTTCAAAGTAATTATAGCAATAATGTGTTTGTGCAAGTGTGTATGTGTGTGTGTGTATATATATATATATATATATATATATATATACTCATATGCTAATGTACATGTGAAATGAATGACAGCAATGATACAAGGGATGGAGGGAGAAATTAGTTATATTTTCTTATTATAAGACAATTACTCTATCTTTAAGGTGCTTCATACCCATGAATTTATGTACTGTTATTTGAAAGTTGACTTGAATTAGTTATGAATGTATAGTGCAAACTCTAAGCAACCAGTAAATTAAGAAGGGAAGAAGTATAATTAATATGCTAAGAAGAAGCTAAGAGAGACAATCAAATCATATAAAATGCTGAATTGATATCACAAAGGTCATAAAAGATGTGGAAGACAAAAATAGGAACAAAGAACAAGGGCAACAAAAAAAATGGTAATAAATATGGTACATATTAACCCAACTATCAACAGTCACTTTAAACATCAATGCTTTAAATACACCAATTAAAACACAGAGATTGTCAGAGCTTATCAAAAAACAAGACTCAACTATATGTTGTCTACAGAGACTCACTTTAAATATAAAGACACATATAGATTAAAAGTACATGTATACAGATATGCCATGCCAACACTAATCAAAACATAGTGGGAGTAGCTATAGCTGTATTGATTTCAGGAAGCAAATTTCTGAGCAAGGTAAGTTATCAAGATAAAGAGGGGGAAATATATAATGATAAAGGGACCAATATTCCAATAATACATAACAATGATTAATTTCTGTACACTTAACAATGGAGCAGCAAAATATGTAAGGCAAAACTGATAGAACTGCAAGAACAAATAGACCAATTCGCTACTATAGTCGGAGATTTGAACACCCTTCTATCAGAAGTGGACAGATCCAGCAGGTAGACAATCAGCATGGACACAGTTGAACTCAACACCACCCTTATTAAGTGGGTATACTTGACATACATAAACTACTTTATCCAACCACAGATGATCTCACATTCTTCTCAGACTCATATGGAACATTCATGAAGATAGACCACATACTGGGATAGAAAAAACACCTTAACAAATCTAAAAGGACAGAAATTGTGCAATATCTTCTCTCAGACAACAATAAAACTAAACTAGAAATCAATAACAGAGAGATAGCTGGAAAATCTCAACATATTTGGAGATTAAATAATCCACTTATAAGTAGTACATGAGTCACAGAAGAAATCTCAAGAGAAATTTTGAAGTATTTTGAACTAAATAAAAATGTAACTTACTGAATGTGTGGGATGCAGCTAAAGCATGCTTAGATGGAGATTTATAGCATTGAATGTATACATCAGAAAAGAAGAAAGATCTAAAATCAATAATTTAAGCTTCCATCCTAGGAAACTAGAAAAAGAAGAGTAAGTTATTAATAAATCAAAAATAAGCAGAAAAAATAATACACTTAAAGAAAATATAAATGAAATTGAAAGGAGGAATCAACAGAGAAATTGATGAAACCAAAAATTGGTTCTTTGAAAAGATCAATAAAACCAATAAGCCTCTAGGCAGGCTAATTAAGGAGGGGGGAGAGAGAGAAGACACAATTTACTAGTATCAGAAATGAAAGACAGGGCATCACTACCAACCTCGTGAATGTCAAAAGGATAATAAATAAATATTATGAACAACTCTATGCCCACCTAGATGAAAAGATGAATCCCTTGAAAGACACAATCTGCCTGAACCCACACAGAGAGAAATAGACAATCTGACTAGTTCCATATTTATTGAAGAAATTGAATCAATACTAAACCTTTTAAAACAGAAAGTACCAGGTTGAGATGGTTTTACCAGTGATTTCTACCAAACATTTAAGGGAGAAATCATACCGAGTCTCTACAATCTCTCTCAGAAGATAGAAGTAGAGGGAATACTTCTTAACTCATTCTATGAAGCCAGCATAACCCTAATAACAAAAAACAAATTACAGAAAAGAAAGCTATAGACCAATATTTCTCACAAACACAGAAGCAAATATCCTCAACAAAACATTAGCAAATTGAATCCAACAAAGCATAAAAAGAAGTATACACCACTACCAAGTGGGATTCATCCCAAGTATGCAAGGCTAGTTGAACATTCTAAAAAAAATTAATGTTACACATCACATTAACAGACCAAAAGATAAAAATCATATGATCATATTAATAGATGCAGATTTTATAAAATCCAACATCCATTCATGATAAAAAGTCAGCACACTAGGAATAGAGGGGAACTTTCTGAACTTGATAAAGAACATCTACAAAAAACCTATAGCTAACAACATACTCAATGGTGAGACTCTAGAAGCTTCCTTGATAAGATTAAGAACAAGGTAAAAATGTCCCCTTTCACTGCTATTTTTCATGTTTATATTGGAAATCCAAGATAATGCAATAAGAAAAAAAAGGAAATAAAATGTATACAGATGGGGAAGAAATAAATAAAATTGTTTTGTTTGCAGATAACTAGATCATCTATGTAGAGAATACAAAAGTAATGACCAAAGGAAAAACGAAAAAGAAAAAGAAAAAGCAACTAAGTGATTATAGCAAGGTTTAGAATACAAGGTTAATTTACAAAAGTCAATCGCTTTCCTATATACCAGCAATAAACAAATGAAATTTTAAATTAAAAACACACTATCATCTGTATTAGCACTCCCTAAAATAAAATAGGGATATATATGTAATAACATATATGCAAGAGCTATATGAGGCAAACTATTAAATTCTATGTTAGGAAAACTATAATGATATAAAAGGAAAACTAAATAAATGGAGAGATATTTCATGCTCATGGATAGAAAAATTCAATATTGTCAAGATGTCATTTACTCCCAACTCAACGTATAGATGCAACACAATTCCAAACAAAATTTCAGCAAGTTATTCTATAGATACTGAAAAACTGGTACTAAAGTTTATATGAAGAGGCAACAGACCCAGAATAGCTAACTCAATATTGAAAGAGAAGAACAAAGTTGGAGGACTGACACTCCCTGACTTCAAGATTTATTATAAAGCTACAATAATCAAGACTTTGGTATTGGCAAATAGAGACATGGAGGAAACTTAAATGCATATTGCCAGGAGAAAGAAGCCAATCTGCAATACTGTCTGATTCCAACTAGATGACATTCTGAAAAAGACAAAACTATGGAGACAGTAAGATCAGTAACTGTCAGGGGTTAGAAAGAAGCAATGAATAGGTAAATTTTTAGGGTGGTGAAACTATTCTGTATGATACTATAACAGTGAAGACATGTCATTACACACCTGTCAAAACCCATAGAAGGTGTAACATCAAAAATGGATGCTAATGTAAATTATGGACTTTGGATGATAATGATTTATCAATTTAGATTCATCAGTTTTACAAAATGTACCACTGTGTTGTGAGGTGTTGATAATGGGGAAGGCTCTGCCCGTGTGGAGGCAGAGGGTATATGGAAAATCTGTGTACTTTCTACTCAATTTTGCTATGAACCTAAAACTTCTGGGAAAACAAAAAGCTAAACAACCTGATCAAGGCTAAGATAACTGTTCAGGGGATAAGAAAGGCTCTGAAATATCTATTATGCTGGGATATGCATGCTCTAAAACTAGGCAAAATTTGATACTTGACTATTCAAAGTTGTGTGTCTGTGTAGATGGAAACTGATATCTCTCTAAATGAGGTACATTCACGACCATGGGTGATGGAGTAGGAGAGTAGAGGCCCAGGTACCACATCAAGTTTTCAGTGGAGAGGTGGCATCCCCTTTGTGGAGAGTGAAAGAGAGAATAATCAGTGGCTCTGGGTAACGTACCCCTCTAAAGGTATCCTGATTATTGCCATCAGCTTCTTGTACTTGAAAAAAAAAATAAGGATGTAATGCAAATCATTTCTACATCTAAATTAATAATAAAACCACAACACGACTTTATTTTAATAGTGATCCGGGAATTCCTACTTTGAGAAAGACATTTTTAACTTATGTATTTGTTTAGATTTGTATTATATCATTATGAAACTGTAGTATTACTACTCATCCCACATTGACCAACCTTTACACATCTATCAGTTTTCACACAGAGTCCTTAAGAAACTTAAAGCATCTTCTTTTTATAGAAGAAAAAACTGAGTCACCAAAATCCACATTGTATTTTGAGATTCAATGGAAAATAAAATCTAAAATATGTCCCCATCTAAAATATTGCCCTCTCCATACCAGGAAACCTAAAGACTAATAGCCTTAACAGTAGTTTGCATTCAACTTCCAGATTTGCAGCAGATTTTGTGAGAGCGAGGATTAAAGGCCAGGCACGGAGGTGTGGATTAGAATAAAACAAAATGTGACAGGGAAAAATTACAAGGTGAAAAGCCTTTGTTCGTACAATGGAACATAATTTTGTAGTAGACATTTTTTAAGCTTGTATTGTATCACACAGTGTTCCTTTGCAAGGTTTCATGTGTTGTTGTGTTAAAATGAATTTCATTTTGTCCCAATCAATGAATCTCCCCACTTGCTATTACCTACAGGCCTTCCTAGCAGCCAGAGTTCTGGCTACACTCCAATACCAGACTGGCTTCATAGTAAGTAAAGTTGCTGGTGTCTGTCCAAATGTTCAATCGAGGTAGCTGGAAAATGTCACCTATACCCGGATAATTTTTAAATTCCTTTCTTTCTTTCTCTTTCTCCCCACGCTCTGAAATTACCTCCAGCTTATTTGTCTGGCTAGAGGTTAATGGAACACTAATGATGTTAATGAGCCTTTCACAGTGCAAGTTTTTTCAGGAAAGAGATATAATAGCTGTTTTCCTTCCCTTTTAATCTTTTTCATCATTCAAGAGTTACAGGCTGAGACAATTAGCAACTTGTACAGCTCTGTCTCCCTGCTCAGTCGCAGCCCAGTGGGGCAAAAAGCAGGAGCCCATTAGACAGCTCCACATGTCCACAGGTGAGATCGCATGGATGGATGCAACACACTGCTTCTTGCCAGAAGGCATAATGCTATTCAGGGAGAGAGGAGGGAAATTAACAATCTGTTGATGCAGCTTTTCCATGGCAGGCAGGCAGCAGGAGCTGTCCAGAGTACTGAAGAGCCACCATAAATTCCTCCCCTCTTCCCGCATTAGACTGAGGACCTGCATGAGAGGCACAGACCACAAGGAGCTCAGAGTCGAGTTCACTGAAGCATTCAAATGTTTAGTTATTTAGAGTAAACTTACCCTAAACTCATAGAGTCCCAGAAAAAAGAGACAACATTTTTCTAAAACAAGTTATTTAGCAATACATCCCAATTTCTTGGGCATTTTTCCATTTGGTGTTATTTTGGCATTGTGCCTCTCTCTGCTTTGAAAGTATACATCCTAGATACATATGGTAATTAAAACATGAACTCATAGTGCTGCTAAGATGGAAAAACATTGAGAGTAAAACATGTCCAAGATTTGAACTAATCTTGATTCCGACTCAGCTGGTGTTAGGTTTTATTTCTGGTGAAAAGGGCCTATAAATGCCTTCAGCAAATGCTTCAGGAAGAAATTCAGAGCACTCAAGAGAGAGGGCTGAAGAATGTGACATTTCATTTTTCTTCAGATTGTTGATTTCTTTTGTATCTAAAAGTGGATTTTAATTAAATGGATCATGGTTCACGACTAAGCAAAAAGTATTAAA
Source organism: Lemur catta (assembly GCF_020740605.2). Classification (NCBI taxonomy): domain Eukaryota; kingdom Metazoa; phylum Chordata; class Mammalia; order Primates; family Lemuridae; genus Lemur; species Lemur catta. The sequence goes on along the minus strand of NC_059134.1, from coordinate 12,543,037 downwards.
TGCCCAAGTCAAAATCAGGAGCTGTGAGCATAATTTTCCTATAAAGGTCACTCTCAGTCAGAATTCAACCATTAATGTTAGCTAACCTAAGATGTAATATAAAGCAAAATATTAATAGGCCTAAATAATTTTGAACAAATTATATGTTGTAGATGTATAACAGGTTATTATGCACATTAAGAGTTTTCTACATATCCTCAAACTTTATGGTTTAGAGAATTGCCTGGAAAAATAATCAGAGATTTGTTGTCCACCTATTATGTGTGTTCAGTAAACTCTATACTTCGTGAGGTGGTGGCTGAAAGGAAAATATAAGGCCTCAAGCTAAAATACAAGGGTAAATGCATATCTGAAATAATTAAGACAATAATTAATTATGTAACTTTGGTGCTGATAGAAGAACAAGGTTCAAGGAAGAGAAAGTCTTAATCAGACTAAGCATAGTTGCTGAGGGCTTCATTAAAGAGGTTATAAGATTTATATAATTAAATGGTAAAAAGAAGGGGTTTCCAGGTTCAGGAAATGAAGGAAAGATGTGGATTCATACAATCATTGATGATATATGTATGCCAGCACCATTTTTTAGTGACAATGGGCAAATGGATTGAAACAAGCAGAAATCAAAGGTAAGGGAATCGTTTTAAGAAATAATTGCCAAAATTTAGAAATAGGTTTAAAATGGAAATGGCAAGAATATGAATGTTAAGACATACTGAGAATGAAAATATTAAGGCTTGATGGCAGATCTGATGCAGTAGAAGCAGTAGCAGTGGACGAGGAAGAGGAAGAAGAGGAAGAGAAAGAGGAAGAAGGAGGAGGAGGAAGAGGAGGAGAAGGAGAAGGAGAAGAAGGACTCAAAAAGGATTTGGAGTCAGGGAAACTGGAGTTATTGGGTCCCAAATAGACAAGGAATAGTTTTGTAGAAAAATAAGCATGTTCAATGGCACCATTTTAAAAATAACATTTTATCGAGATCCACATGAATCTGGCCAAACTGAACTACTATAATGTTTTAAATTCCTCATTCCCCATTCTAACGGTTGCTTCATTGCTCAGTAGTACATATCTACTCTCACACTGAATTAACAATAATTTTATCAATTTACTTCAGTCAAATGCTCATTGGAGAAAAAGATGTTTTGTGGACTGTGCAGTTGGGTATCATTATCGGCTGATGCTCACATTGTCCATTTGGGATTGCAGGTTTCTAGAAGGCGAGCATCACACCCATTTAACAAACTCTGCCACTCTCTGTAGAGCACCATGACAACACATAACACAGACTTTCTGCAAGAAATGATGATGGCAACTAGAAATAGTCCCAAAGAATTTATCAAATGCCTTACATGGTAAAATCAGAGTGAAAGCTTTTATGCACATCGCATCCTTGTTTTCTAAAGAAATGACGAACCCCCCAGCAGTGTAAGGAACTACATAATTGTGTATATGGGGCTGCAGTGCTTGTAGCAGTGTGCTGCATCCAGATGGCAAATGGGATGATGGTACAGCCAGGATGAGGAAGCAACTAATGATACTTCAAATAGCAAACCGCAAAGCAAATGTAAGCACAAATGACATATCCAGGGCCAGACAATGGCGCACATGTCAAAGTCAGCTGCTTGGGATGGGAGAGGAGGAGACAAAAATAAAAAGTAAATATACACTACATAAACATAAATACAAATGCATGACACTACTTTGGAAGCACTCAACGCTTTTCAGATCAGCCATTATTCCCCATGCCTTGCCCCCAGGCCTCTCCTGGCCTAACCCCACGCAATGTTAAACAGCCCATAGACTGCCCACTGCACCAGAGGCAGAAATGGGCTCTTTGTCAATTGCCCTTAAGAGAAAACTCTCCGAAGAACAGCTACCTTTAACTCTGTAGGTAATAGAATCCTTGGTGATATATCCCAGTCTTAGGCATCCCCTTTTGGAAATTAGAGAAAATAAGGCCAACACCTCTAGGTGGATTATGCCTGGATGGACAAAGAACCCTCTTTAGCCCCAAGCCAACTTCTCTTCTCCATGCAGGGAAGGATTGTGCTGGACACTTTTCCTGTGGGAGGACTATGGTACCTATTGGAATGTCGGTGGTGAAAAAATGGCTCTATGTTTAGACAGAAATGCCATGATACATATAAATAAATTATTACCTAGAACTTATGAGGACTGAAGACTTCTGTTTGTGTTTTCATTAGGGGGTATCTATCTGCGTTTAAAGCTGCTGCACTCTGATAAGGAGGAGAGAGAGAGCTCTTTAAAATTACCTGGACAGACGCTGAGATAATGTTTTCCAACCAACAAAATGCCCTCCCTGATTTATAGAGCCATTGCTGTCCCGTCCGTGCTCCTGGAGCTCCCGATACAGGCTGTAAGAAGAAACTTCTCATCACAAATGAACGTCTCTGGCCCTAACCTATTTATCCAGACAGCCTGTCAGTCTACCAGAGCCAGATTTTTCTGTTGACACAGACAAGACAGCAGTACAATAGCTGGGACTTCTTTTCTTCATTGTTATTGTTCACTTTCCCTCCTCACATTTGCAAATGCTTTGTCTAAGCAATAAGAAAGATCCTCAGGACTCAGTTTCCATTTTCATGTTATCATCCCCTTCACTGGCTGCTCGTTTATGACCAACTGCCATGAAGTGCTTTCATGAAAATACACTATTATAGCAGAATGATGCTCTCTTGACACTGAAGATTGGAATCTACACAAATGTTCTGTAACAACTCATTTTAATGTTTGCCTACTTGTCTTAATTTATTTTTTATTTCTGATTCTCAACGTACTCGAGACAGAGGGAGGTTTGCTTCAGCTCAGGGAGACATGCCACAAATCTAGCTGAGACCACAGATGGTGTGGGTTGGGATGACTACCTCATTTTCAGGCTTGGAGTGGCTATTGGTATGCAGCACGCAACCCCAAATGCTCGTCAAGATTGTTAAAGGAAAGAGTTCAGGATGCACAAAAGCAGAGCAGCTAAATTATTCTTGTTTATAGCAGGAGAGGGTTCACTTTAGATCAAGATAGAAGTATATTAACACAGCAATAAACTTCGAAAATGACTTTTTTTTTTTTAATTTCAGAAAAAGAGGCTGGCTTACATTTGCTGATCAGTGTCAAGGTATACTTCTAGGTGGGACCAGAGGCGAATTTTCTGTATATTAATATGCAACCCTATTTTCAGTCTTAGTCCTTAGAAGGGTGTTGTCCTTCTAGATGGCCATATGTTATTAAATCGTGGTGTTAAATGTACACAGACACTTGGCTATATATTTACATAGTGAGCTGTTGTCAGATTTTTAGTCTAAAAATATGTAATGCAAATCCCATTTCTCACATTAAGTTGCAGTTGATAATCTATCATACTTCAAGGAGGAAAGACCCCTGCAGTTTCCTGCCTAGGTGGGCTACAATGTTCTGCACTAGGGCTTTCCAGAGGGGTAAAATGGGAACACTGGGATTCTAGCAAAGAAGCCACTTGAACCACATGCCTGGCTATCCCATAATGACCCTACCCAGAGCATCGTCTCCTCTTCCTTCGACCTCCTTTTACCTTCTTCCGTTCATTGAGTACAACAGTATCACATTTACTATATTTTAAGTCCCATTGAGACAAATTCCATGTTTAATTAATCTTTATATTTCCCATGTTACCAAAGACAGTGCTTTGCAAACTATAGGTGATCGAAAATGTGTTAAGTACACAATGAAACATATCCTGCTAAGTACACCAGGTGGGAGTCTCCTGGCTGCATGTTTCCGTGTGCAGGCAGCCTGTGATCCTACTGCTTACGGCCCCTCGCCAGCCCCAGGGCGTCAGGGCAACTAATCCCCACGCTGATGGCTTCCAGACAAGACTGTGACTTACCAGTTCTTCCCTGTTTTGCTTCCTTGGTCCACTTTTAGTGTTTCCTCTGACTTCCTGCTTCTCTTTCTGTTTTCTGTCCAGGTTAATTGGTTTTTCTAGCTCACAACATTTTCTTTCTGTGCTTTGTAGTCAACATTTTGTCATCTGCACTCATAGCTACAAAAGGGTGTTTTTGTAAACTGACCTTCTTGGCATTGCCTCTGGAATGATCCAGGATTTTGCCCTGTCAGGAAGCATCACTGAGCCCTGGAAGATCTGACTCAGAAAGGGATGTGAGTCATGGTATTTGAGAGTGGGAAGGTAAGTGAGAGTTTATCTTGTCCAACCTTCTATTTTACAGCTGAAGAAAACGAGACAAGAACAGAAAGCTAGTAGAATGCGTGGTACTTAACCTCCGGAAACCTCTAGCCCGGCGGTTCTCAACTGAAGGCCACTTTGCCTGCCATGGTACATTTGGCAATGTCTGGAGACATTTTTGCTCGACACAACTTGAGTGGGGGATGCCACTGAAATCTAGTGAGCAGAGGCCAGGAAGTGAAACATCTTACAATGCACAGGACAGCCTCGTACCTGTAAAGAATTCTTCAGTCCAAAAGGTTGAACAGCCCTGCTCTGGTCCATTAAGGTAACATGAAGCCAACAGACAAGCGTGGAATAGAAAAGATAAATTTTGCATTTGGGAGTCTGGAGTATATATTCTCCACAGAGCAGGCACCTCGGGGTAACGAGTGCACTTAGCAAGTGATAGTTATGTGATTGCACTTAAGCATTAAGGAGCACGTGTGATGTCAGGAACACCTTACATTCATCAAGTACAGAAAAGATGTGGCATCTTGAGTCCTGCTCAGCCTGGTGCTCCCATAGCATGAGCTTGGGAAGCACACTGTCGTGTGACTTAGGCTCTGAGCACGTAGCAGGGGTCACAGACCCCTGTGGGCGATCCTACATTTATCCTGACCCATAAGCCAGGTTGCCGTATCAGGGGAGGAAGTACAGCGTTTTGAGTACTTTAGCCTCACCTAAAAGTCAAAAGGTCGGTCTCTTTGTTCCACCTCAGGTGCAGATTTTTTAAATAACCTGGATAAAGTTGTCAAGAAGACTGCATTCTGAGTTCATTTTCTTTCTCCATCTGTTTAATGACACGAAACTCAAAGGCAGTAGCTTCCAGCTCTGATAATCTATGGGATTCTTTTTTCTACCCTTACACCTCTCTCCCAGCTCTAGGAGTCAGGTGGCAAACGAATTATCTCACAACATTTTCCTTTATAAACCAGAGCACCACCAGGGCGGGACCAGGTAGGGAACTGCAGGGGTGTGTGGAACACAAAGTCAATTCGCGTTAGAACACTGAGCTTGGCCACTTATTAACTCCATGCTCTCGGGCAGTTATTTAACCTTTCCTGTCCGCAGTTTCTTCATCTGTGAGGTGGAAATGATAATAAATAATAATAATACCTACCCATATGGTTGTTGGCAAGAAAAGCTGAGATAATAAGCAGAAAGTGATTAGGGCAGCCCCACGGTAAGGAGCTAAGTGAATGGGATCAGCCAGTGAGATTTGGTTTCTGGGTCAAAGGTTAGGAACATTATCCTCCTCTTCTAAGCCAGTCTGTTCTGCATGGAAAATAGAATTCTGAACATTGTTTTGGGTAATATATTTAATTCTGTGTGAGTGAGAAAAAAATGCACACATACGCTGTAAGCCCAGTAGAATACTCTTGTGCCATTTACAAAATAATAGTAAAAGAAAATCATTTGCCCACCGGCACTGTAGCTGATTTCTCTGTCTATGCTGGTTCCATGGGTCCTTTCACTGTGATTTACATTAAAACTCAAGTGTCCCTGGGCAAATATCATTCCCTTTCTTTTGCTTATGGCTGGGGAGAGAGGTTTCCGAGATCATATTCCCTGCGTCCCTGCCCTCCAAGAGGTCATTTGGCTCTTCCTTTTGGCGCGTTTCCCCAATGTTAGTTAGCACAAGTCTTTCTCAGATACCAGCTCTCTCATTAGCTCTATTGGTTTCAATAGCTCCATGGACACAGTAAATGCAATATTTAACACCCAGGAGGGAAGTGTTTCACTCGGATGGTTCTTTCATCATCTCTGCCCATCTGGAGCTCCCTTTTAAACTCATGGAGCACCAACTGCCTAGGAAAACAATGCACTTAGGTGACTTTTCCTTTCCTATGCAGATAGGGCTCCCATAAAATAAAGTGAGTGCCAGGAAAGGTGGCTTCTGTTGCTGTTGTCATTATTGTTGTTGTTTGGGTGGGGCGGGGCTAATCCTTCACAGATGATATTGGTCCTATCATTTCCTAGGGAATTACACCAAAACTTGATTAGATTTCCACCTTTGACTGACACCTGTTAATAACCAGCAAGATGGGTAGAGGATGCTTATATTGTCATCCAGAGTCATCTATGACTGTTTTTCATCAGTTTTGTCACTCGAGGGCAGCAGTGAAGGATATTATTTTTTCTTAAAATATTGTTATGGATCTACAGACACTGGACTGGGGAAATTGTCCTGTACATCCACCTTCATGCTGGTTCTCAGAGAATATATTGCCAGGATTGCATGCAGTATTTAAATAATGCCTTTATCCACTTTTATTAACCTAGTTTTGATATGGTAGCTTGGTGACAGAGGTATTTATTCCCTATATCAATCCTGGGAGTATGATTTTGCCCAAGCTTTTTTTTTTTTTTTCTTTTTAACAGAGTTTGTACTTTTAGAAAATTTTCTAAACAAGACCCAGACCTTTCGAAACTCAAGTTCATTGATTTTCAGCCAAAAGAGAAAAAACAAATGCTTAAGGAAACAAAATATGTCATATCACTTACAAAATCCAGCTGAATGTAAATACGGAAAAATGAATGTGGATATTAGAAATCAATTGCTGTGATGCTGAGTATATGATAGATAAGAAATGAGTAGAAAATGAATAACATTTAGAAAAAGATAAGAAGTACAACTAAATTAGTCTTGTTTTTTTCCCAGACCACAAAAATCTTCAAAATTTTTTAGACATGAGCAAAAAGAGCTGCCTTTTTTAGATGTTTTTTTTTTTTGCTCAGATAAAAAATAAATATAGGTTTATTTAGAATAAAAGGGGTCAGAGTCCAATGAGCCACCAGCAGACCTGCGATGAGGGGTATTGCCCATGTTTTTTTGATAGATGATGTCCCAGGTTCAGTGAGCCCTGGCCTAAGAAGAAAGCAGCTGCGTCTTTCTCTCCTGCTGTAGAGCAGTCACACCTCCTCCTGCCCCA